>NC_084587.1:32705016-33045016 GCF_033807715.1 Cololabis saira
TAAAATGTGTACAAGGTGTATCCACTTATGCATGCTATACCAATAATTTATATTTGAACCAAAACTGATAGACATTCAATTTTGAATTTGATACAGAATTGCCATTTGTTGGTTACCCCACATGACAGGTGGTCACCCCACATGATGCTTTCAAGTTTAATCAAATATAACAGGCTAACAGTTAGCTATATGATCTAAGCTAGCTACTTCTCACCACATATCACTAACAAATTTACCTTCAAAATATAGATTTGCAAATAAAACGAATTATTTACAGTTTTAGGGTGGTCACCCCACATGATATCAAAATGTGACGTATACACTGCAGCAGTTAGAAAGAGGATTTATTTGTAAAGGAGAGAGAGACTACTGACCTGCAGGTCTCTCTCTGGGACCCTCATGGAGTAACTGGCTGATGCAACATCCTCTTTGAGATGATTGTCAATATAAAAGTCCCTCAATTGTATTTTTTTCATGGTCACCCCAGATGATAATTCAGACAATGAACATATTCGGACAAGATTAGTTTGTGTATTATGATTGAAATGTCTGTACAAATGTTCCATAACTTTGTCAATAAATCTAAAACAAGTTTGAAAGTATGCCCAATAGGGCAAGCATTATTTTTAAATTGTTTTAATGTGATTTAAAACCAGTTGTCTAAACAGAAGTCAAGGCCGGACAGTCACCCCACATGATGTTTTCACACTTCAGATGGCAGAAAATGACCAATAACCAACATGTTTAAATAAAATAAGAGTGGGCACATGTAGAAGGAACGTATTAGACATACATGTTATATTTTGTATTCATTTTTATGTTTATTATTAGGTAAAAAGTTCCATCGGACAGAAAAAGTAAGCGTCACGTCTTTGACCCATATATATACACGCACATACATATATATATGTATATATATACATACATACACATATACATACACATAAACACATACATACATGTATACATATAAACATCAAAGAACAGCAGCAAACAAAAACAAATATTAACCTTTTTGCTATACAAATCTTTTTTTTTTAAACTGAAAATGAGCTGCACATTTGTAAATCTATATTAGCGTAATTCCATAATTTAACTCCCACAACAGATATACATCTCCTTTTAGTCTCTTTTCTAGCTTTTTGTATTACAAATTTACAAACAAAACGCAAATTATATTTTGACTCATATACTGAGAAAAAACGTTGTACACAGACAGGGAGTAACTTTAATCTAACTTAAAACATTATTTGCATTATTTTATAATAAACCAAATCATAAAATTTCAAAATATGGATTTGTATGTTCAGAACAACACATCTTGGTACTTTGTCTCTGAACATCGTCCCCGCGCCTTTTTGTGACATAACCCATTGAATTTGAAGGGTGGTCAAAATACATTTTGAGTTTGTTAATATAAAGGCATTAAATAATAGGACAGCATTGCTTTGTAGCCGTTTTATGACCAACTCATGTGCTTTACATGGTAAACAATCATATAATGTCGTTACCAGGCCATTATTGCCAGTGTTGTATAGAAAATCTTTTAAGATTTTGAGTTCGAGGAATACCTAATCAGTCTGCCTCCATCAACATGGATGAACAATGCCACCAAGTGGACAGCGATGTTCACATCCTCATTTTTATGAGTACCTTATTGAATTTAGAGATAATGTATTTCAGACATGTGTCCTTTCCATGAAGCATCCATTTACATCCTCTCTGCAGAGTGAAAGAAGTTACATTGGCGTGTTGCATTTTGTTTATCATTCGATGAGAAAAATCCAACAGACACAACGTCACCTGTTTTTCAACTTGCTGCTCAACCGCTTGTTTTATCTGAAAGAGTTCGTGTCGATACAAGGAGAGGGATGTGATGGCTGTTTCTGATCGATAACATACCTTTCTTTTTTTGTCGCTTCCACAGTTCTTATGACAACAGCCAGATTTGTTCCTGCAGCTCTGACAAGACCGTGATTCTGTGGGATGTTGCTACAGGCCAGGTCACACGCAAACTCAGAGGGCACGCTGGGGTCAGTTCTGCTCTGCCAAGTTTTCTGTTTTAAGTTTCTTTTCATATCGTTTTAATACCTTTTTCCTCACTATCATGCTTTAATGTTATTTTTGCAGAAAGTTAATTGTGTTCAGTTTAATGAGGAGGCAACAGTATGCTTGTCTGGTAAGTATCAGATATGTGGATTCAACTTTTTATCAAAGATATAGTGTACATTATGTGTCAAATAATGTTCAAATGTAGGTTTTTGTGTTTACTCTTTCCATATATTCATTATGTAGCTTTACCCTTCAACAACTTCTAATAATGTTTTCTCATGCGGTGTGTGTTTTACCATGCGTTCTCTCGCCGTCCAGGGTCCATAGATGGGACAGTGCGGTGCTGGGACACAAGATCCAGAAGATTTGAGCCTATTCAGATTTTAGACGAAGCAACTGACAGCGTTAGCAGCATCAAGGTGGTGCAGCATGAGGTGCTTACTGGGTGAGAAAAGTAAACACAATTTCACCAAGCAAGGAATGCTAAATCACCTGCAGACTAGAGCTGTATTGATCACAAAGTCTTCTATTTTCCTTCCATTTATTCTGACATCACAAGTTTTAAGATTGGGAAACCTCCTGTTTTGTTTTTTCTTATTGCCCTACACCAGTTTAATGTAGAGATTTTGTTGTTCTTTCCTTTAGGTCTGTGGACGGCAGGGTGAGGCGCTACGACCTTAGAATGGGACAGCTGCATGTAGACTTCATCAGCAGTTAGTTTTTTTCTTTCTTTGACATCATTTCAGCATTCATAAAAGTAACCTCTAATTTCATACATTATCTGCAATTAGACTGCTTGTTGTGGTAGTTTGAAGGAGTGATGCCAGAAATTCCGACCCTTGTAAGTTGTGTGTGTGTGTGTGTGCTCCAGGTCCCATCACCTGTGTGTGCTTCAGTCAGGACGGCCAGTGCACCCTGAGCTCCAGTTTGGATTCAACAGTCAGACTTCTGGACAAGAGCACCGGGGAAATGCTGGGAGAGTGAGTGCCGTTCTTAGTAGTCATCGTAGTGTTACATCCTGCCATTATTTCTTCATGGCACGGCCAACAAATACGAAAAGATTCTTACTTTTAATTCAGTTTTATTTTTTATATCGTACATAAATCTTAAGTCAAGTTTAAGATATAAAAAAAGGTCTACAATCATGAGGGAAGTGAAGTTTCCTTTTTTTTTCTTCTTTATGGCAATAGTTAGATTTCTTTGTCCATGAGGAATTTAGACTGATAGATCAGACCCTCATCTAGAATGATCTAAGGTCTGAAATCGATTTGTGGGGATTGTTGAATTGAATTTATTCTATTATACATTGTACAATTAAATTGTAAAGCTTCTCCTGTACTCAGTGCAAAACAATTAAAGTAAAAGGAAGTACTTGAAGGAGTAATTGGTATTCTAGGTCAATATTACAAATGTATTATTTGCACTGGACTAAAATTACCTCTAGACCTGCAATCATTCTGAAATTACACCCAAACATCTATATTTAATCCACCCATTTGCGCTGGATAAGCTTCTTTCAAAAGTCTCCGTCTGAAGTTTAAAATTGATTATTGTCCGTATGATGATTATATAAAAATATCAGATCATTACACTATGTGGGATGGATATAGGCTGAAGTTATAATATAATATCACACTGGACCGCAATTGTCAAAATTACACCAGGAAAGAGGCAGAAAAGGTGACGAGGAATTTCAAAAAAAGATTCCTGCCCGCACGTCACTGAAAAACATTGAACCTGTGTTGATTTCAGCATTTGTATATGAATTGGTCAGTTTTGGCGTTTTTGCACTACTACCTCCTCAGCTCGGCTCGGCTCGTCGCGGCTCCACCCGTTTTGTCCCCGTTTGTTTTTCCACAGCCTGGTGAGAAGTGGGCAGGTTGGGGTGAAGCTGCTGTGATGTACTCGATTGTGCAACCGCTTTGTTCATGTCGGCGCTGATGAGAAATCAGCTGGAGCCGCGAGCGGCTGAGAGTAAAACAGCCCGTCTACATCCCTTTTTAATTCTCTCGACAGCCACCAGGTTTATGAACATCTGCACCTCAGAGTTGGATCACCAAACAGACGTTTTGCGCTTTATAATAAAATCGCCGCGAGTCGCTCTCTCGCTGACTCCCGCTTCCTGATTAAAACGTCTGACGGCCCCGCCCCCCGACCAATCAGTGGTGCGGAGGGTGGTGACGTCAGAAATAGTCCCGGCTCAGCCCGGATAGAACCTCGCCAGAATGGTTACAGAAATAGTATCTGCTTGGAGCGGCTCTACCCGCCTCAGCCCCTAGTGCAAAAGCGCAAGACGTGGCCATGGCGGGTAGAAGCGAGCTGAGGACGTACTAGTGCAAAAGCGCCATTAGTGCATCGATCCCTCTAAAGCGGGACATCACAACATTTAGCTTTTCACCAAACATTTTCAAGAATATTAATTTCTAAGAAATGCCCACTAAGGTGAATCAACACAGTTCTGTTAGAAGCTGAATCAGAAATGAAAGTGTCAGGATAAAGAAAAGCATGTTTAACTGCTGCATGTTCTTTTATTTTGCTTGCACCTGTTCTGTTGGCATGTATACAATAAACTGTACATTACTGTATAACATGAATATTGATGATTTCATTGATCTATGATTGAACAGGTATACAGGACATAAGATGAAAGGCTACAAGCTGGACTGCTGCCTGTCCGGCAAGGATACGCACGTCTTGAGTTGCTCCGAAGATGGACATGTTTACTGCTGGGACCTGGTGGAGGTAAGTGTGCATTTCACATTCAGGGGAAGCTCCCACCGGCACTAAAGGCTTTGCTATCATCCAGAACTTATTATATTTGATGACAGAATAACAGAATTAAATGTCAAATCCACCAGCGCATTAATGCTGCACATACATGGTGGACGAATTATAAGTCTCGACACAAACAAATCAAGTTGTTTCTCTCTCTGTTCCAGGGGTCTTTGTCCTTGAAACTGCCAGTAGGGAAAGCAGTTGTCCAGTCTTTGTCCTTTCACCCATCGGAGACCTCCCTCCTCACAGCGATGGAGGGCCGTGTTCAGGTGTGGGGGACAGAGCCAAAGGAAACAGAGGATGAAGTGTCGGCCACATAGTGGGAATGAAAATGCAACTATAGCGTATTAAGGGACCCTTGCTCTACGGTTAGTCGAGTAAGATATCGTCTACTCAACCAAACTGATTAAGGTCTTGGTGTCTTAAGAACATCTTACTCCCTCAGTCAGTTTATGCATCTGCTTGAAAAAAGATCATTGGATGTTTGCTCCTGGAATAAGCTGTAAATTGTCAGTAATAGGAGCATTTCCAGCCCGTTCTGTATTCAGCCATACATGGCTTATTAAATGAGGTATGGGTTGGGGGAAGTGGACAGACCTGAGCTATAAGGTTATTTATGAGATGCACATGGAAAATGACCAAAGTTCCTTTACTGATTTTGTGTTTCATTGCTCATGTTGGGTCAGTCAGAAGTGCAATGTTAAAAAAATAACTAAACCAGAACGTATCACTGTACCAACTTTGATAATTAAATGACCACGGAAGAGAAATATGCATTTTATTTTGTGAGACGTGATATAATTAGATAAAAGCTAAATTCATAGCTGTATGTCTGTTATCAGTCCGTCTTTATAGCCGTTAATTTGACAGAGATTTATTTCCTTAGATGCAAAAATACTAATGTTATAAAGACAAGAGGGGAGAAATGTGATCAGATTAGGCATTGATTCACAGATGATCAGAGGATGTAATCTGATTGGAGTCTGATTTTAATCCACTAACCACTTTGTCATATAGTTTAAAAAAAAAAAAGATTAATTTGACTTCAAAACCTTTTAATAAACATGATGAAAGTTTGACTACATGCTTTATTTTGTGGTTGCATATTAACCAATATTAACCTTCAACCAATGTCCCTTTTCTGTGCAAGTTTATTTTCACGATGGGGCTGAACACACAATGAATGTAGAAACAAGCACATTACAAAATAAGTTAAACAGTAAACAAACAAAGCATTAAATAAATAAATAACTTACATAAATACCATGTCTAAGTCGCTGAACTGTTAAAGGTCTTACATTTAAAGACCTTAAATAGGGAGTGTTTGTCAAACCACACATTTACAGTGCTTATTTACAAAAATCAAGTGGTTGTTATAGAAGCAGTTCAGTTTTCATGTGAATCTACTCTTTCAGGTGCCTTGGTTGAAAATCAAGGATTAAGATAAAGTTACTTAACATGAATAATGCTTTTCTTTTAGAAAAAAAAAAAGTTTTTTTTTTTTTTTTTTGCCAAAAGTCTGTTTTGTAAATCCAGCTCATCATGAGTTGAAGTCAGAGTTGCATTGGAGTGGCAGGGAATACAACTGCTTTCAATTTTAGCATAAGCAGATTTCTCAAATTTGATCTTTTAGAACAGCTTTGTCTTCACAAAAGTCTTTGGTCTTGCACCGCTGCCGTCTCGCCGTCTTAAGTTGTCCACGGTCCTCTATTCAGCCCACACAGCTGCAGCCAGCGGCTGAGAGCTTCTCCACCTTGTGCCAGCGGTGTGAGTTGTCAAGGAAGGCCATGTCCTCGTGGTGGGTGGGCCTGCAGCAGGGCACGTTGTGCCACAGCTCCCCAGACGATGCGTGGGGGAGCACTCCGCTGAGCAGCAGGTTGTGCAGGGTCAGGTCATGGTTGGAGCGAGCGTGGGGGCACGTTCCGCTACAGTACTTAAATAAGATGGTCTCGTCTGAGTCGTAGCCTAACCCCAGGTCCCGAACCTGCAGTAGGATGGACCGCAGTTCACAATGGGAGTCGAGAGCCGAGCGACGTGCCCGGGCCGGTATTTGCATGATGGGGTCAGAGGATGGGCCGACTCCCGAGGCTTCCGTCTGGCCGTCCTCTACAGACGAATACATGCTTCTTTCTTCCTCACCGGGAGACGTCTGTGTCTGTGTCGATGCCGTTTCCTGTTTCTGACCTGAAAGAGAAAGTTATATTTACATTTATGTTCAAAATGAATGGTACATCTACATACTTCTCAAGACATATATGTCATAACGCAGCCCTTTATCCATAACTTACCGATCAAAGCTCTCAGCCAGCGGCCCTCTCCCGTCTGGACACAGAAGAGAATCGCAACAAGCTTCAACAGGGACCTCATGGCTAAGAGTCTGCTCTTCGTCTTTGCTATCCCACAAAATGAACCAGACACGTTTATGTTTGTTCATCTGCGGGTAGGAGAGATGCCTAAGATGCAGCCGAGTCACGACCTCCAATATATAGCCCTCTTAGGTGAAGGGGGGTGAAGACATGAGACGAGGAGGTGTATGGGGGCAGACAGACACTAACCCATTACTTGCCAACTCACTATCTTACTCACCTGAGCCTGTCAGGGAGCGTGGGAGGACAGGTGGGCGCTTGACCCAGAATTTGTCCTGATGGGATTATGTTATTGATTTAAATCGCTGGTTTGTTGTTTAGTTTTACCCCAGATGTTTTTCCAGGGGATGCTAACCCCTAATAATATGGTTTCCCAAGGAGTTCTCAGAAGTTGTTCATTAGCGGACAGCGAGGTCCCTATGAAAGGAATCAGCAGATGCGGTGGACAGGGAGCTTAAGGAAACTTTTCAAAGACGAAAATAATCCATATCCAAGATTTGCAGAGCCATCATGGTTTAAAAATGCCTCTTAAAACAGGTCCCTGTTAAAGTCTGCTTTTTGTCACTATCATCATTTGTCAAAACAAGAAATGTAAAGTTTAATCCAACGAAAAGAAAAAAGATGTCCATAATTAAAGCACAACGGGGTCTGTTTCAGCAGACATTCCACAATGGGTGACTCGCCTTGAGCTGCTCCATAAATTGAGAGATTTCATTAGCAAAGCGTAGCTGACATGTAGAATATGTAGAATATGCATTATGTAAAGGTTATAGGGCCCAAAGAGGCAGTCAATGGAATTTGGAGATTAAAAGAGTGCATATTTTGGACCATGTCTACCATCCAGGTGCAGGGCAAACACCTCATTGTTTTTCCTTTTCTTTGGCAGTTGATGTTATTCAGGTTCATCTGTAAATTGCCAGATTTATGGAATTCATTTTTTGCGTTTCCCGGTATTGGCTGTCTCCGGAGACGACATTTTGACATTTTAGTCAAGCGCTTAATTAACTCTCTGTTCATGACTGCTCTGTTAACCTTAAGTTTGAAAGAGCTTTACAATTTAAACTCTCATAGTGTTTTTATAAAATCCCTTCTTGTACAGTATTTAACAGGGTTTTTTTTCTACAGTGATGCACAAATATCGGAGGCCATGTGGGTTTCGGTGTCTTGCTCAAGGACACTGTGATGGTGCCTGCTGTCATTGTCTACAACAGAACCATTATTGATCTCAGGTGCTTTTCTCATTATGACCATGAGTAGTGTATCTTGGAGAAAACATTATTTTACTTCTGTAAAACTTAACTGCACAGAATAGCTCGACATAAGACTGTAATTCCCCGTTTTCATATTTAAATCAAATGTATACTCTTTTTTTTTTCTTTTGTACCCCTGGTACACCTAATGAAGTGGTGAATGCATGTATAGAGTGGGGAGATGTTCACCCTTATTTTCTTATCGAAACAATTTGCCTAAATACATAAAAGCAAACGTAGTGGGCATACTGCAAATTTGAATTCGCAGCAAGCTTTCATTGAGCTCAGTTTTAACTTGGGTAATCAAAATCCGTGCCAAAAAAAGTCTCACTTCATTGTTAAGCTGCGTGGAAAACAGGTATGCAAAAGGGCAAAGGAGCCGACACATTCTTTCCATTTCTCAGAGAGACGCGACGATGAAGGCAGGGGAGACAGATTAAAAAGACAGGGGGAAAGCGAAGGAGGTGGTGGGAGAAATACAGTAGAGATAAGGCAATCCTTTCGGATTATGGCCTGAGGAAACCGTCTGGAATTCAGCA
Source organism: Cololabis saira (assembly GCF_033807715.1). Taxonomy (NCBI): domain Eukaryota; kingdom Metazoa; phylum Chordata; class Actinopteri; order Beloniformes; family Belonidae; genus Cololabis; species Cololabis saira. Next base: position 32,713,999 of record NC_084587.1, read on the forward strand.
CGGTCAGAAGACAGGAATGGGAAGAACGTGGCACCAATTTCTGTAATAGAAAAGACACAAAATGTTGACAATATTTTAAAGTGATCATTCCAGCGACGTCTGGTCACACTCTATACTAACCTAGAAATGCATCACTCGAATGTGTCCCTTCTACATTATTACCAGTATAAACAGGCTGTGCAAGTTACTTCATGACCCTATGCAGAATGTTGTTGATGTAATGATTCCCCCACCCTTATCAATACAAAATATATGTATGAGATATGTTGCCTCTATGACCGTTTAAGAGATGCATTTATTCATTTCCCAGGTACTCCATAATTTTAGTCAGGGTCACAGCAGCCTACCCTTGCTGTCAGCTGGTAAATGGCAGGATACACCCTGGAAAGGTCGCTGGTCCATCACATACCCACACAGAGATCAGGGTCACAGGGTCACTGGAGCTGATCCCAGCTTTCTACGGGCCAGATGCAGGCCACACCAGTTAGCCTGACATGCATGTTAGGCATGGAGCAACTGGAGAAAAACCCACACAAGCATGGTGTAAACATACTAACTCCACACAGGAAAGTCCCTGTTTGAATTCAAACCAGGACCCTTCTAACTGTGTCAACAGTTTTTTAATAATTATCTTTAATAATCGCGATACCTAACATACAGGACTGTCTCAGAAAATTAGAATATTGTGATAAAGTTCTTTATTTTCTGTAATGCAATTTAAAAAAAAAAAAAAAAAAAAATGTCATACATTCTGGATTCATTACAAATCAACTGAAATATTGCAAGCCTTTTATTATTTTAATATTGCTGATTATGGTTTACAGTTTAAGATTAAGATTACCAGAATATTCTAATTTTTTGAGATAGGATATTTGAGTTTTCTTAAGCTGTAAACCATAATCAGCTATATTAAAATAATAAAAGTCTTGCAATATTTCAGTTGGTTTGAAAAGAATTCAGAATGTATGAAATTTTTGTTTTTGTAATTGCATTACAGAAAATCACAATATTCTAATTTTCTGAGACAGTCCTGTATGTGTTTTTGGACTGTGGGACAAAGCTGACATGCCTGAAGAAAAACAGGTGAGACACAAACTGCTGACCAGTCACCGACCAGTGGCCAAATTATTATATTTTATAATGTCATGTCTTTGCAGTTTCTAGAATTAATGTTTTTGTACACTTCAAGTGAAGAGTCTTTAGTTTTCCTTCCTTCTTCAGTCCTGAATGTTCACATCACTTATTGTCTCATGAACCAGGCACGCTGATGATCATTTATCTTCATGATGTTGTGTTGTTTCTTGCGTGTCAATCCATCATAACAACCCACCCCCTGCTTTGATTAACTGGTCTTAACCAAACAAAAACTGAATGGATTCACTGATGTCCATCAGGTTTTCTCTCTAGGCTGTAACTTAACTTTGTCAAATAATACTACAATTCTACAATTGAGAGCTATTAAGAGTGAGTATTTCAAATCAGCTTTTCTATTCTATGTAAAGGTAAGGTGTGTTTGTCGCTACTATTGTGCTGCCGAAGGCTTGACTCAAAACTGGGACAAATGTGTAACAGTTAAGTGAGTTAAGGCAAAAAAAAAAACAATTATACACTAAGGGAAAAATTAAACTCAACATAAAAATATTCAGTGATAAATTAATGATAAAGGTTAAAGATATGCAGCTCTATATTAAATATCAGTGGAATTTATTCAAGCTGCACTTCAGCCTGCAGTTTTACTGTAAGCAAGTGTCATGCAGCAGTCATCTGGACAGATCAGCTCCAAAATGCTCCACTTCATGTGTCATCAGGCCATGGAGGCTCTGGATACATGACATGATTCCAGGATACCTCACATTCAGACATTCAGATTCTGTGAATACTAATTGAAGAAAGCATGCTGTGCATTCTTGTGTGAGCTGGTCAGAGAGTCAGTCCATATAAGGCTCGTCTGAGCCAAACATGGCAAGAATGTAGGGAGCAGCCGACGTCTAACTGGAAATATTCTCAGAGGCTTTAGAGTTGGAATCTCAAACTTGCATGAAGGAGCACCTGTTTACATTTTAAATCAGCATGTCAGAGCTTAAGATGCTCGACCATGTGTCATCAAGACACAAAAATGTGCAGGCTTTCATTACAATTTATTTATAATTAGACACACATCAACTCTGTGGCTGAACAGGTTACTGTGGTTGAGACGTCGGCTACAGACCACAATGAAATATGGTAGTACTAAATGACATGTTTTTAATGTGGTTAAATATGTAAAACCCTGATTGTTTTAACTAAAACCTGTAAAGAAACATACTACTCATGACTTATGGATAACTGTCTGCTTTCAAACCATTGTGGGATTTACTGCAGATACTTCTTGGTCTAATTTCCCAGAGTTATTGAATGAGGCTAATAAAAAGCTCTGACACAATTACAGGAAAAGCTATTCTTGTTCATGCATCTGATTTTACACACACTGGCATTATTGGTCCTGCAATAAGTTTTGACATATTTGGTAAGCTGTAGCTCTCATTGTAACCTTCAGAGGCCCTCAGCTTTTTACTTTAGTTTTACTTCATGTCATGTCGAATATTCAATTAAGGGAATTTAAGTAAGAATGTATTTTTTTTTTTTTTTAAATCAGAAAAAAGGTGTTTAGTACTTTTCATCTAATTTTCTATGTAACTACTGCATATTACTAATAACGTACACCATGCAGAACCAGTCATCTGATTTGATCATGCCAACGTGACAGTGGGATTGGAGGTTTAAAAGACTCAAGTCAAGACAATATATACCAGTTTTGTTTTTTACTTTTGGGCAAAAAGAAAACAAAAAACTCACATTTTCTTATCAAATATAACAGTACAAACGAAATACATATCTCTGAAACACAAATGGAAAAAGACATGTAAAAGGTGCACTCTGCTTTCTATCTTGTCAGCTGGGAAATCCTTCAGCCACCTTAAAACTGAAAAGAATAAACCAAGTTGAGAATTTAAAAGCTCTGGATAAACTGAAAATGTTCAAGTTTCATAGGTCTTAACATACTTTGTACATTCATTACAAATAATTTCTTCCAAAACATATAGTTTCCCTGCTTCTTTACACCCTGATACAGAGGACTGCGTCACTAACACACTTGTGCAGACCTGAATGAGAAGCTGGTGACGATCATTAATTACAATCAGGTGTGTTGATGCAGCGAGATGTCCAAAACATGCAGGACTACGGATCTCTAGGACCAGCGTTCCCTACCCCTGATATAGACAGTAGATACCACAAAATTAATTCAGATGGTAATTTCATCTTAAGCTCCAGTTTGTGTCTAAGCACAAATCAAGCAACACACTCTGTACGTGCTTAGCGCCTTTACAATACTCCATTGAACTCTTTCAATGAAGTCTATGTCGTTAAAGGTGCAGCGAGAGCATTACTCAGTCCATGAGCACTCTCAGCAGCGCTGCACAGCAGGGACGTATCCTGCAGGAGAGAAACCAACGACACAGGTCCAGGCAGAGAGGATCCTCTGTGTGCTTCGGGTTCCCGGTGCTTCTTGTTGATCACAGTCTTTGTTTCTTTGTAACCACTTAATCTGGAAGCAAGAGATCTTTTAGGTTTACTTCTCTCCAGCTTCTTTCTCTCTGGGTCATGGACGACACTGTGACGCCGGAGGCTCTGTCTCATGGCAAAGGTCTTCCCACAGCCGGGCCGGGTGCAGGCAAAAGGGTGCAATTCTTCATGGAAGGATGTTATGTGGCTCTGCAGTCCAAAAAGGGTGGTGAAGGACCGGTCACAGTCGTCCCTGGGGCACCTGAAGATAGGGATGTTAACAATTAATCGATTTTCGTAATATATAATTACGAAATAATTTTATTTTGAACACTGCCAAAACTCTAACTTAAAACGTAACTAGAACTTAAAATTTGCTTGACACAATGTTATGAAAAAACCTGATTAAAATTAACGATTACAATTAATCTATTTATTTATTTATTTTTTTTGTTTAATTTCACCAGCTGGTATTACGCCCGGACCACATTTAATGCGACACAACGCCCTGCGCCACGCACATAAAGTTAGAAGAAAGAGACGGATATGTTTGGTTTTAGTAACATGCTCAGGCAATGAGTCTGCAATGGCCCAGACAGGAGACACATGTAGCTCTGTGCTTAACTTTTATTTTTAATCCACTCTATATTCTTCTGGTTGTTCTCCGATATGCTCCCCTAAAGCCTGAATTATGGTTCCGCCTTAAATCGACGCAGAGCCGCCGCCGTAGCCTACGTAGCCTACGGCGTAGGCTCTGCGTTGTTGTAACGCGGGACCATAAATCAGCCTTCACTCGGTACATACATAGGTTTCTCTAAACATCTGTCCCCGCTACAGTTTTAACTAAAAGAAAATGTGCTCCAATACAGCAGGTCTCATAATTTTATTTTGAACACTGCCAAAACTCTAACTTAAAACGTAACTAGAACTTAAAATTTGCTTGACACAAATTACACTATTATGGCTGCTGCTACTACTAATTAGGGCCAAACAAAAAAACAAAAAAAGGAAATTACGAGAATAAAGTCATAATGTAATGAGAATAAAGTCGTAAAATTACGAGAATAAAGTCATAATATTACGAGAATAAAGTCGTAATATATTATAAATATATAAATATAACTTCACAAGATGCTCAATATTCCTCATTTTAACACAGGGAGAAGAAGCTCTTCCTGTTAGAGTTCTCATAAATTATATTCTCATAATATTACGACTTTATTCTCGCAACATTACGACTTTATTCTCGTTATGTTACGACTTTATTCTCATAATATTACGACTTTATTCTCGCAACTTTACGACTTTATTCTCGTAATTTTACGACTTTATTCTCGTAATATTACGACTTTATTCTATTACGACTTTATTCTCGCAACATTACGACTTTATTCTCTTAATTTTACGACTTTATTCTCGTAATATTACGACTTTATTCTCGTAATTTCCATTTTTTTTTTTGTCTTAGTTTGGCCCTAATACTCCGTCGTAACTAATAGCCTTGAAGTGCACTTTATATTATATTCCTTGTGGTACAAAAATGTCTTTTTGTTACTTTTGTATCAAATAAATATTTGATTAAGGAATACATTAAAATGTCCTTTGTATTTTATATAAGCAAAAAAAATTATGTTTGTATCTCAGATGGGGGAAAAACGCCGCTTATCAACTAATCGATGATCGATCGATTATCAACTGTCAATATAATCGATAATTTGCATCCCTACCTGAAGACCACTCTGGTGTCGGCGTGGACGTGCTGATGCTGCTTTAGGAACCAGGAATCCCTGAACACCTTGCTGCAGTGCTCACACCTCCAAAGGACCCTGTGCTGCTCCTTTTTGTGCTTCTGCAGATCCGTCCACCTGCTCCCCGTGAAGGTGCAGCCCTCCTCTTGGCAAGGGTACCCTTGGTGCACCTTCTCGTGTCTCTTGAGTTTACTGGGGCAGGTGAATCTCATCTGACAGCCCTGGTACGTGCAGCAGTGCGTGGGCAGCTGAGTGTGCATGTCACACATGTGGGACTTGAGCTGCTTGTTCTTCCTGAACTCGAGGCCGCAGCCCTCGACTTTGCAGGCGTATTTCTTCTGCTCGTGAAGCCGAAGGACGTGTCGAGCCCGGTTGGCGTTGGTGGTGAAGGACTCCGAGCAGCCGTCCACGGTGCAGGCGAAGGGCTTCTCCCCGCTGTGCGTGAGCCGGTGTCTCTGCAGGTGAGACGCGGTGCAGAAGGACTTGCCGCAGCCCTGCTGCTCGCACCGGTGCGGTCTGACCCCCGTGTGTTTACATACGTGAGAGTCCAGTTTCCACTGCTTATTATAGGCCGCCGGGCAGCCAGGGAACGAGCAGACGAAACGCTTGACTGGTTTTGTAGTGGTTTCCATCGTAGCTAGATTGAACAAACATGTAAAAGCTGAATGAACTCGACACGTGTTGTCCGTCTGGGCGCCGGCATTTCCCCCTAAACGAGGAACTTCTTCTTCTTTGGGTTAGGCAGACTAGACGCATCAACGGCGTATTGCTGCCCTCTACTGATCATTATTCAAGTCTTTTCAGTTTATTATATTTTCCTATATAGTCAGTACTCGAGTTGTAAAAAAAAAAATCAGGGGGGGTAAAAGGAAGGCAATACATTCAGATATCCGTAAACATTTATTTTATGAGGTTGACAGTCATAGACATATATACATGTATATATGTCTATGTTGACAGTGGTATTACATTTTTTGTTAACTCTGAAACGTCATTTCCTGTCACAGACGGAAATACGTCATCAGCGTCGGTCCGCTGGCGAGTGTTGGTCAGCGCTGCAAAAAAACAGCTCTTGTGAGAGTTTTAAAGGTTAATGCTCAACTATTAACGTGGGACTGGAGCATGTTGTAGCGTATTTAATCTTGATTTTGTTTGTAGTTATTACATGCGACTCGTGTTACTGCTCACGTTACCACGCAAGTTATCTGTTGCTCATATTGAATGCTAACATACAATGATAAACAGTAATAGTTGAAGCTGCAGCCCTCTGTGTTTACTTTACTGTTAAAATGTGTCGATGCTATTTTTACATGTGCTCAGAATTATGTAATAATTGTTAACTATTCCTGTTAAATGTGCAGTGACTTACGCTAAATTACCTTAAATCTGAGATGTCACTAACATAAAATTACTTTTTTGTTTTGTTTGTAGTGTTTGTTTTTTGTGTGTGTGGGAAAAAACAAAACAGTGAATCCACTTTTGGTGTGTTGGTCCAGTCGTCACTATGGTAAGCTGTTTTGCGTGTTTGCAAGTTATTGCACCAAGTTATGTTTCTATACACACAATTCATCATTTATTAACAAAGTGTTTGTTGTTGTGTTTTTCCTAAAAGGGTGAAAGAAAAGGAACAAATAAATACTACCCTCCAGATTTTGACCCGGCCAAGGTTGTTCACATTTTTTGCATGTAAAGTATTTAGTGCATCTTTTATGTGCAGCTGCTGGCTGACTTTTCTGTTATTCTGTCATCTTTAGCATGGATCCCTCAATGGCTACCACAAAACTCATGCTTTGCGGGAGAGGGCCAGGAAGCTGTCCCAGGGCATTCTCATTATCAGGTTAGTGTGCTCATAAGTGATGCATTAACGCTGGTTGGAGAATAGGCATTACCTTTTTTATTCATTCATTCATTAATTTCTTTCCAGAACTTATCACATCTATATTTATTCATATGTTCAACTTATTTGTTTTGACGGGTATCGCTTTCAAACATCATATTTATTCAAACAGATACTGGGCAAAAGTATGCTATTATGCTGTAAGTGTGTTAACAAATATGCTACTATGAAAATGTACTTAATGTACAAGTTTTCACAACCACAAACAACTGTCTTGTTAGATTACAATGAGTGGCAATAGGCTTATTTCAGTATTGTTACTCATAGTATATATAAGATTAGCAAGAAAAGTTTAAATGATATTCAAGAGAAGTTGAATATGTATTGACGGTATTTTTGTCCATTAAGGTTTGAAATGCCCTACAACATCTGGTGTGATGGCTGTCAGAATCATATTGGCATGGGTAAGCTGAGAAAACATTTGTATTAATTCTCAGGCAATATATTTTTATTTTTCAACAAAAATAATCTGTTTTTATAGGGGTTCGTTACAATGCTGAGAAAAAGAAAGTGGGGAACTACTACACCACGCCAATCTATAGGTAAATGAAGAAGCATCATTGTGATAATAAGAAATTGAAACCATAAGTGTGGCAGTCAAAGTATCTTACCAAACATCAGAAACTCTGATGTAAGCCTCCTTTTAAATTAATATTAATTATCTGTTTGTCTCTTGAACTAGGTTTAGGATGAAGTGCCACCTGTGTGTCAACTACATTGAGATGCAGACAGATCCAGCCACTTGTGACTATGTTATAGTTAGTGGCGCAAGCAGGAAAGAGGAACGCTGGGATATGGCTGAAAATGAACAGATCCTCACCACAGGTAAAATGCTTGTATTTACTGATCTACATTTAAAACAGTTTGTTGGTTTTACCATTTTACTTTTACTGTTACTATTATACTAATTGATATTTAAAAAATAAGGCTTTTTACCTACATGCATGTTTTTCCTTTCTAACCTTCTTGTTCCTACCTCATCTTAAATCAGAAAGGGCAGAGAAGGAGAAGCTTGAAACGGATGCCATGTTCAAACTTGACCATGGGGGAAAAGACAAGGAAAAGCTTAAAAAGGCTTTGCCCACTCTGTCAGAGATTCAGGACCACCAGTCGGGTTGGAAGGATGACTTTCAGCTCAATTACGCCCTCCGCAGGAAGTTCAGAGTAAGATTTTGACCTCTTATATTGGTAAATACTGTATAAATGATGCCCAAATAGACCTGTAGCCAATTATTCAGATGGGTGGTCTATTAAAGCAAAAACCTCTGCATCCAGATGTGAGAGTCGGTTCTTTTACGTAGAAATTTCCTTTATTTATAGTGCTGATTTTTTTTTTTTTTTAAGTACCAAAACAACTTGAATCATATGCTTTGACATTCATAGCTGCTAGATCTTTTGTTTTGTGTGACTTGTTTGTTTGATTGTTCTAGGTTGCAGTTTACAATGGCAAACTTGAATTAATTCTTGAAAGCACAGTCTATTTTATTGCATGTTGCACAACCGCAGAAAATGAAATTACCAGAAGAAAAAAAATCTGGATGTTGTTTTAGATGGTGTTGTACAGTCTTTTTAAATGTCCTGTTTTTTTTGCAATGCAGATGGAGAAGAAAGTTATGGCTGAGGAGGAGGAGAAAGACGATGCTGTAAGGATGAGGACCAATCTATCTATACCACTGCTTCCAGAGAAGGAAGAGGACAGGAAACTGGCTGCACTACTCACCTACCAGGCACCTGACTGTAAGTGCCACATAAGGAAGGACATTTGAAAAAAAAAAGTCATTGTTAATTCAGAGTGCCTCTCAAAGATGGCTTTTAAAAGTGTTCTTAGCTGATAGTGATTTAATAATCAACATGATGTATGTAAACAAAGCAAAGTTGGTAATATTCTCTCACTATTGGTGTTGTCTTTTTATTCAGCCTATGACGATAAACAGCACAGCAAGAGGAAAGAGATTGCCTCCCGTTCGTGGTTTACGTCCACCTCAGGACCAGCAGGAAGGGCTTCAGGCAGCCTTCTGCAGAAGCTCGGCCTACAGGGCAAAGAAGCAGCTGTGGCCAAGGCCCTGGGTTCCTCTCGTAGCCCTTTAATCTGCAAACGCACATCTGGATCTGGAATTAAAACGGAACAATGTGCCACCATCACTCGCAGAAAGTCGCACCCTGAGGTCAGCGAATGTGAACAAGAGAGACTGAGAGTGATGAGGACAGAGCACACTTCCTGTGTGGTGTCGTCACAGGGAGGAAAGAAAGTAGCAGAGAGAAATGGCAGTGATTTGAATGAACTGAACGTTGTAACCAAAGGGGAAATCCACAAAAGAGGCATGAATTCTGTGGACGTTGGGAAGGAAGAGGAACAGGACAAATGTTCTGGAGGAGTCATATCTTTGGTAGCAGACTACAGTGATTCAGATTCAGATCCTGGACAGTGAAACTGAATAATCTGCTAAATTGGGCAGTATCTTTTTCCAAAGAAAGTTCATAAAGGAATATAGTGATGGGACTAAAAAAAAAACTACAATGACAGACATCAGCTGCAGTGCTTTAATTTCTATTTATCAAAAAAAAAAAAGTTGCAGTGGAAGAATAACCTCTCTAAAGTAAATTTTAAGCCGAGTCATCTGTCTGCAGACTATGTTTCAGGATGTTTGAAGTTTTACCTGTTTGACATAATACAATTTTGAATCGTTAGATTTTTATGTTTTGCGTGGCTACATGGCAACAGCTAATAAGGTGGTTTTGGAAAATTAAATGTAAAATGCTGTATGAAGCACTGAGCAGGCTGTGTTTACTGTGCTTTACTGGCCACGACTACCCACAGAAGATCTCATGCATGTTTTAGTAGATGCATAGATGTCTCCGGTACAGGCGTTTGTGGCTACCGTTCCCTAAAATAACCCAAAGAATTCAATTGAATATTTAACTCAATAAAACAAATGGTTTGTACAAAAATAACGTTTGAGTCACCGTTTTCTGATAGAAACACTGAAGACTTTTGTGATAATTGAGGTGAAATAGTTTGAAACATGACTATGAAGCAATGATTTATGACCTTTTGTTCCACAACTAATCTGTCCAGGCTCCTTTTGAATATCATCTGAAAATAAACACACTTCGTTTTCATTGGATCATTGTTTTCCTCTGTCACTTACTGAAGGCACATTGGTACGTATTAGACACGCTTTTAATTTAGTTATTTCCCAGGAGGAACGAAACGTGTCAAAGATCTGTAAATTTTTCCACATCTGCGTGCATTTATCCACGATGATGAAATTGTACGCTCAACGCAAGTAAATGGCCACTTAAATAAACAGTCACTCCTGAGGATGTGCTGTGGGCTTTATCTGTACAGGTTGCATATTTTTGTCTTTTTAGTTGATTTCAAATCTGTTATTGTATATACTGAAGTGTTATAATATTTTTCTTTAAATTGATGTAGTTTTTTTTATAGCTAATGCAGCTGCTGCATTAAGAAAGTAGTTAGTAAGCTAAATCCAGTACAAAGCATCTTTTCTCATCTCTGAGAATAATGTCATTTTGTACATTGTCCCTGACACAAATACACTTAATAAATAAATAAGCACTGCCCTCTTATTGGTTAAGTTCTGACATGATTGACAAATTTTAAAATTTCCAAAGAGGATCCTGGATGGAACCAAGGGAATGTTTTTATGTTCATAATTGAGCAGTTTTGAGTATTTCTTTTTTTTTTGCTTCCCTTAAGACGTAACACTGTATTTTACATGATGACTGTTCAATGATAACTGTTCTTCTGTCATGGATGAAATGACACTTTTCCACAGTGTTGTGCTGAACCTTTGTCTCTGATCAAAGGCCACTTTGGTGATTGGCCACTAAGTCTAGTTTGTTTTGTGACTGTTCCCTATTGATTAGAAACGGGTCCCCTCCCCTTCTTGGTGTTTGTAGTGTTTGCTGTGGTAGACTTTGACGGTTATGCCTCTTTATTTATTATTTCTGACCGTCTCCCCTGTGGCCACCGTCCACTGGGAAGGCATGAAGACAACATGGTTCGTTGGATGCTACACAATATTGTTTTTCTCCTTCTTTTCTGCAGTTCAAGAGGGCAGTTTGATGGTATAAGGAGGTAATTTTTTATTCTCTCAGTTCTACTGAAAATTATGACATGTCTTTGAATTTATGTTAACTAATCAAGCTGTGCTCATTACAGGCAACCCTGGCGTGAAAGGTATGTGTTCAAAGAAATGACAACTGTGTTTACAGACACAACCTTTTGCCTTTGAAAGATTCACTTAATATTTCAGGATTTGATTCACAAATTTGTTACCAATGATGGAAAATGGGACCTCATTGAATAAATGATCAAAATGATATTTACAATTCAATAAATATGTTCAAAGATATTCTGATTATTTTGCTTTTTTTTTAAATTTCTACTTCCTTTTCTCTACCAAAAATGTTCAAGTCATAGGGCAGGTTTGTGGAATAAAAAAAAAGAGTATTCTAATGTTTTAAGTTCAGTTGTAGGATAACTGATGAAATACTGTAAATACTGTATATCATGTTAATGTTCATATCATCCTTGTTATACTTTGCAGTGCTTTGTCACTAATGAAATCAAAACTCATCTTGTTTATTTATGGCCTAAAGGTCCCATATTATGCAATTCTCTTCCTTGTTCATATTATTTAATACAACAATAAGTCATATTGCCTTGACTGTAACTCAAAAATTGTCTGGGTTTGTTAAATTTGTAAAGTCTAAATCTATGCTGCTGGAGCAAGCACCCTGTTTTGTCTGTCTGCTCTTCCACTGCTCCGCTGTTACTGGTTGCCTTCCTTAGACATCTAGACATGTTACAGCCAGTCTCATGCCAAGGTGATAGAGACTTTGTAAAGGATGTATCTTTTGACTTATATGAAGATTTTCACGCCATTTTGAACCTTTGAAAGTCAGAAAAAGCACGATGTGTAACCCTTTAATACACCAGAAACCAATCAGAAACGGATCCCGTCTTCTTGTTGTTGTCTGAAGTGTTTAATGAGGTAGAATTAGATTTTTTTTTGGTTCTGTAGAGTTGTGAATAATATCCCACTGGGACAACAAGAAAACAATATATGGTTCATTAGAGATGATACAAATCATTTTTTATTTTTTTGTCATGCTCTTTTGCAGCTTCAATCGCCGATTTGACATACCTAGAAGGTATTCTTTAATTATCTGGTTTTTACTGAATCATTACACCAACATATGTCCATAATTTTGTTAACTAATCAATCTGTACTCATTACAGGCCCTCCCTGCATGACAGGTACGTATGTGTGTGTTTGCACAGACATAAAGCTGTAGTGATGGTGAAAACCTTTTGCCTCTGACATCTTCATTTAAAATTTCTGCATCTAATCCCCAGATTTTCTCCTATTGAGAGATACTGGGACCTCCACGAGTAAGTAATCAACTTATACAGTGCCCTATGCAATAAATAAATAAGTACTAAAAGTATATCTGTAAATGTGTGCATTTCAGGATGTTTAATCCCCTTTTACTCTTAAATTTTGTATTTGTGGTAGATAAACTTTCTCCAGGAAACCATAATTATCTAAAGTTTTTTTGGTTAGCTTTAGATTTTTAAATCTCTATATGCCACACCTAAAACTATGCTAAGATATCAAATGCTTATATTTTCTCTACCATACATTGCAGTGCGGTGCCACTAAAACTTGTCATGTTCGTTTTCAGCATATTGGAGCCAAAGGACAAAGTTAGCTCTTCACCAAGGTACTGTTAATGAAATGTCTATGGAACTAAATTATCCTTCAGATAGTTACCGCAGATGGGCAGGTACATACAGTTTAATACAGTTTACAGTAACTGGAATGTTATTGCATCCTAGTCTTCAATTAAATAAAATACTATTGATCTATATGTACTTACACTGATAGATCTTTCAAATAAAATCATGGATTAATATGTATTTACACTTAAAGTCTGAGAAACATCTTTGTTATCATTTATACTGTATGTCACAGCTCACTTGGGTAATGCTTTTAAGAAAGTCTTCATAATGGACTCTTGATTGCAAAAGTGCAATAGGTAGAGAGCAAGCAAGCAAACAAAAGGGAAGTGTTACAACCAAAAATGTAATAACGGCCAATAACGCAATAACTGCCAATAATGTAATAATTTTGGCCATTTCAAATGTAATAAAGCCAATAGTGTAATAATGTGCCAATAACGTAATAAAACTTTTGAGTCAATAACGTAATAACCTTTTGCCGATAATGTAATAAGGCATTACATTATGAAAGGTTTTTTTTAATACCAGGCCAATAACGTAATAACCAGCCAATAATGTAATGCCTTATTACATTATCGGCAAAAAGTTATTACGTTATTGGCTCAAAAGTTTTATTACATTATTGGCACATTATTACACTATTGGCTTTATTACATTTGAAATGGCCAAAATTATTACATTATTGGCAGTTATTACGTTATTGGCCGTTATTACGTTTTTGGTTGTAACAGGAAGTCCTTTCCTGCTTCATACAATTGTATTTCTTGAAGATTCACCTTGCTGGCTCCAGACCTGCTGAGGACAGACAGTCAGGAGAACATCTATCTACAGGCTGACAGTGTGTCTACGCCCATCACTGTCTCCATCACCATCCAGGATTTCAACAAAGCCACCACGCTCCTCCAGGATTCTGTCACACTCAGTCAAGAAAATGACTACCACACTCTCAAAGCTATACAGGTGAAGCAGCAGGCCCGTATAAAAAAAAAAGTTATATTGATTTTGTGATCTCAGACACACATAGACAAAAGATATCAAAATGTCAGATATTGTCTTGTAAAAAACTGTCTCCAAGCTTTCTCCATAATATGACTTCCTGAGAATTTTCCTCACCATGTATTTCAATATCCTCTTATTCCAGCTTGCATCTGATCTTTTAAATCGTGACGAGAAAAAGAACAAGTTTATCTACCTGAAAGTGAACTTTGGGGGTTTCCACTCAGAAGAAAGAGTGATGATGGTGTCCTTCCACTCTGGGTACATTTTCATCCAGACAGACAAGCCCATCTACAACCCTGGGGACATTGGTGAGAACACAGAATAACCACAGTAGTAGAAGCAGATTTTCAAGCACGCTCATTGTCATAGGTTTTTCATTCTTGCCGGTTCTTAAATAATGAGCACTTTTCAATTTCTTTTCCCTGCTTGATCTCTTTGCCAGTTCGATTCAGAACATTTGTGTCCTCTCCATTATTCAAGGCCTTTGATAACTCCATCACTGTAGACATCCAGGTAAAGTTTACCGGGTAAACAACTGGCACACAATTTTTTTTTTTTATTTGTTAACTTAAATTCTGTGCTTTAGAATCCAGACGGCGTGGTGGTTAAGCAACTGACCAGGAGAAGAGCTACAGGTGGTGTCATCGCCGATTCGTTTCAGCTGTCTGAAATGGTCAGGTAAGACCAACTTTATTTAAGGATAAGGATAAGGATAATCTTTATTGTCTCTCTTGAGAGAAATTTGTCTTGGACAAACTAGAGACTCCAGGCACCACATATATAACAAAAAACATATAAAATCACAATAAGCAAAAACACATCGTCATATCGTCATCGTCGTCGTTATTTGGTTTATTCATACCATTTCAATATGTGTTTGAAGATCAGTTTGAAAATCACAAAATATTAGATACTGTGGGCTGTCAGTCATCTCACCTTAAAATGTTGGAGCAGCTGAGTTTTAGGAAATCCCCATTTTTGAATTTACCCAAATTTAATTTGGAACCTCTGGAGTTACAAACGTGTTTGTTTTGCGCCAACCAACAGCCTAGTCTAGGTTGCGTAATATATGTACGCACGCAGAGACACACTGAGTTAATGTTAAAGATTTTAAAGAGCAAAAGGTTTTGGAAATAATCCTGTGCAATTATACCTTTACATTTGTAGAGCAGCGCAACAGTACTCAGACAAGTCACTCTCTTCAAAATGTTGAATTAGGAAGTATCTATAAAAGTGCAGGACAGAGACGGCCCCCGCATCATACCATACCCAGTTGTGGCTCTTGGGTTTTTATTTCTGTTTTTTCTCAATTAGATGTTTGCAATACATTTCATATGTAATTAAAGGAGCAGATTAGTGGGATGTGGGTGAAACACCTCTGAGATCAGGCTTTTTCTTTCGTCTGTTTTGATCAAACTGAATAATAATTTTTCCATCAATATTTTCAGTTTGTTTGATGAAACACATGGCAGCTAAAAGATTGCACCTTTGTTGTCTTTGTTTCCTGAGCTTTCTATAAAAACGTCTGAATGTTTTATAGTGAAGGAACATGGATAGTGACTGCAAAATTTGACCACTGGCAGCAGAACACATTCACCTCCCAGTTTGAGGTGAAGAAATACAGTAAGTGAAGTTATGTGTTTCTTACCCCCCCTCTTTTTTTTAATGCAAAATTTTATAACAGCAGTGACATTTCTTTCTTTCTGTCTGTAGTTCTTCCTGCATTTAATGTTACGCTGACACCCAGAAAGTCCTTCATCAGCTTGGATGACAAAGAACTGGATGTAGAGATCTCTGCCAGGTTGGTCTCGTGCACAAATGTGCACAAACAAACAGGTTTACGTGAAACATCTTATTGACTAATTGTGAGGGGAAAAGATGACTTCTTTCTGCTCAGTGATTGTTGTGACTGCATTTTAGTTACCTGTACGGGGAGCCCGTCCAGGGGACAGCCTATGTTGTGTTTGGAGTGAAGATCAACCAAGAGATGAAAAGACTATCTTCATTGAAGCAGGTTTCAAATGTAAGCTCTCTGTGAAGCTCAGCAGGTATTCTCTGGTTATTGATTGTTGATTGTTGGCCTGCTATTTGTGACAATTAAAAGCTTTCCGTTGGCTTCTCTCAGGATTCTCTCAAGATTGGCCTTTAACCAATACATTGTTGTTATATCTACAGCTTTGCTGGAAATGGTTAGGTGTTCACATGTATGAACTCAGCGAGAGCCATGAGTTTCAAGTGAATTTGCAGCTGTGGAGCACAATCAAGTAAACGTTGAAAAAGAAGCATTTAAAAATGGATTTTCACACATACATCCTCTGTCATACAAGTTTGTTCAGAAAGTACACTGACCACTGACCACTACCAGGCTCGATAAGTTTCGACATATGTTTACACTTGATTATTAAAAGATTTTCAGTTCTCAAAGAAAACATTCAAGTTTCTGTTTTTCATATGTGCAGTTGGACGGAGGAGTTGTCACACTGAGTATGGACGAAATAAAGGCAGCGTACCCCAACATTAGATCTTTGGTGGGCAACTCTGTGTATGTGAAGGTCTCTGTGCTCACCAAGACAGGTAAGTACCCCACTCTCAGTAGTATATATATATATATATATATATATATATATATATATATATATATATATATATATATATATATATATATATATATATAATTATATAATATACTGTGTATATATATATATATATATATATATATATATATATATATATATATAATATACTGTGTATATATATATATATATAATATATACTGTATATATATATATATTGATCTATGTGTCCACACAATAATGTATGTATTTTTACATGTGTCAATCTTATGTTACACTTAATCTCCATATTTCAGGCTTTGTATGGTAAAAGTGTACTATTTGTACTTTAGAGCTAAAGGGGCCACTTCTGACCAAATCCTCACAAAAAAACAAGCTATGACAAATTTTGAGTCACAACAGGTTGACATAATGTTATCAAGTTGAATACTCCTGGGCCCTGATGTATCGGTTTAGGGAGCAGCTGGCATCTTCTACCTCTCAAAATGGCTAAAAGTTGTTTCGGTTTGATTCTCTCTACTGACTGATTGAAACTTCTCTCGCCTTTTGGCTTTTTTAGAGGTCACCATAAAGAATCATCATGTTAATGAATTCCTAAATAAATTAATTAATACATTGTTTTATTTCATTTATGAGTTGTAGTGTGTGGAAAGACCAAAATCTCTGAAATGTTGTAATCAGTCCAGAGCTTATTGTGGCATCATCGGTGCAACTCCACTGTGTAAATTGAGGTGAAATCTTTATCAATATGTCCTTTAGCCCTCTGGATAAACAAAAGCTTTGACTTACTGTTGTACTAAACCAAAGAAAACAAGTTGTCTTGCTTATTTTGGATGTTTAAAAGCCATTTATTGTTCAGTGTCCTCATTAGATATCTGGCTATTCCAATAATGCCAATCCCCGAAAGCAGTGATGACCCACAGTAATCATGGAAACAGACACTCACCCCAGTGGCGCGTTACATTTATAGCTAAAAACTATAATTGATGGATTGGTAGAACTGGAGATCTTTACTCTTGTTTAAGTTTAGTTTTTCCCCTCCAAAGGAAGCGATCTGGTGGAAGCTGAAAAGACGGGGATTAAAATTGTGGAGTCCCCCTATGTCCTATCATTTAAAGACATGCCTAAGTACTTCAAGCCAGGCCTGCCGTTTGACTTCACAGTAAGGACCATTGCCTCTGATTGTACTGTAATGGAACTAGTTGTTTAATTATGACTAAAAATGTCAGTGAAATGTTCTCCAACCCCACCAGATTCAGGTGAGCAACCACGATGGTTCTCCGGCCCGTAACGTCCTGGTCAAACTAAATCTTCTGGATACACCCTTGACAGTCTTTGCTGGAACCGCCAGAGCCAGTGTCAACATGCCCAATAATCATCTTGCACAAACCATCACGGTTAGTATGACTTCATATTACATTTATTCATTCGAAGGGAATGCAAAAACATGGCTGTGATCTGTTGTTTTTTTTACATTTGATTGTTTGAGAGTTGGTCTTGCTTTTTTGTCTGAATAACCATTAACTACACTTTAGTTGCTGAGACCAGTGTTGTGGAATTTATCAAAAACCAGTTCAGAAGTCCGCTCGTGGTATGAGAGATTTTATTCTAGCCGGCGTTCAGCAGACAGATACAGACAGTGTCTCGTTCGGTGGGCTGACATCGAATGGTTTGTAACAAGCTTTTTTATACAAGAACAAACAACAGAATTAAACAAGTCAGTGTGACAGTCAGAGGCGTGGCCTTGCGGGGGGCTGGAAGTCCGATACTCTCCTGGTGCCTGTCCCAGCAGGGAAACAAGACGCAGGGACTGGAATGACAATGCCTAGGGACATTGAATGAGACAATGCGTTGCCGGCAAGGTGTCGTACCGGCAGGGGTCCTTAGCAACTGGAATTGCATGTCAATGAGCTGAGGGGGATATGAGTTCAGGAGCCGTCCGCAGGGCGGCGTCGTGTCCCCGCAGGGGGTCTGCAGGGGGCCTCATCACCAGCAATGTAGTCACAACTAAGAATAAATATCAATATTTGTTTTATATGTTTTCCTTTTTTGCTTCTGGGCTTTTGTGGATCAGTCGGGACATCTAGTTTAGAGTTCATACAACAAAATTGTGTTAAAAGGAATTTTTATTTTCTGATTCCCAGGCTGTGACCACGCAGGCAGACCTGAGACCAGATCAGCAGGCCAAACAACAGATCACTGTTCAGCCCTACACCACCTTCAATCGGCGCCAGCAAAACTATCTGTATATCTCCACAAGTACCAACACGGTGTCACTAAAAGAAAGACTGTCCCTTGATCTCTCTATCTCCACCTCAGACCCCAGTCACAAAGAATTAATTAAACACATCACATACCTGGTAAGACAAGAACACAACCTAATATTCATACTCCATTATATTACCAGTACACCTGGAAAAAGTAAGTCTATGTCAGAAAAGTTTACCTGAGATTGATTCTTCACTTTTTTTTCCCTTCAAAACTCTGCAGGTGCTTAATAAAGGCAGAATTCAAAGTGCTGAACGTGTGGCTGTAACAGGCCAGATAGTCACCAGTGTTGGGTTGCTGGTAACACCAGAGATGATGCCATCGTTTCGCGTTGTGGCGTTCTACAGTATTCCTTGGAATGGGCAGGAGGAGGTGGTGTCGGACTCTGTATGGATTGATGTAACGGATTCCTGTGTGGGAGGGGTGAGCCCAGCTTGTTTTCAGAGGTTACGCAGAAAATGTACAACATTAGTTAAAATCAGATGGTGTATTTCAGCATAAGTACAGTTTGACTTTGTGTGGTTCAAAATAAAAAAAACTTAGTGAGAAAATAAGAATTTCAGAATTTCTCACTTTCTACACTGTTAATAAACCACAGGGAGAAAACTGTGCAGCTCACACTATTCTGGTTTAAAAGCTACAACAACAACACAAAATCAATACATATACATATTTGTCTTCATTCATCATTGTCTCAATCTCAGAGCCTCCTGTTGCTGGAAATACTCACAAAAGCACCAAATGGTTATTAATCCACATCCAGAATCAGAATCAGTCCTCACAATTACACGCAAGGATTTTTTGTGTTATTCTATGTATTCAGCCAAATCGACTCACTCACTCACTCACTCACTCACTCACTCACTCACTCACTCACTCACTCACTCACTCACTCACTCACTCACTCACTCAATTTATATATCCATCCATTCCAAGCGGGGAAATTGTAATTAAAGAGGTGTTGTTGCATTTTTGCTCATTGGCTCTCATAGCTCACGGTTGGGTCAGCAGATGGGAGACCCAGAGACCACGCACCCGGGAAAAGCCTTCGTTTCCAGATCAGAGGTGACCCAGGGGCAAAGGTCAGCCTGGTGGCTGTGGACAATGCTGTTTATCTCCTCAACAAGAACAGACTCACGCAGAGGAAAGTATGTGTGTTTATTTGATTCTCTTCAAGGGTGGGATCATGTTACAGAGAGTGAAAAGTTACCACGGGTGTCTTTAATGTACAATCTCAACTATATATAAATGAAAAATTATAAGTACACTTATAAGTACACTTATTTAAAAAAATGCTATGGCGTCAGTCAATCAAGTCATGCGCGTAAACCCTGTTTCCAGAAAGGTTAGCACATCGTCCAGAATTCAGCAAGTCTTTAATTCACTTGTTAATTATTTTGAACCTTTGTGTAACTAAGCACCAATCAACTACAATGTATTTGGAAAATTTAAACAAATATATAGAATTTGATGCCAAAAAAAAAAAGTTGGCAGAGAGGCAAAAACTGACAGAAAAGGTTATACAACATATAAGTATGTGTACATACAGTATTATCCTGGAATATTATGTAATAATAATAGTGACAAGGCAACAGCTTGTCTTTCCAAATAAAGATTTGTGGGGTTCTTTCTTTTGTGATAAAATTGTAAGGAACGTTGGTATTTTAACATCTCTAATGATCCATTTTTCTAAAAAAAGACTGAGTCTGTTTAACTCTTAACTCTTGTTTATGAGAATAAGCACTAAAGGATAGATGATAGACAGGTTTTCATGTGTGTATCATAATCTGTGGAGTATGAAATATGACTTGTTCATGTGCATCTTGCTTGTCTAAGCAGTTTATCTAAACTACAATTTGCTTGTTTGTTTAGGCCTCAAAAACAGGGGCTGGATAGTTCAGTGAGTTGAGAGGCCGTAGCCCTCTTACAGGCAGCGCAGGTTCAAGTCCCGACCTGTCGCTCTTTACTGAATGTCTTCCTGCCTCTATCCGTTTCCTGTCTACCTAATTACCCAATAAAGGCCACTAGTGCCACAAAAATCTCTCAAAAACACAAATGTTGTTCTAGTTTCACATGTCCTTAGTTTTTGTAAATTCTTTAGCAGCTCTTCCACAGCTGTTTTGTGTTTTTTGTTGCCATCAGTCGTCTAAGAGTTTTTCCAGTGAAAATACTGAACAAATTACAGATCAGGTTTTTATTACATATCAATAAATGTCCCCTTTTCCCTGGAAATTGGGTTTACAAAAATAATTTCACATTCTTCTGTATAAAACCTTTTTGTTTAGATTTGGGACACTGTGGAGCATGGTGATGTTGGCTGCACCAAAGGAGGAGGTCGAAATGCTGCTGGGGTGTTTACAGATGCAGGACTTCTTTATGTCTCCAATATGGGGTTCCAAACACCAACTCGGCAAGGTATGGATGGATGGATAGGTGGATGGACAGATGGACGGATGGATGGATTATTGTCTTGTGCGACACAATTTCAAGCAAACATGAGCTGTTATTCAGATACGAACTAAGAATAGGTCATTATTGTGTGCAAGATGAACGCAAGATGCCAAGGTCCTGTGGCTGCAAAGCAACCCACAACCGTCAACCCCCAGTGACAGAGGGTATAAGATGTTTCTTATGAAATAGTGTGTTTGGTTTTCACCAAACATGGTACTTACCATTAAAATCAAACAATTCAACTTTGTATAGTATGTCCATAAGAAATTGTTCCAGAAGTCTTTCATTTTGGTCAAATGTAGTTTTTCAAACCTCAGCGTTGTTTCCATTTGAGTTAGAAAAGGCTTTCTCCTGACCACACTTCCAGAAAAACAACCCATAGTGTTCAGTTTTTGTCTAACTGTGATCACATTAACATTAAACACATTCAGTGCATATACGGCATTACACACACTAGCCCCTATTACATTGACATGGATGTGGGGTGGCGTGCCGAGCTGTCCCACTCTTCTCTGAGGGTAGTCTTAACCACGGGTCCGGTGTACTGTAAACAGAACTAACAAGGGGTGGCGGGTCGTGGGATGGGTTTGTTGATCACATAGCCTGAGGACAGCCTTCCAGGAAAGTTTAAACAAAGTAACAACAGCAGCAGTAGGACGTCACGGGTACGATCTATATTTGCAAGATGATCACAAGAACGGTGAGTAAAAATCCCAGAACCACATGGGGGGAACCAGTGAATGACCTGCAGAGAGCTGGGACCAAAGTAACAAGGTACCATCAGTAACACACTACACCGCCAGTGTTGTGCAACTCAGGTAGCTAAGCTGGTCAGTTATCGAAGGCTAATGATAATTCTATTAAAGAATTATTAATAATTAATAAAGTTGACTATTTATCAAATTGAATTACCAAAATGATAATAATTCTCGTAGGGGCACCACCCCGGGGCCTTAATCCAGGGAAAAATGATAACTAAACAGCAGAAAATCAGTCTCATATGATCAGGATTATCCTGCATAACAGTAAATCTTACTATCACTTCCAGAATAACAATTGAAGGAGTGCAATTCAAGCTCTGGCTCTCTCAAACAATCAGTTCGTGACCAAATCTTGTATGAAATAACAGAAACCACTCATTAAAAATCAATCAGAATTTATTTACATATGGGTATCAAAAAGATGTAAATAAATACCCAATAAATCCCGATGGCACACTACGTATTATAAAACCATTAATTAACTAGAAAAACAACAATCAATAAAAATGAAATGAAAGTTAAATGCATGGAATGAAAAAAAAGAATCAAATGTAATAATAAACATGGTATCAACGAACATGTACGGTTCAACAACGTGGGTGAAAGATGGCGGGACTGTAACCACGCCACGTGCAATTAGAACGGGGGGTGATCCCGGTGTTTAAACGTGACTACGGCAGAAAACAACGACTACTAAATAATCAAACACGATATTGATAACAATGATGATGATGTATGCAGTAATCTCAGTTCGGAACACAGATTTAGCTCTGAAAACGCTCTTAAGTTACTGATAACCAGGGGTCACGACTTCACACAGTTCTGACCCTCTCTTAGTCCTACTGATCACTGCTCACGGGCTCACGTCTCCTCTGGGATCCGGATCGGGTGCCTGCGGGTTTTGTCGCCTGGGGCCGTCCCTTCCCCTGAAACGGATTAGACAGCGGCGGGGCCGCCTCGTGCCGGGCCGTGGTTCCGGACCAAACGGAGGCTCACACGCATTCCTAGGCGCGGCGGGGGGACCGGTCTCTCCTGCCGTGCTTCCCTGCTCGCCGGTCGCCGACGCGCGGCCGTCCAGGCCCCGGGAAAGCTCACAACCGGGCGAGATGCCGGCCGTCCGTCCCGATCCCTGCGCGGTCAGCAGACAGGGGCTCGGAGCGGGGAGGGGGGCTTCAGTCCGAGCGTTCAGTCGCAGCTGTGTCCCGATCTGATTGCCGGGAGCGCGTGGGCGGCGTGAGCTCGGATCTGTAAAACTTAAAGAGGACAGAGTTAAGTGGGAGCCGGAGTCTCCCGGAGACCGCCGCTTCAACGGCCGGACCCCGCGGGGCCCGGTCCGGTGCGGGCCTCCTGCCTCCCCCCAGCCTGGGGGGGAGAGAAAGATGGGATCTTTGGCCCGGAGCCAAAAGATCCAGCTGTTCCAGGACGAGATGTTGTAGGGAAGAGAGTAAAAAGGGAGAGAGGGATGCGGCGCCGCGGTCTGCGCCGTGGATCCTCGCTGATCCTCCGGCCGGACCGGCTGGAGCACGCCGCGGATCTCTCCTCTTACCCCCCCTTTGGGGGGGGGGGGAGGTCGTGGTCCCTTCGGCCCGGAGCCAAAAGGGCGTGTTGACCCACCGGTTGATGAAGGAAAAAGAGAAAGATGGAGGAGCAGCGCGGCGTTTTGATCCTACTCGCGCTGCGGTGACGTCATCGGTGCCTCGTTGCGATTGGATGCGCGCCGCTTGTAGGCGCCGCCCCCCCCACGCAAGGCATGCTGGGGGTTGTAGTTCATGGCAAGGTGGCCATTTTAGGAGGCACATTACAGCCGATTTTCGGCTGAGCAGTCTCAAAGTTGAATATACACATTCACAAAATGTTCATACATTTTATAAGTTCAGAGTTCACATGGGCATATGGGCGACGCACAACACCAGGGACTCGGATCCTGCAGTGCCAGACGTGTCGCCCTGCTTAAGCCAGTACATGTCCAGGCCCGTCTGAAGTTTGCTAGAGAGCATTTGGATGATGCAGAAGAGGATTGGGAGAATGTTATATGTTCAGATGAAACCAAAATAGAACTTTTTGGTAGAAACACAACTTGTGTTTGGAGGAGAAAGAAAGCTGAGTTGCATCCAAAGAACACCGAACCTACTGTGAAGCATGGCGGTGGAAACATCATGCTTTGGGGATGTTTTTCTGCAAAGGGACCAGGACGATTGATCCGTGTAAGGGAAAGAATGAATGGGCCCATGTATCGTGAGATTTTGAGTGAAAACCTCCTTCCATCAGCAAGGGCATTGAAGATGAAACGTAGCTGGGTCTTTCAGCATGACAATGATCCCAAACACACTGCCCGGGCAACGAAGGAGTGGCTTCGTAAGAAACATTTCAAGGACCTGGAGTGGCCTAGCCAGTCTCCAGATCTCAACCCCATAGAAAATCTTTGGAGGGAGTTGAAAGTCTGTGTTACCCAGCGACAGCCCCAAAACATCACTGCTCTAGAGGAGATCTGCATGGAGGAAAGGGGCCAAAATACCAGCAACAGTGTGTGAAAACCTTGTGAAAACCTTTGTTATTGACCAAGTACTTATTTGCAAATACATTCTTTAAAAATCAGACAATGTGATTTTCTGGATTTTTTTTTTTCATTTTGTCTCCCATAGTTGCGGCCTTCTATTTAACACATGTGTTATACAAAAATATTGCACATGACTTTTCAGCAAAAAGGCCAAAGATGCAGTATGGGTCCCAACTCACACTTTCTACTGTTTGCAGCACTGCAGTGTCCAGGAAGTGCTCGAAGGAGACGCTCTGCCGAACTTTTGAAGCGTAAAACAGAGCTTGGTGAGTATCTTCAGTTCATCACAAAGAGTTTGCTCAGTTGAAAAAATTTGAGGTAGAGCTGATCAGAACTAACCAGTGATTTGTTCTGAGGTTCAGCTGAGATTCTGAGAGAGAGAGAGGTTTGGGCTACTCGCACTCTTTGCTTCTTAATTGTTCCCTCTCATCCACCCTCTCTGGTTCCAGAGAGTCACTACAAGGAGAAGCTGCAGCGCCGCTGCTGTAAAGACGGCCTTAGAGAGATCAAAATGCCGTATTCCTGCACTAGACGCTCCCTCTACATAACTGAGGGCCCAGAGTGCATCCTGGCTTTCCGCTACTGCTGCGCCACCTTCAGGGACCAGGTGTTTAACACAGAGATCCCCACCGCTGCTCCTCCCTTCACCACCGCTCCACCCACCACCACTGCTCTACCCACCCTCCGCGCCTTTGTGAGAGAGAGAGTGCACTTCAGTGCACGAGAGAGGACACCTATCTACCACAGTGCAAGTAAGAACTTTGGTAAGTACCGTACCTTAACTTTCTCAACTTCTTATCTTTCCCAAAATTAAAGGGGACCTATTATGGCATCTAATACCTATTTTAAACAGGCCTTGAATATCTTAAAAACAAGCTTTTGATTGTTTTTGCTAAATAAATTAGAAAATTCAGCCTCTGAGCCATGTCTTTATCTTCCCCGTTTCTAACCTCATTATCTATGAGGGATTCTGAGTGGACGGGGAGGCTAGGATAATGAGGCTCTGTGCTGATTGGCTGCCTGACGCAATACACCGCTACGAAAAAATGGCGGAAGCTCCGGCCGGCAGAGTTAGTGGTTGTCGTTCGGCCAGAGTTAGTTGTGGGCGTGGTTTCACGCATCGGAGGCCAACCAATGTAAATCGCGCCCGTCGTTACGTAACAACGGGAGCAGAATCTGAACGGCTCGTAGAAGCCACATCAGACTGGATGGCTCATCCGGGTGGCTGCACAGACACTGCAGAATCTGGTTGCTTTCCTCCTTCTCTGAGTTGGCAGGCTGAGGGGAGACCACTTTATATATGTTAAAGCAAGAAAAAACGTGTTTTTCATAATAGGTCCCCTTTAAATAGATGTTCTTTACACTTTTTAAATTAAACTTTACTTTAGTTTTTTTTCAACTTTTTCAACTTACTTATATATATATATATATATATATATATATATATATATATATATATATATATATATATATATATATATATATATATATATATATATATATATATATATATATACATACACACACACACACACACACACGTACAACATGTATGTTTGTATACTATGTTTAAATTTAGGTTTGCACATATTCAATAACTGTTTAGAAATCTTTTCTGGACTTCAGTGATCCTAAAGTTGTGATGAGAATTTCTTTTGACAAAACTACAGGGCAATTGCATTTGTGCTGTTTACTTTCACTGTTGATTTTGGGAACGTGGTTAGTGGTCGGCACCTGCTAACTACTTCTCTTTTCAAATAGGTTGGGACAGCGGAATGAGAAGGACGAGTGGACGAACCATGGATAGGACCTTTTCATTTGCAGGTAAAGAAGAAGAAGAAGAAGAAGAAGAAGAAGTTGAAGCAGCGGTGGATTTGTCGGAGGACGATTCGGATGGAGAGGAGGAATGGGAGTACTTAGATGAAACCCAAATATATCTGCGTTCCAAGTTCTACGAGTCCTGGCTGTGGATGGATGTGAGCCTGCCCAGCAACACAGGCAGAGACGGGTGAGTTAGGTACACCTGAGCCAGAGATTAGAACATTATGTCATTTTCCTTATGTATATCTTTCATTTGATCTTATTTTAAAATACATAAGTTATTACAGGAGGTCAAACAATAATACCAACAAAAAAAATTAATATGAGACTTGGTGAGATCCTGGAAATTATGTGTAGTCATATCAAAATAAAAGTACCCTTCTTTCAACTCAAAGGTTTTCATGAATATGGCCTTAGAAATTATGTAAATACAATCTCTGAACAAACAATGTGTAAATTGTTACAACAATATCATTATTTATTGAACACAAACATAACCATGGCAAAGCCGACGTGTGTAAGTAGTAAAAACTACATTACTGCTTCCAGAGAACTTTAGAGAGTGTTTAGATGCCAGGACCAGGTTGATTTGCTCTTTATTAACTGATCTTGTGAGGTGTGAGGATCTCTACAAAAGTAGAAGTTTGCAGTTTAGTGGTCTGGAGGTATCTGGTGAGGCAATCTCAAGGAGAAATTACATAAACAGTGATCGAGGTCGTAAAGGCGTTTACCAAAGACTTGGAGCTCATCATTCTAAAATGAACACAAATACTCACAAGTCGAGATAAAGAATACTGCTGTAAATCTTCCTGAATGTGTAAGTCCCAGAATGTTCAAGCCCCTAGAGTGCAAAACGAATAAATACATTAAATATCTCTGGATACACACATCAGCATTTTAAAGTTCATGGTAGTACAGTTGCACAACAACTTCTTTACATGATCACTATAAATTATTTTAAACATTCAAACTATACTTTACAAATGGTAATAATGTATTTGTTCAAATTAGCTGTATTTGTGACTTTTGATCTGTTTGTTAATGGTAATAAAATGATCAATATCACGGACAGGTTGGCATCTAAGAACATGGAAAACCCACTCCCAGACAGCATCACAGAGTGGGGAGTCTTGGCGATCAGTGCATCTCCTCATACAGGTACGGTAGACAGAAGGAGATGAAGGATTCTGGGTAACTTTTTGGAGTTTTACCAGATTTGGCAGCTTTTGACTACAGTACTATCATGCAACTACTAAGCACTGATGTCTTTTAAAAAATTAACAATTAATTAGAAAAAAATTGTATTCAAATTCGATATACATACAGTATGTGTACTGTGATTTCTTATCAGTAACTGTCACTGTTATAGTACAAATACACAATTTTAGTATGCAATGTCACCATGTTCTTAATTCTCTCTCTCTTTATTTTTATATATATATATATATATATATATATATATATATATATATATATATATATATATATATATATATATATATATATATATATATATATATATATATATATATATATATATCTCCTCCTTGAACCGCCACCTTACCGTGGTGGAGGGGTTTGAGCACCCGAATGATCCTAGGAGCTATGTTGTCCGGGGCTTAATGCCCCTGGTAGGGTCTCCCAAGGCAAACGGGTCCTAGGTGACGGGTCAGACAAAGAGCGGTTCAAAGCCCCTTATGAAGAAAGAAACAGCAAGGAAGTGTACGTCGCCCGGACTGGCGTTACCGGGGCCCCACCCTGGAGCCAGGCCTGGGGTCGGACCTGGAAGACCCAAGCGTATCGTGAGGGTCTGCTGGGAACGTCTGGCAGATTCCCCTGTCAGGGAGGTCTTCAACTCCCACCTCCGGGAGAGCTTTGACCGGATTCCGAGGGAGGCCGGAGACATTGAGTCCGAATGGACCATGTTCTCCACCTCCATTGTTGACGCGGCCGTCCGGAGCTGCAGCCGTAAGGTCTCCGGCGCCTGTCGCAGCGGCAATCTCCGAACCCGGTGGTGGACACCGGAAGTAAGGGATGCCGTCAAGCTGAAGAAGGAGTCCTACCGAGCCTGGCTAGCTCGGCGGACTCCCGAGGCAGCTGACGGGTACCCACAGGCCAAGCGGACTGCAGCCCGGGCGGTCGCGGAAGCAAAAACTCGGGTCTGGGAAAAGTTCGGGGAGGCCATGGAGGAGGACTACCGGTCGGCCTCGAGGAAATTCTGGCAAACCATCCGGCGCCTCAGGAGGGGGAAGCAGTGCTCCGCCAACACTGTTTACAGTGGAGGAGGGGAGCTGTTGACCTCGACTGGGGACATCGTCGGGCGGTGGAAGGAATACTTCGAGGATCTCCTCAATCCCACTGACACGCCTTCCGTCGAGGAAGCAGAGGCTGAGGATTCAGAGGTTGATTCATTCATTACCCAAGCTTAAGTCACTGAGGTAGTTCGGAAGCTCCTCAGTGGCAAGGCACAGGGGGTGGATGAGATCCGCCCTGAGTACCTCAAGTCTCTGGATGTTGCGGGGCTGTCGTGGCTGACACGCCTCTGCAGCATCGCGTGGCAGTTGGGGACAGTGCCTCTGGACTGGCAGACCGGGCTGGTGGTCCCTCTCTTCAAAAAGGGGGATCGGAGGGTGTGTTCCAACTACCGGGGAATCACACTCCTCAGCCTCCCGGGGAAAGTCTATTCCAGGGTGCTGGAGAGGAGAATTCGGCCGATAGTCGAACCTCGGATTCAAGAGGAACAATGCGGTTTTCGCCTTGGCCGTGGAACGCTGGACCAGCTCT
Source organism: Cololabis saira (assembly GCF_033807715.1). Lineage (NCBI taxonomy): Eukaryota > Metazoa > Chordata > Actinopteri > Beloniformes > Belonidae > Cololabis > Cololabis saira. Next base: position 32,743,174 of record NC_084587.1, read on the forward strand.
ACACCCTCCGCAGGGTGCTCGAGGGCGCATGGGAGTTTGCCCAACCAGTCCACATGTGTTTTGTGGACTTGGAGAAGGCTTTCGACCGTGTCCCACGTGGCATCCTGTGGGGGGTGCTCCGAGAGTATGGGGTCGGAGGCCCTCTGCTGAGGTTCTGTACGGTCCCTGTATGACCGGAGCAGGAGCTTGGTTTCGCATTGCCGGCAGTAAGTCAGACCTGTTCCCGGTGCGTGTTGGACTCCGGCAGGGCTGCCCTTTGTCACCGGTTCTGTTCATTATTTTTATGGACAGGATTTCTAGGCGCAGCCAAGTGCCGGAGGGGTTACGGTTCGGGAGCCACTTGATTTCATCTCTGCTTTTTGCAGATGATGTGGTCTTGTTGGCTCCCTCGAGCCAGGACCTTCAGCATGCACTGGGGCGGTTTGCAGCCGAGTGTGAAGCAGCTGGGATGAGAATCAGCACCTCTAAGTCTGAGGCCATGGTTCTCGACCGGAAAAAGGTGGCCTGCACCCTCCAGGTCGGGGGAGAGTTCCTGCCTCAGGTGGAGGAGTTTAAGTATCTTGGGGTCTTGTTCACGAGTGAGGGGAGAACGGAGCGCGAGATCGACAGACGGATCGGTGCGGCGGCCGCAGTTATGCGGTCATTGTATCGGTCCGTCGTGGTGAAGAAGGAGCTGAGCCGAAAGGCAAAGCTCTCGATTTACCGGTCGATCTACGTTCCCACCCTCACCTATGGTCATGAACTCTGGGTCATGACCGAAAGAACGGGATCCCGGATACAAGCGGCCGAAATGAGTTTCCTCCGCAGGGTGGCCGGGCGCTCCCTTAGAGATAGGGTGAGGAGTTCGGTCACCCGGGAGGAGCTCGGAGTCGAGCCGCTGCTCCTCCACATCGAGAGGAGCCAGCTGAGGTGGCTCGGGCACCTGTATAGGATGCCCCCTGGACGCCTCCCTATGGAGGTGTTCCAGGCATGTCCCACCGGGAGGAGGCCCCGAGGAAGACCCAGGACACGCTGGAGAGACTACGTCACTCGGCTGGCCTGGGAACGCCTTGGAGTCCCCCCGGAAGAGCTGGAGGAAGTGTCCGGGGAGAGGGAAGTCTGGGGATCCCTGCTCCGACTGCTGCCCCCGCGACCCGGACTCGGATAATGCGGTGGACAATGGATGGATGGATGGATGGATATATATATATATACATATGCAGTACGGACCAAACGTTTGGACACACTTCCCCATTTGTTTGAATGAGAAGGTCTGTCCAAACCTTTGGTCTGTACTGTATATATTTATAAAAAGGAGAACACAATGAACCATTGTGCTGAAGGCCAAACCTGAGAGAAGTTGAAATTGATGTGTTTCATGTGGAGAATAGACTTTACAATCATCATCATGACTTGTATATACAGCCCTACGTTAAGATGCATTATTTATTATGAATTGGTTTTGTGATATGTTTATTTTATGTATATAATGTATGCATTCCTGTGTATTTTATATATTTTGTTTGTGTGATAACCTGATCAGATTTAGTCATCTTAATCTTGTTGTTTTCCTATGGGTAGTGACAATAACATATTCTATTCTGTTTTATTCTATTCTTCTGGCTGTAGGTTTCTGTGTTGCAGAGCCTTACAATGTCAGGGCGTGGAAACCTTTCTTTGTTGATCTGAAGCTGCCATATTCTGTGGCGAGAAACGAACAGGTTGAGATTAAAGCAGTGATTCACAACTACGGCTACGAGGACCTGCAAGTAAGAGAGGCGTTGTCTTTTCACTTCCTTTTGTAATGCATGTATTTCTCCTGTCATTGATCACTTATCCGCTTATCTGCTCAGGTAAGGGTGGTGCTGATGAAGACAGAAGGCATATGCAGCGTCGCGTTCAAAGACAGACACACGCAGGAAGTAACCCTGTCTGCCGGCTCGTCTGTGGCGGTGCCTTACACCATTGTACCATTGGTGGTGGGGAAACTTCCTCTGGAGGTGATGGTGGTTGGCAGAGAGATGATGGGAGGTGACCGTGTACAGAAATCCCTGCGAGTAGTGGTGAGTTTCTCCTAATGAACATATTTCAGTATAACCAGTAGTGTTTTTTCCTTAAAGTTTTGAGTCAATTATAAAAACAGCAAAGTCAATAATGTTTTATTATTAAACTCTAGTAAGGACTTACCTGAATTAAGACCTGCTTGTGTAATTAATCTTTTTATGACCCAAACAGCTGGAAGGAGTGCAGAAGACTGAAGTTTGGAGTGTAGTGTTGAATCCAGCTGCTCAAGGAGGTACGTCATACACAGCTTGTAAAGAAAGATGTCATGTGTACATCTCTTGTTCCTCACTCACCTTAACCTTTTTCAGCTTCTGTGTGTTAAACTGGAACCTTTATAGATCTGTGCTGTTATTTAACTTAAACTGTTACAAGTTGTGAGTCTGCTTTTAACATTAAATGTCTCACTTAGGCGAATTGGGTAAGAATTCACTATGGTATCAATTTATCTCCGCTTCCTACAGGAACTCAGACGGTACGTGTTGGTAAAACTGAGCTGGAGTCAGTTGTGCCAAACTCTGAGCCAGAGACCTTCATCAATGTTAGAGGTGAGTCCCTGACCCCGTAGACATAAAGAATAAGAATAATTAAAGCTGCAAGCAGCGATGAACGGGCCCTCGCACCCTTGTGCACGTTCAGACGTGCTGCAGTGGAAGCGCTTGTATGACTTGCATGTAGATTCTTCAGGGCTGGACATTTAGCGGATGACACCACCCACGAGTCTTTATGTCAAATCATTCAAAAGTTATAGCAGAAAATAGGGACTATCAAATATTGACCAATCAGAAGAAGGGGCGTGGCTAATTCAGGCCAATGAAGGTTAAGTACTCAATACCAAGTCCGATGACACCACCCACATGTCTTTATCACAACCCGTTCGAAAGTTATGGCAGAGAATAGGGACTATCAAATATTGACCAATCAGAAAATGGGGCGGGGCTAATTTGCACCAATTATGTTCAAGGACTCAAAACTGAGTCAGATTACACCACCCATGACTCTTTATATCAAACCATTCAAAAGTTATGCCAGAAAGTAGGAACTATCAAATACAGACCAATCAGATGAAGGGGGGGGCGCGCTTTTTGGCATCTATCGTCGCCACGGTAACGCTTTTTTGACTGAGAAAAGTACTGCACGTCATTGCAGGATCGAGATGCACATTTTGATGTATAACACACCTGGGTGCACATTACGGTTCGGGCCGTATTCTGCCGAAGAAATGGCATAAATTTCGCCAAAATGACACGATTAATTCAAAATGTCCGACTTCCTGTTCGGTTTCGGCCATGGCGCCAAGAGACTTTTCTTTAAGTTGCGACATGATACAGGTGTGTACCGATTTTCGTGCATGTACGTCAAACCGTATCGTGGGGCTTGAGGCACAAATTTTGTAGGGGGCGCTGTTGAAAAAAAAAACAAGGAAAATTCCTACAGATACAATAGGGCCTTGCACTGTAAGTGCTCGGGCCCTAAAAATGAGCCTCACACAAAGGTTTGGTTACTGGTTTGTCTTCTGCTTTTCTCTGCAGGAAACGTGTTGGCCGACAGCATTGATAATTCCATCAGCGAGGACTCGCTGGCATCTCTGATTCGGATGCCCGGCGGTTGTGTGGAGCAGAACCTGGCCTCCATCACTCTGCCACTCATTGCCACTCTCTACCTGGATCGAAGCAACAACTGGGAGACCGTAGGGGTCCAGCGGAAGGCCGAGGCTCTGCGCTACATCAGGCGAGGTTAGGAGACAGGAAAAACCGTGGCTGATTGGACATAAGCACAAAAACATTCCCATCTTGAAATCTCAAGAGCGTAGCAGATTATGAGAATATATCACATTTAAGATGTTATGGATTGACTTGTGCATGCAGGTTAAACATTTGACTGTCTTGCATCTGTTCTGTAAATCATTTTGTTTTGATCTGGTTTTCAGGCTATGAGAACCAGCTGGCATACAGAAGGAGTGATGGCTCTTATCCGCCCTACAGGAGCCAAGGAGCAAGTACATGGTGCTGTCCAGATCTTAGATTCTCCGTAGACCCCTGACAATTAAAATAAGACACTAAATTAATTGCATTTTAGTATTTGTGGTTTAAAAGACTTTGGGTTAAGTATTTGAGTAACTGTGTGCTAATCTGAGGCTACTTGGCCATCAGGATCACAGCCTACGTCGTGAAGGTGTTCTCCATGGCGCGCGCCATCATCAGCATCAACGAGCAGCAGGTGTGTGAGCCTCTGCTCTACCTGGTAAACAACAAACTCCGGGTTCTGGATGGAGTTTACAAGGAGGACAACCCAGTTTACTCCACTACCATGACTGTGAGGCACTGACTTGCACGCACGCACGCACGCACGCACGCACGCACGCACGCACGCACGCACGCACGCACACACACACGCACACACACACACACACACACACCATCTTTTCAGAGCATTGTCCATCATATCTCACTGATATCTTTATTTCACTGTAAATTCAGTAATAGTTCATCAGATCAATTTTATTTAAGTAAATTCAAGTTTGATTCATTAAGTTTGCCACTTTATTTATTGATAATTATTCTTTTTTTTTAAAGATTATTTTTGGGCTCTAGTGGCCCTTCATTCAAGTTGCAGACAGGAAGGGGGTAGACAGAGAGAATGGGGATGACATGCAGCAAAGGTGCGCAGGCTGGGATTTGAACCTGCGACCACTGCCGGAGGAGTGTAGCCTCAGTATATGAGCCACTTGCTTAACCCACTGCACCACCAAGCGGCCCAGATAATTATTCATTTTTATAAAAAGTCGCTAATTATGTGACTATCCATAACTTAGTCTAAATGTATGATGTGAAACCCAGTAAATTACAAGCTACATTTGAAATAGAGTAAACGAAGTCATTGAAAAAATCATAAGCATAGTTGCATAAGCGCAGTTGACTGAGAACTTTCAAACAATTTCTTCGTTATTTGTTGCATCTTAAAGCTTTCAAGATTTTATTCAGATCATTTCTTTTCTTTTGGTGTTTCTCCAGGGAGGTCTCCGTGGTGATGACCCAGAATTAACCCTCACAGCCTTCGTCCACATCGCAGTCGCTGAGGCCATGCAGGCTGGTATCAGCTGTAGCAGTTCAGGTGAAGTGAAGGTAAGTTACACACACACACACACACACACACACACACACACACACACACACACACACACACACACACACACGCACACACGCACACACGCACACACACACACACACACACACACACACACACACACGCACACACACATTTTTGTGTGTAAAATCGCAAACTGATTCTTGAACAGAATTGCAGGCTAGCTGCAGTTTTTGAAATCATTGGCAGGATGGAAAAGACCTTGGAAAAGTTGGAAGTCCGACTTGGCAGAAATTGACCACAAAATCGGCTGTTTAGCCTCAGACTGACCCAAATACAGTTGTTGATATTTCAATTTGGCCATTGCAGGCTGGCCCTGGCAGGCAAGTGTAGCCACAATCCCCCCGTATGATAACAAGACGCGGTGCTCAGAGCCGCCTTAACCTAATGTTAGGCCCTGGGGCTAAGAGGTTTTGTAGGCCCCCCATCCCCTCGACTTACATAGTCGTATTATAAAAAATCCTATTTTGATTAACGTATTACTGAGCCCACTTGTGTACAAACACAAAGTACACTTTTTATGAAACTTTTTATAACAACCACACAAAGCAAACCAAGATGTGTAAAAGTGTACATATAATATAATTAACACACAGTAAAGCTGTATTTTTGGGATCACTTCCACTTTTTATCAGAACTGTAAAATACAGACTGCTGCTGAACTGACAGCTGGACTGGGCACAGAAATAATGTTGAACTAAACCTGCACAGTAAGGTCTGTGCTGCAAATAAAGTTCCATGTTCAGGTTTAACCATGGACTGTAAAAAACATATAACATATATATAACAAACTGAACTTTTCAGCTGAACTGAAAAGGGTGTACAGACTGAGTCACACTCGCACAACACGCACATGTACACAACTATAAAACACCGCCTTCGTTGAGCGTCCACACCCCCACAGCATGCAATCCAGGTTGACGCGTCACACGATACAGCTGTGGCGCTCACTTTAGGAGGTCTGATGGGCTGTGCTGGAATAGTATATTGTTGTGTCGGGATGCTGGCTCAATGAAAAATAAACAATCTTATCTTCAGTTTTCTGTTTTTGAGAACATTTATTATGTTTTCCAGCTTTATAAGTAGTTGTAATCTCACCTATTTCTGCTGCAGCGGGCGAGCCAGCTGACAACTCAGTACCTGACGAAAGCTCTGTTGGCATCTGGGAGGAGACCGTACACAGTGGCTATAGCATCTTATGCACTGGCTCTGCTGGGTTCAGTTCCAAGTCTTCATCAGCCTTTACTCGCAGCTGCAGCTCGAGGTATCCCTTAATAGCCGTAGCCTGTTTCATGTGCACACTAAGTTATGAGACAATTCATAATTTTAACATTTTAGGTTCCTCTCACCTCTTGTCTAAACTAATGTATAGTTTGGTGTAAAGCTTCATGATGTCTCAACAAATGATATTAGTGTGTTGATGTTCTCACTTGCTTAAACAGCAGATGCCTTTTTTCCTTTTTTGCCTTTGTTCTCTGTCACACAGATGGCAGCCACTGGCTGGACAGAGAAAACCACTTGTTCACGCTGGAGGCGACTGGCTATGCTCTTCTGGCTCTGGTAAAGTTGGGACGCATGGAGGACGCTGAGGCACCTTTCAAATGGCTCAACAGTCAAAGAAGAAGAGGAGGCGGCTTCGGTTCTACCCAGGTACAGTGGGGGGGGGGTTGTCATAACCTGGCCCGTAGGCCATGACAAAAATGGACAACAACACAGTGCAAATAAAAATATGCTATTTATTTTAAAGAAAAATACGGCAAATGCAAAACAAACCAACTTGTGAGGTGTGGAGGTCAGCATCAGTAGTGTCAGTGTGTGTGAATTTGGAAAATGTGTGGTGCGTGTTGTTAAGAAAAATAGAATCAAAACCAAACAAATGAATGGGGCTGGCAGGGAAGAGCGAGCCACACTGAAGGCAGGGAGGTTTTATAGCCTGGAACACTGGGCCCAGGTGCTCCAAATCAGCCCAATCAGCTCAGCTCACACCAGACTCCTCAAAGACAAAACAGAGAGAAAGTCAGGCATGCCCACAATTAGACAGGGTCGTCACAGTGTCTATCAGCTAAAAGAAATTTGTTTTTTAATATATTCTTACTGTACTGTCTGAGATACAAAAGATTAATAAATTACAGTAAATTTGTTCTGGCAGGCAAATTCCAACGCATTATTACAAATCAGAAATACTATAGTCTTTCATATTCAGTTTTCCTTCCCTGCGCCCTCCCAGTCCACCATGGTGGTTCTCCAGGCGCTGTCAGAGTACATGATCCACCAGCCTCCTCCTGCAGACCTCAGCCTGGATGTGGACATCAAGCTGACAGGACGCAAGGAGCTCCGCTACCATTTTAACCCCGATACAGCTTATGCTGCTCGCTCCTCCAGGGTGAGACACATTACTAGCCAATCCACTGAGACAAAACGTGGCACGATAAAACATTATTTTTGATTTTAGAACACTGCAACTTGAAATAAGAATTCTTGGTCCTGCATTTTTGTTTTACCAAATTTCTGCTTCTGTGGTTCTTTGTCTGGTTAGTTGCCGGCTGATCTTGATTTGGAAGTGGTGGCTGAAGGGAATGGACAGGGAATACTGGAGGTACAGTCATATATTCAGAGAGGCAGCTTTTTTTCTCACTCACATGCAGAAATGGAGTCAATTGCACAATGTCTCTAACAGCTCTGTTAGTTTTGTGGCAAGATGAAACTTGAAATATTGGTTCAAAATCTAATGGAAAACACAGTGATAACTTGGGAACTAATTAACTTTTTTTGACCGACATGGTTATCTTGAATTTTCTCCAAAGATTGTGACTCATTACAATCAGCTACTTGAGGGGGATGAGAAAGCCCCCTGCGAGAACTTTGAGCTCAGTGTCAACATTGAAGAATCCAGTGGTAAGTCAACTTATCACAGCATCTCACACACGCAGGATGCTTCAACTGGAAAAAAAAAAAAAAACCATATCATGACTTTTTTTTAAACTGAAATATCATTGAAATTATCTGTATCTCATAGAATAATAATATAACTCTTATACATACCCTGATATGGGCAACAGCAAAACAATATATGCACTATATTGGCACTCTTTGGAGAAAAATGTGAATACTGCAAAACTTAAAAACCAGCATCTTCCTTCATGTCACAATGCACACGAAGTATCTTTAGTCAGTTTTATTATACATTATTAGATATTATTGACATGAGAACAAATACAAATTTTGTGGTATACAAATATAACTACATTTATAAAAGTTTATCAGATAATATTACTAGTTCTGCAAAATAAAAATAAAATAAAATGTCTGTGCCGTATTAGAAAAGCCTCCTGCAGAAGCAGAAAAGACCTACCAGATCAGCATCAAAGTGAGGTGAGTTTATCTCACACATTTACACACTGGAAAATCTGTGACATGAAAATTTAAAAAAATGGATTTTGGAAGTTTTAGATCAAGCTTTCTGACCCTGTGAATTAAAACTTCAAACTGCATTTGGAAAAAAACGATTTGTGCTTGTAGAAAATGTTAACTTTTTTCAGAAACAGTAAGTTACACAAAAATTTTAATAAAAATCTTTTCCACAAATATGACACAGAAAACAGTTCCTGTAGCTCAACACTCAAAGTTACAAGTCTGCGTGAAACCAAAACTGAGATTATGCTTTCTCACTTATTTCTTTATGATTGTGGCTTCTCTGAATGATGATGAGCATTTAGGGCTTCTATCTTTGACCCAATATTATCTGCTGGAAGCCAAATGCCTCAGATCAAATCAGATAATCTGGTAACTAGCTATACTGTGATATCCCTTAGCTGTATTGTCTCGAGTCAGTGCTGTTTTCTGTCTCTTTACAGGGCGTTAGGACCCAGGGATGTCAGGATGGTGGTTCTTGATATCAGTCTTCCTACTGGCTTCACTCCAGAAAATTCAGACCTGGAGATGGTAATATGCTTCTGATGTTTGGCCTGAAAAGTTAGATTATTGTTTAAAGATTCTTTTTTTTTTTTAATCATTAAAAAACACAGTTGTCCAACTCAGTGGATCGTTACATCAGCAACTTCCAAATTGTCGACAACCTGAGTGACCGAGGTTCCCTGATCATCCACCTGTTCAAGGTAACAGCATGATCAGCCACAGCCTGATTTACTGGAGTACTGGGAGGATTTTGTAATTAAAATGTATTCTTTTGTGAAAGATTGGTTTGTACTTTTCAGTTCTGTCTCTTCCGTTCAGGTTTCACACAAAGTGCCAGAGATCCTGATTTTCAGGCTTCAGCAGAATTTTAAAGTCGGCCTCCTGCAGCCATCCTCAGTTACTGTCTATGAGTATTACAATCCAGGTAAGCAAATACAAATGTTACACTACAGCAGACCCCAGAATATGCGTCACATTCATTTAATAAAGGATTGTAGAATAGATCATTCCTGTAGTGTCACTTTATACTTAGATGGACAAAATCCACCTAGGATTCTAATCGCTGTAATTCAAATACTAATACAAACTAAGAAAATATCAAATATCACTTAAATGTGAGTAAACAAGCACATTTTTATCTTACAACACACAGTGAATAATCCTATATTACATGTTACATTGAAAACAAATATATTGTTGTAATGAAGGTAACATGATGGGCTCTCTTTTTTCATTGTGTCTATATTTTGCAGATCACCGCTGCAGTCGCTCTTACGCTCCCAGGGAGGACATGGAGGAGCTCACTCGGATCTGCAAGGACAATGTCTGCCGCTGCACACAGGGTAGCGTATGAATGTGCCTCTAAGAGCTCACAGGTGCATGTGTGTGCACTTATGTTGCTTATTATTTCAATGTTGTTACATTTTCTGTCAATTCTCAATCTCTAGGTGACTGCTGTATCGCTAAAACTGATGGTGAAAACTTCCTTAACAATGAAAGAGAGACATTTGCCTGCAATAGCTTACACCATGGTATGATACCCTGTCACACAATCATGGTTCATACATGCTTGCACTTAGTTCATTAAGTACATATTTTATATGCACATACAGTTAAGATGACACATAAAGTTAAGAAAGGATGAAAATAATTTGAGCAGGTATTACTCGTACTCAATTCATCAAATTAGTTCATATCGTTCTCCTTAGCAGGTTTTTATAATAACAGCAAGTGCATTCTTGATGATAATGTATTTTATGGTATTGATGCTCTGGTATGATTGTTTCAGTCTTTCAAGTGAAGGTGCTGGGTGTCAACCAGAGTTACTACGACAAGTATGACATGGAGATTACACAAGTTATTAAATTGGGTGAGTTTGAGGAACAATGCTATCTTTCTCTCTGATGTACACACAGATTCATGCATGCACACTTTAAGATACTAAGTTGACTCTTTAGTTTGTGTAACACCACTAGACGTTTTCTTTATACCCTTGTGTTTCCTGACTGAAGACACCTCCAATCATGCCTTTGGGCAAATGACAAGTGAATGGGTGTGAAGCTCCACCCACACGTAAATTCATCTGTCATCACAGTCATCATTCAGTTCGATAGTTTCCCCTTCACAGAGCAGTCAAGTCTTGTACTTCATTCCTTTCCTTCAGTGAACAGATGTTATAGACCCTAAACCATCCACAGGGTGCCGCTGGGTGCTTGAGGGTTCATGGGAATTTGCCCAACCAGTCCACATGTGTTTTGTGGATCTGGAGAAGGCATTTGACCGTGTCCCTCGTGCCATTCTGTGGGGGATGCTCAGTGAGTATGGAGTCCAGGGCCCTCTACTAAGGGCTGTCCGGTCTCTATATGATCGGAGCAGGAGTTTGGTTCGCATTGCCGGCAGGAGATCAGACTTGTTCCCGGTGCATGTTGGACTCCGGCAGGGCTGCCCTTTGTCACCGGTTCTATTCATAATTTTTATGGACAGGATTTCTAGGCGTAGCCAGGGGCCGGAGGGGATCCGGTTTGGGGACCACAGGATTTCGTCTCTGCTTTTTGCGGATGATGTTGTCCTGTTGGCTTCATCGGACCGGGACCTTCAGCATGTGCTGGGGTGGTTTGAGGCAGAGTGCGACACGGCAGGGATGAGAATCAGCACCTCCAAAACCGAGGCCATGGTTCTCCATCGTAAAAAAGGGTGGCATGCCTTCTCCGGGTGGGTGGAGAAGTCCTGCCTCAGGTGGAGGAGTTCAAGTATCTCGGGGTCTTGTTCACGAGTGAGGGAACGATGGAGCATGAGATTGACAGACAGATCGGTGCAGTGTCCACAGTTATGCGGTCGATGTACCGGACCGTCGTGGTGAAGAAGGAGCTGAGTCGAAAGGCGAAGCTCTCGATTTACCGGTCAATCTACGCACCTACCCTCACCTATGGTCATGAACTTTGGGTAGTGACCGAAAGGACGAGGTCGCGGATACAAGCGGCCGAGATGAGTTTCCTCCGCAGGGTGGCTGGACGCTCCCTTAGAGATAGGGTGAGGAGTTCGGTCACCCGGGAGGAGCTCGGAGTCGAGCCGCTACTCCTTCATGTTGAGAGTCAGCTGAGGTGGCTTGGGTATCTGTACCGGATCCTCCTGGACGCCTCCCTAGGGAGGTGTTCCAGGCATGTCCCACCGGGAGGAGACCCCGGGGAAGACCCAGGACACGATGGAGAGACTATGTCTCTTGGCTGGCCTGGGAACGTTTCGGACTCCCCTCGACGAGATGTGTTTGGGGTGAGGTCAGGTCAGTCTGATCCAATAAGACTCCCTCCGAATCCTGCATCAGCAGGTTCCTCTAATGGAGCCAAGGCTGCCATTGTGATTTGTGGGTTACATCATTGTGATCCTAACTTTAGTTGTATGTTCAGACCATGTGGTTAATTGTGAAATTTTTGCTTATCTGGTGATGTGGAGACTGTCGTGTTCTTCATGTGTGGTGGGGAAATTATTGTTGACGTCACGTTTCCTCATATTCTGGACTTCACTGCATGGCCAACAGACAAAACCCCAGAAAGTTGGGTACACCAGACTTGATGTATGCATGAAAGGCCGCAACTTTTCACGTTCAAATCACTTTTTGAACATCCAATGAGCGTAGAAAGTGACGTACGCACGTTTTTTGTGCGCCGCAATCTTTGTACATGAGGCCCCAGGTCTCTAAAACTAAATCAGTACTAGGCTACTGCGATTATCTGTCCCCGAAACTGTAGAGTGAGTGGGCAGGTGTGTATGTCTGTTTAAATGTAATGTCTGTTCCAGGTGTCGAGGCTGGAGTTCAAGTCGGTCAGAGAAGGTTTTTCATGTCTCACGGGGGTTGCAGAGAAGGACTCAGTCTGAAGCAGGGCTCTCACTACCTCATTATCAGTCCCAAAGAAGACCGGTGGAAGGCTGACCCTGATACCAACGGGTGAGGCGAGAAAAAGAAACACTCACAAAATAGTTATATATTTTTACAAGCGGCAACCTACGTGGATAACTTTTCCTGCAAGTGTCTTCTTCTTTCACCTTTGGCCTTTCTCTCAAGGGGTCACAACACCAATTTTCCATCTTCCAAATAGATTTGACTGGTCTCCCTATTGTCTTGTAAGCCTTTCATTTCAATTCATCTTGCTGCTACTCTTCTATCACAGATAACTCAAGACATTCTTCTCCAGACAGTCCACGCTACCTGCACTCGCTTCTTCACCTCTGTCTGAACAGTTTAGCCCAAGTATGCTCCTGCACCTTCTTCACCTGTCCTCTTTATATCCTCAACACTCTGGTTCGGTTTCATTTACACACTTGTCTTGCTGTGTCTAGCGGTGACTGACCCTAATTCCTCTCATCTCTATTGCATATCTTCACCTTTCCATGTTTTCTTCCACCTCACTCCCTACTCTCACTATGGATAAAAATGTCTCCGGCAAACACCACAGTCTTGTGATGTCATCTATCAATCTAGCCATCGCCATGGAAATTAGAAACCTAAACATCACACAAGTCTGGTGACATTTAAAAAAACACCTGCAGTAAGAACTGCTCACATTTGCTGAAATATTGATATATGCATGTTAAATTGGTTACTTTGTACTTATATGTGAAATACCAAGAATATATATATTTCTAAAACTTCTCTGGAAGTCTGAAGTGCTTAAAACCTTATTTCCTGTCAGGAATAGGTTTATAAACAAAAAGTTTGTACTGCAGCCAGATCAATGTGACCTAACTTCCCTTGCCTGGCCAGCTGCCTTTATTCTTTTACTCCCCAATACAATGAAACCATGGAAAACTACCATGAAATCTTAATTCATGAACTCTCATTATTTTTAAAGTAATATCTCAAAATTAAAATAAATTTAAATGGCTTCTCAGGAATACAAAAAAAACTATAGGAAACTATTATTCTCAGTCTCTGAGTTTTTAAATTTTATTGATACTGACCTTTTCCTGTACTTGTTTAACTTGTTTTAATCTTGTAAGCACTCTGATATTCCCTGAATGAAGAGTGCTTTATAAATAAAATCTATTATTATTTGTTATTATTATTATTATTATTACCCCAAATGCAGTGGTACCAAATGCTTGAGGTTCTATGTACTGCTCCAGGTGACGTACAGTGGCTGTTTTACAGTCTGAAGGTTGCTGGTCTGATCCCTAACTTCCCTTGCCTGGCCAGCTGCCTTTATTCTTTTACTCCCCAATACAATGAATTTGTCTGCTTCTTCTGGATTTTACTTTGATTTCCAGGGGACAGTACCAGCTAACATAAGACAAACTGCTTCGAAACCCTACTGGATAACAGGGTACATCTTTCCCTTACTAAAATACTGAATAAATGTATTGTAATGTAGTTTTGATGGGTTGTACGTCTAAAAAGCATAACTCCTGTAAGTATGTTTAAAAACAACGTTGAGCAAAGTGCTTTACAGATAAATGATAAAAGAATAGAAACAAAGCACATCAAAACAAACGGATTAAAACAACTAAAACTGATCTATGTGCTATGCCCTTCCACTGTGGACCAGAAGTTGTACAAAATCAATGCTTTGCTTATAACAAATGCTGATAATTTAGCTCTGACTTCATCACTCCTCAGTGTCTGGTTGTTACCAGGGACAGCCACAAGAGGGCGTTTTATCCTATAACGACTGTTGAAATATTCACTTCAATTCAATTTTATATATATATATATATATATATATATATATATATATATATATATATATATATAGCGTCTATTACAACAGAAGTTGTCTCTCCAGAGACCCAGAACATGACCCTCGAGCAATTATTACATTATTACATAATTGCTTGCAACTACGTTTTCCAGAATTTTAGATACAAACGGAAGATTGGAAATTGGCTATAATGTCTGGGTCAAGAGAAGGTTTTTTAAGTAAAGGTTTAATTACTGCAACTTTGAAAACCCTACGTTTAGGGATAAGTTGATCTGGTCCAGTATTGTAGGGCTAATAAGAGAATGAACATTTTGGCGTAATGGAGTCGGGATGGGGTCTAACATACATGTGGTTGATTTAGCTCTATTGACGACTGAGGTCAGCTCAGGGAGGTCCATAGGATTGAAACAGTCGAGAGTCAAGTCAGGAGGTCGCTAAAGCTGAAGAAACACCCACAGCCGCTATCGGGTGGACCTGGTTGATTTCTTCTCTAATTTTGATGATTTTACCGTTAAAGAAGCTCATAATGTCTTCACAACTGAGAGCTTCAGGAATGCACGGCCTAACAGAGTTGTGACTCTTTGTCAGCCTGGTTACAGAAAACCTGGGTTACCTTTGTTATCCCCTATCAATGATGAATAATAAGCTGTTCTAGCTTTGTGAATGGGTTTTTTTATATACTATTAGACTATCTTTCCATTCACGATAGGAGTCTACAGACTTTCAAGAGATGAAATTCAGTTCATAACAGCGTTGGAAACCACATCCACTAAAAAAAAATACACTCATTTTAACGACAGGGAAGAGCATTTCAGATTCAGAACTAATTTGTGAACAAAAATCAAAACATCCTCACTCCACAACATCATGGAACCCATGTGGCTGTAAGGTTAGACTTCAGTGGAAATGCAAAAACCACTGGGTTGAGAAAAAAAAAAAAAAAAAACCATAAAAGAAAACCTAGAATCTTTAAGTTCAGAGTGCTGTTAGTCACAATGTGGCTGAAGTCATCCTAATAAACTGTATTTCATTTTTGTATGCTCATAAAATGTTTCTGCTGCTCCCCAGTGAACAAATCACATCATTGCACCCAGTTTCATGCAACTAGCAATGCTGATATCTAAAAATATAGCTTTTATGTCATTCTTATTCATTTTATGTGTCAGATTCATCTACATGTTTGGGAAGGACACCTGGGTGGAGCGCTGGCCTTCGTCTGAAGAGTGTTCCAGCAATCCCAGCATGGAAGCTAAATGCAGCAGTCTCCGTAGTGCAGCAGCTGACTTGTCTATCAACGGATGCAGGCTGTAACGACACCTATGCAATCATTCAGTGTTCCTGCATCATTTTGTTGTAGAGAAGGCAAAAAAACACGCTAAGGATTTTTTTGTGATAGAAATGAAGAACTGAAAGTATAACTGTTATTGTTTGTTTTTTTGTGTAAGGTATAATCTGACTAAGGAAGAATTTAAAGCTGTTAACAAGTAAAAAGGTTTCATGAAAAATCTCCTCTTGTACTGGTATCTTTCATGCATTGCTTGATAATACAAAGAATGAAAACCTAACATTACCCACTGACTCGTCGCTCTTGAGAACAAAATCAGAGCGCTGAAAGTAAATTTTATACATTGATTTGTGCTTTTTATTTTCAGAATCATTAAAAAAGGTATTTAATAAATACATTTATCACATATTGCTTAAAAGAAAACCTTTCTAGATCGCAAACAAGCTGAAGATTTATATATATTTATGAGACAAGGTAGAACTGAATTTTAGGCTTAAAGCCAAAGTTCTCCCTCCTAATGTGATGTCCTGTGTGTGTATGTTGTGTCTGAATCACCTGCCAAATCCAAGGCAAGGCATTAGCTGCAGGTTATCAACAACTAATGCTGGTGCCAAAATAAAACTGTCTTTCTCTCTGCCTCTTCTCTCTCTCTCTCTCTCTCTCTCTCTCTCTCTCTCTCTCTCTCTCTCTCTCTCTCTCTGTGCTTGTCTCTCTCTGCTCTGCTGGATCCCCTTGATCCCATACCCATCCCATCTCTCGTGTGTGAAAGGCATTGATGCACACTGGACAGGACTGTATGTACAATATTTATCTTTATTTATGTAGCTGCATTCATGGTCAACAACATTCAACATGATACTGATCTCAAAAAGAAATATATAAAAGAACATAAACAGGAATTCAAAGTGGACTACAGATACTGCTTTCTTTGTTTTTTGGGAGGTTTCTTGACTGAGCTGTACAAAGTTGCTGGATCGGCCGCAGCTGCTTCACTTTTGATCCAAACGCTGTTGAGATGAAATAAAGTAAGAAACAAATGTGACATTACAAAACTGCTTGAACAGCATTGGTTAAATGAAAGATAACTATTGCTGTGTAAGGAGCAGCTCACCTCGGAGAAGAACTGGCACTGCTGGGTTTACTCTCTTCTTCTCGCTTTCGCTTCACGTGCCTGCAGAGTTGAGCTGCTCCAATGGTGGAATAGAGAGCTTCTTCTGGTTCTTTTGAAAAGTAGACATTGGCATAGCCAAGTTCATCCTCGACTGGTTTTACCTGCAGAAACTGGACAAAAACCTTCATAAGCAAAAGCCACAGAAAGATCACTTGATCACTTGACTAGGCTGGTCACTAATAACAAATGAAAGGTTCCCTTTCAAGTAGTGACTTATCAGACTTTGGAAAAATACGCAGAAAAAAATGTGTGATGTTAATTAATAGAAAACATTTTAAATAATCAAATCTTTGTTTTATCCTTCTCAAATAGAAGGTTAAATATTTATGATTCATCAAAGGGCACACAATCCTATGTTTAAGGAAACTGTGATATTAGATATTTTGAGTTCACAACAAAAACAAAATGTTCAGCACATGACTATCCAGAAAGAACTTGTTTCCAAGGAATATATATTTTCAAGAGTTTTTAAACATTCATGTAATAACAGAAAAACTATTTCTGTAATTTCTACCAGTATAATAAAACATGGATGTAGAATCAGGCACAACATAAAGAGGAGACAGATAAAGGATGTCATTTTAAAAAGTTAAACACTAGACACTCTTCTAATAGCTGTTTGAAAATGAGCTGAAGATCAGAAAATGCTAAATCACTTGGGAGGAGTAAGAAAACTACACTGAAGGTCTCTGATCTCACCGGTTCCCTGGTGTCCGGGTCCTCTTCAGATTCAAATTGACGCTCAGAAGGTTGGCCTTTTCTGGTTGGAATAAAAATAATTTCAAGAATTGAATTAACTTTGCTAAAAAATATAATACATGTTGAATATGAGGAAAGAGAACTTCTCACATGATCCACACAATGATGGAGATGGGTATGAGAGCCAGGAGAACTGCAGGAACTGTTGCAGCAGTGATGTGTTTCCATGCTCCTATAAAACACAGATGAAAGAACATTAAACCGTATTGTCACTGTTTAGAATACTTTCTTCAACTCACTAGAATAGAAAAAGATTGTTTCCAAATCTTCAATCTCCATAATCCAATTATTTGTAATAGTCCATGCACATAAGGGTTGATTTCACCTTGGACGGTTAACAGGCCCTCGGGTCTAAAGCTTTGGACTTGCCTTCCAAAGAAATCACACCAACCTAAAAGTAAATAACCAAACCCTTATTTGTGTAGATTTTTTTTTTTTTACATCACTAGATGTAGTGATGAGTTTTAACCAGTAGAAAAGCCTTCAGAGGGAGAGTTTCTGCAACATTGATGACATGTAGGTAAGTTGGATGCAGTTTAACATGGTATTGCCTTAACCACATTGTGAGTTTAACCCAATCCTGAAGTTGTATGTAATTTCAGTATTACAGCAAGGAGTGATTAGTTAATCTGCAGCAAAATTGGCTCGAAACCTCAAGTATGGTACATTGAAAACACTCTGCATAATCAGTAGAGTCTACACTAGAATAGATTATTTACATACAAAACTGATTTCACATCCACAAGAAAAGAAAAAAAAAATTTATTCACTGCAATAAATGAATCTATTGTTTGTGTCACAGGCATGTCCAAGCAGGTGGAGGTCCTAAGGGCAGACCCAGGGACACACTTGAGATAATACAGCTCTCAGCTAGCAGAAGAGTTGGAGGTGGTAGCCAGGAAGAGAGAAATATGAGATTCTTTGTTAAGGTTCTGCCCCAATAACCTGAATTTGGATAAGCAGATGCCATGGATGGATGGATGGATGGATGGATGGATGGATGGATGGATGGATGGATGGATGGATGGATGGATGGATGGAGAAAACCTGTCGATAAATAATTTGAAAAGAGACTTACTGATGTCATCTCAACCATCTAATCAAGTTAGAATCAAGTTAAAATAAACTAACAAACAAAACTATAATGAAGCCACAATGCCATACCCATGTCTGCAAAATGGGTGAAATCTTAGTTTATCTACACGGGAGCATGTCAAGGTAAACGGAACGAAATAAGTTTGTAAAAAGATTGTCAAAGCTATTACTATAAGCTGCTAAGCTAGTGTTACTTTTTTGGTTTTGAAAAGACACCACAGCCACACTCAAAAAAAAAAAAGATTATATCAACAACCTACTTGCAACAACGTTCAAATGTAAATAAGTGGAGTTAAGGCGTCCTCTGGTGTTCTGGACATCACAGTAATAATTGCCACTGTGTTGAAATGTAATGTTGTTGATGGTGAAGTTCTGTCCTGAAGCTTTTGGTGAGTCTTCATCCTCCTGGTACCAGGAGTATGTAGCTGCTGGGTTAGCATCACTGTGACAGGTCAGAGTCACTGAACCTCCCTCCACTATCTCACCAGGGGGACTCACTGACACAGAGGGAAACTTTGGTGGGTCTGCGAGAAACAAAAATAGAAAAACAACACAGATTAAAAAGAAAACATATTATAACTCCCACCGGGAGGAGACCCCGGGGAAGACCCAGGACACGCTGGAGAGACTATGTCTCTCGGCTGGCCTGGGAACGCCTCGGACTCCCCCCGGAAGAGCTGAAGGAAGTGTCTGGGGTGAAGGAAGTCTGGGCATCTCTGTTAAGACTGCTGTGGCGGAAAATGGATGGATGGATGGATTATAACTTAAATGTTTTTTAAGTTATAATGTAATGTATAATGCAAATTTAATTATCTGGAAATGTTCAGAAAGCAAGAAAGGTGGACAGTAAAACCGGATACCATCTGGACAACCTAAACTAAATCAATAAATAAAATTCAAATCATCTAAAGTAAATTGAAACTACAATTTCCATCCACCTGTGGTTATTTACCAAGAAAAGCTTAATAATAAAAAAAAAAAAAATTACATTTTGTTGGTATTGGATGTAAAGTCAGGCCATTTCCTGAGCTCATCTTCTGGAGATAATGTATTAGACAATATATTTTTGGAGGTCTGTATTACTTATGTAGACAAGTTTAGTTGCAGACAAGTTTAAATGTTTAGTTTTTTTTAGGAATTTTGACAAAAAAAAACTTTCCATCAAAACCTATGATTTGAAACTTTGAATCTTGCTCTTAGCACTTCAACTATGAAAGAATTTACTGTGAAAGAAAAAAGCTATGGCACATCTTCGAGAAATGTATTTGTGTAAAGTGGTTTCACTTACATTTCACATCAGTGTTGATGGATAAAGACGTCCTTATCCCCAGTTCATTCTCAGAGTTACAGTAATATTCTCCAGACTCAGAAGACTGGATGGATGTGAATAAAAGTGTTTGTTCTTCACTGACAGGTGTACGGACATTTCTCCTGTACCAGGAGTATGTAGCTGCTGGGTTAGCATCACTGCTACATGTCAGAGTCACTGAGGTTCCCTCCACTATCTCACCAGAGGGACTCACTGACACTGAAGGAGGTTTTGGAGCATCTGGAGGAGAAACGATATTTACATAATTAATCAGATTATGCAAGAGATTTTGTGCCAGAGGAATGATATTATTACCTTACCTGCCACAACAATATGCATGCAAATTAATATTACTGCAGAAGTATAACTGTATTATATTTCTAGAAATGAAAGCTGCCCATTCCAAAGTCTGATGGATACCATCTTTCCTAATTAGACCAGATTTTACCAAAATGTACCAAAAATCTATGTAGCCCAAATAGACACTGACTAGACAGCCAACAGCTGAAGAATGACCTGGAGCTAAACATCTCATAACTAAATCAGATTTTCCAGGAATTCAGGGAAAACTATGACACCCTAAATCGCTCTTGTATAGAGAATTGTTTTGATTCCTCTGGACTTGACTTTGATTCCAGTGTTGTGTATGTATCAATGAACAGAGAAGAAGCTACATCTGGATTCTATTGGATAGGCAAAAACCACAAGTCAGAAAAAAGAATAATATGACATAAGGAGAACGATAACCAGAATATACCAACAAAAGACATCCACATTTGCATGCAGAGGAGTAGGAACCCCAGTGATTGCTCTCTGAGAGACGCAACATCTATCCAGTCCATCTGCACTGAGTTGGATGGCTGGCTGAAATCCATGGACAAGTCAGGCCTACTTGGGACGTTTAAAGCCTGGGTCTACCAACATGGCATTCTTCCCAGGATCCTGTGGCCCCTCCTTGTCTACGGGGCCCCTATCTCAACAGTTGAGACCTTGGACAGGAAAGTCAGCAAACACCTCCGGAGATGGCTTGGAGCAAGGTGCCTGAGCAGCATTGCACTCTACGGGAACAGTAACAAACTATGACTGCCTTTCAAATCCTTGGAGGAGGAATTCAAGGTAACTAGAGAAGCCAGAGAAGTGGTTCAGTACAGGGACTCAAGTGATACAAAGGTGGTTAAAGCAGGTACAGTATCCAAGTGAGGACTGGCAGGAAATGGAGGGCAGAGGAAGGGGTTCAAGAGTAAGATGCAAGGCTGCGTGACAGGAGCCTTGTGGGAGTGGTCACACAAGGCAGAGCAGGGCTAGGATCCTTTCCAAGTTCCCAAATGAACACCAGGGGGAGGGAAGGGTGACGACCTGTTAAGGAGGAGGTGAGAGCAGTAGTGGAGGAGACGAGAACCTGCAAGGCAGTGAGAATGAAGCAACAGGGAGCTTGAATGCGAATGCGGAGAATGCGGTTGAAAGGAAAGTGACCTGGGCTGAGCTTTGGTAAGCTGAGTCTCACTGCATCAAATTCCTCATCCAGGGAGTGTATGATGTGCTTCCAAGCCCATCAAATCTGCACATATGGGGGATAGCAGAGACACCAGCATGCCCACTGTGTTCCAAGCGAGGAACCCTGTAACACATCCTCAGTTGCTGTACAAGGGCACTTGGAGAAGGTCAGTACAGGTGGAGGCATGACTAAGCAAGACCATTGCTGAAGCCATCAGCGCAGGACTGGCGTGGGCAAAGCAGTTCCAACCCTCCAAGAAAACCATTGCATTCGTCAGAGTTGGGGACAAGCCAACTCCCGCCATAAGAACATCATCTGCATCCTGAACGTCTGCAAGAAACATCAGCTGAAGTTCCCCAGCCATATTGCAGTCACCACCATGCGACCATTGTCCTTCCACCAAGGAAGCAGTGCTGCTGGAGCTGACAGTCCCATGGGAAGATTGCTTAGAATAAGCCTTTGAGAGGAAGCTTTCAGAGTACGCAGGACTGGTCAGTGACTGCCAGCAGGCTGGGTGGAGAGCAACGTGTTTCTCTGTGGAGGTTGGATGCAGAGGATTTGCACCCCGTTCCTTGGCCAGAGCCTTCAGGAGTTTAGGCATCGAGGATGAGAGAAAGTGGAAAGCCATCCGCAATACCACCGATGCACCAGAGATAGCCTCAAGATGGCTGTGGCTCAAAAGAGGGGAGCCATGGAGTCATGGTAGCTAGCTAGCCATCTTGACACAAGCTGGGGTCTGATCAGCCCCGGTTGGGCCACCTGGAGGTGGTTGTATCATGTTGAAAGACCCGAAACGTCCAATTATTCCAGGAACATCACTGAAGATGGGTCCATATAAGGCATCAGTAGTTGTATGTATACAGTAGTGGATGCCATGACATTCTGTAACCATTTTGATAGCTTCCGTTTGAGTCATCAAATACAGCCCACCCTCCAACCCATTTCGGCTTAGTTGGTGCTGAGCTTGACCCCAGGACTGCATTCAACTACGATTGCCAGTGTCTTTAATGTGATGTTTTTGACTATGGAGCTGCCAGTTTCTACAGTCTGTTTCTCAGCTGGTGTGTTTATGACTGAAGGAAACGGAACACAAATGTGGACTGGTTGGTTTTGAACTACAGTGGTTTTAGACCCCTGCCTCCTTTGCACTGACACCCAGCTGCTCAAGCTGTTCAAGGGAACTGGTAACAGGAGAATCTATGCAAGGTTAGCTTGGTGTTGGTTTCAATGGTGCAAAACCAAATTTCTAATGTGGTGAACCTCACTTCCAAAGCTGTTAAAAGTCAACATTTATTACACATGGCATTATCAATAAAGGAGGAAAAGGAATAATTAAGCATGTGACTCACTGTGTAAATATGTGCAGAAAACACAGAACGAGAGCTAGCAGCCAAGCTAAACTAATAAGCTTTCAGTTTTGGATTCTTTCATAAAATTTGGTGTCAACAATTAAGGTATAAATATTGATGATGTGCACCAAAAACAGCTATGAAAGTGTAAGAGAACGAAACTTTGGTGGAACATGTGTTAGTTTCAACTGGTTTCACTCACATTTTACATCCATGGTGATGGATTCAGACGTCCTGCTCCCCAGTTCATTCTCAGAGGTGCAGTAATATTCTCCAGACTCAGAAGACTGGATGGACATGAAGACAAGTGTTGGTTGTTGACTGACAGGCGTACGGACATTTCTCCTGTACCAGCAGTATTTAGATGCTGGGTTAGCATCACTGCTACATGTCAGAGTCACTGAAGTTCCCTCCACTATCTCACCAGGGGGACAAACCGACACTGAGGGAGGCTTTGGAGCATCTGGAAGAGAAGATATAATTGCATAAATATTCTGATTGGTCATATATTTTGTTCTACAATCACAGGAAAAACTCTCCAAAGAGATAAAAGCTAGTTATTTAACTTGTTAGAACTTGCTGAATTTAAAATATTGCCCAGTTACAGGTAATCTTTGACACTGTTTTTAAGTTTCAGCCAACACTTAAATGTTGAGCCTCTTGTGCCCCCTAAAGAAAATGACTGGGGTCAAAACCATATTTACATAAATGATAAAGAAACCAAAAATTTCGTAGAACCTCTGCAACAATTCATATTGACTTATTTTGATGTGTATTTTATGTCAAATAATTCCAAAAATACATTTTGATGAAACTACATGAAAAATCTTGTTTAAAGTTATTTTCTCAGACAGGTTAAAAACTTTCTTTTACTTTGACATGTTTCGACTTCACCTGTATTCTTCCTCAGAAGATAAGTTGTTACAATTACAACTTTTAAGACAATATCAATGTAATTAACATAAAAGGACAACATTATTAATCAATTTAATCACTGCTGATTTCTGAGTGGGAAAATGAATAACTAGAGAGTATATATTTCAAAAGTTTAAATTTGTTTTTATTTTGATTTGCAGTTTACCTACAGTGTTTTTGTAAGCAGGTTCACTGGAATTCACTGCCAGGTAAATTCACATCAGCTAAGGAACCCTCGACTCGTGGGAGAAATGTGTCAAGGTAAACTCACTTCACTCACATTTCACATTGATAAAGACATTTTCAGATCTCATCCACCCCAGTTTGTTCTCCGCTGCACAGTAATACTCTCCAGAATCAGAGGAAAGAATGGTTCTGAAGATGAGCCGTCTGTTGTCCCCGATGTAATTGTGGCCATTTCTCCTGTACCAGGAGTATGTAGCTGCTGGGTTAGCGTCAGTGCGACAGATCAGAGTTGTTGAAGTTCCCTCCACTATGTCACCGGAGGGACTCACTAACACAAAGGGAGGCTTTGGCCGATCTAAAGAAAAAAACACATTAAAACTTGGAAATTTCCATTATAGATTGTAGATTAACTGTAAACAAAGGAGATTCAATTATATTAATGAATACAAGATTTACAATTGTATAGGAATTTTCATTTTAAAGAGTTGCAAACCTGTAAGAATTTATGAAGAATATGATGTGAGTTGAGTTGAAAACATAATAGATGTTGCTAGACCTAGATGAACGGTTAGGTCATAAATAAAAAAAGCTTGGGGTCAGTATGGCCATACGTAGATAGATCTAAAAAGCAACTTTCAGTCAAAATTAGGAAAATATATGTGTAAAGTTGTTTCACTCACATGTCACATCAATGGAGATCAATTGAGATTTGCTGTTCCCCAGTTCATTCTCAGAGGTACAGTAATATTCTCCAGACTCAGAAGACTGGATGGTCGTGAAGAAAAGTGTTTGTTCTTCACTGATAGGTGTACGGACATTTCTCCTGTACCAAGAGTGTGTAGCTGCTGGGTTAGCATCACTGCTACATGTCAGAGTCACTGAGGTTCCCTCCACTATCTCACCAGAGGGATTCACTGACACTGAAGGAGGTTTTGGTGGATCTGGAGGAGAAAACATAGTAAGTGCACAATCTGTCACATTTCTCATGGCAATATCATTGAAAAAAGATCTCTTAATATTTTATGCTTTAGTCATAGTTATATGTTTATGGAATAGAATGCTTAAACATATTAAATTTAAACACAATAAAATACTAATATACACAATGCACTTAAGACAGTAAAGAAAAAAATAGTATGAATTTAGTATACTTTATCTTTATGTTTGATGTCAAAATTCCAATGTAGGCTATATGGATTTCTGACATAAAAAAAAAGCTAAATTTTCTTCTTGAAGGACAAATATGCATTTGCATTACCATGACTTCCTTCTGCATCAATCTTTCTTCTCTGGAACATTATTTATTTCTCAATTCTACTTGTTGGAGAAATCTCAGCTGAGGTGGACACACTTTCCCTCCAGTACCGAGAGGTCAAAATAAAGACGCATTGTGGAATGTGTCATTTATAGTCAATTTACACTTTAAAACTACATAACCATTTGAATATAATTTTAAGACAAACATATAGCTTAAAACTCTCATGGGCTGCATAAAAGATATAAAAAACCACTAGAGCATCCCATATCAATTAAAGAAACTTTGGAGCATGTGGAACCGGGGAACACGAGTAAACCTGTTTCACTCACATTTCACATTTATATAGAGGACGTCCGATGTCCTCATACCCAGGTTGTTACTAGCTGTACAGTAATATTCTCCAGAGTCAGTGGGTGCAATGAATGTGAAGCTGAGCTGTGTCTTTTCTTCAACAAAAAAATTATCATCCTTGGTGTACCAGAGGTACTTGTATGTAGCTGCTGGGTTGGCATCACTGTCACAAGTCAGGGTCACTGAACTGCCCTCCTTGATTTCACCAGAGGGACTCACGGTCACAAAGGCACTTTTTGGTCGATCTGGGGACAGGAAAAATAAATGAATTAAATTAGCATGTTTCATCATTCTTATTTGATTTTTTTTTTATTTTAGCAGAAAAAATTTGGTCTGCAAAATGAAAAAGAAATCAAGCTGTGAATTCACTGAGAACAGTTGAAAAAGGCAATTTATAAATTGATTACTATTGTTAAAATTGTATAGAAAAGCAAAGCAATGTTCCACATTCTCCTTTACCTAAAACAACCCTGCTTTAAAGGCTTCTGTAGCTGTAAAAGACTCTGAGCTGATGAATGCCAATATGAAGCAGACAGAGCAGAGGAAAACTAGGTATATATTCCCAAAGCAAGCCTCAAAATGTTGGCAGTCGTCAGTTCGGTTAATCTCAGATCAAATGTTTGTGTAGTGCCAACAGATTACAAGGCAGTATGGCTGTTCGATTTTGCCCAAAAATAAAATCTCGATTTTTTTCTCTCAAAATCCGATTTTCGATTACGATTACGATTATTTTGTGAATTGACAAAAAGCAAAGAAATTATTTCAAATATGCTGTTTTTTTATTGAACATTTGCCCCATTGGGCTTTAAGTCCAAACTTTGCTCTTATTAAACCAAAAATGAATGAATAAAGTGCAAAACTCTGTAAAATAAGTTGAAAAAAAGTTTTAAAAAATATAATAAAATATAAAGTTTTATCTCTGAAAAAAAAAATCAGCAAATCAGCACTTGCAAACATACAGTAAGTTATATTTCCAATTAAATAAAACAAGACATTTTCTAATTAAACTAAACTGGGTCTTTGCATGCTAAATAATAATGCAACCCATGAAGGAGGTAGAGGTGTGTAATGTCAGTCATTACATTTGCTATTCACATTTGCAAGTTTTTTGCAAGGAACACGAGCCGGTCTACCGCATCTGGCTTGAGGGATGCCCGGTGGCATGTTACAACGCCCCCTCCTACACTAAAGAGCCTCTCCGATGGGGCACTTGTCGCAGGTATTGAGAGGTATTTCCATCAATCATTAATATGGTATCAATCATTAATATGTGTGCAGACAAGGTATAAAAAAAAAATAAATACATTTAAAAAAAAAAAGTGAAAAATCGATTTTACGATTTTCACGTTTTAAAGGAGCCGTCTGTAAGAAATGGCCAAAACTGGTACTGCAGTAACTTTCAAAATATTGTTGAGCGGCGTGTACCCTCCCCCTCCTCCCCCCGACCAGAGGTTGCCAGGTAGGCTGCAGAATGCAGCAGGAACGTAGGCTGCCATGGCTGCGATAATTAGAGCCGAGCTGGCAACCCGGATGCCGAAACAATACTGACTTTGTGATTGGGAGATAGGTGGAGGGTGGAGCTTCAGGCCAAAACAAAAAATGACAACATAAACATCAGTTGAGGGCTGCAACTCCTCTTTTTAAACTGGAATATCCTGGCTTAAGTGCTGTTGTCAGTGACATAAGTATTTGAAATGAACATGATTTTTAAATGTCTGTTGACATATCGGGGTCATTTTATGATTCGTTTTATTATTGCTCTTACATACAGTTCCTTTAACATCGTTCTAATTACATAATCGCGATTACGATTTAAAATCGATTAATCGAACAGCCCTACAAGGCAGTTTACCAAGAAAGTAAACAAACCCAATGCAGTCCAATTATGTTCCAATTAAAACCAGATTTGTTATCCAGCTGTAATCAAATTTATTCCAATTAAGTTAATTCAAATTTCATATAAAGCCGTTTCATGAAAAAGAGCCTTGTGTCTGTATGATTGGGTGTCCGCTGTCTAGCCTGGGTTTGGGACTCTGCTGTGGGGCTTATCTGGGTCGGCTCCTTGTTGGTTCTCAAGCTCCGTGCCCGTCCCCACTGCCCTTGCAGCTGGACATGGCTTTGGCTCTGGGGTTCCCGCTTTCATCGGGGCGGGGTCGGCCCGCCGGCGTCGACAGTCGGGGTGGCCCCGTCTCTGCGGGCGGACTGGCCTTTCACCGGGTGGGGGTCGTGGGCCTGGAGGGCGTGGACCTCTTGGCCCTGCGATCAGCCGGGTGGCTGGTGCTCGGCTGGGTTCTGGTCTATCACCGTGGGTTTCCCGGCTGCCTCCTCCCGTGGTCATGGGGGCTCCGCCCTGGGCTTCCCTCTGTCACCTGCTGGGTGGGGACAGGATTTGCTGACAGGGGGTTTCCTGCTGTCCCTCTTCTGGTCCTCCATGGGGCAGCTGGTGGCCTGAGTTGGGGTTTCTTCTTTGTCGGCTTCTGGTGTCTCGGGTGGCGTGGTTGTGCCCTCCTTCCTCGACTGTAGTTGCAGTTCAGGTAAAGCCTTGTTTTCCCTTTGCACACACACAGTTACACAGACATACACACCTGCTCACTCACCTATATACCTACTCCACAGTTTTGGGGGACAGTTAATCGCAGTAGCCTGGTACTGATTTAGTCTTAGAGACCTGGAATGGTTGTTGTTTGTGTCTCTGCCTGTTCCCATTTCTGTTTGTTTTTTCAGGCTTCTGGCCTGTTACTGCTTGCATCTGAGAAAAATGTGTTGGTGTAAGATAGTTTCACTCACATCTCACATCAATGTTGATGGGTTCAGACGTCCTCATCCCCAGTTCATTCTCAGAGGTACAGTAATATTCTCCAGACTCAGAAGACTGGATGGATATGAAGACAAGTGTTTGTTTTTCACTGACGGGTTTATGGACATTTCTCCTGTACCAGAAGTGTGTAGCTGCTGGGTTAGCATCACTGCTACATGTCAGAGTCACTGAGGTTCCCTCCACTATCTCACCAGAGGGACTCACTGACACTGAAGGAGGTTTTGGAGCATCTGGAGGAGAAAAAAATAATTACACAGTCAGCCAGATAACTCATACAAATGGCAACAAGCCTATTAATGACATAATGAGTTCTGAAAGCTCAGCTAGTTATTTGACTTGCTGGAATTTAAAATATTGCCCAAATACAGGTCATCTGATCTAAAGTTCTTGATATATTCACACTTAAATATGAGCCCAAATGTAAGAACACAAGTGTCACGTAATCCCATTGTCATTTATAATAAGTGACATTCAAGCTTGGCCTAAATTATGAACTAGAAAGCAACAACATAAATTGGCAAGATTTCACTAAATTTTTGGTCCAGAGATCTGAAGATGAATCCTTGAGATCCAGTTATGAAATAAAGTGAAATCTCTCCCTCCAGTGACGCTGGCGGGGTCAACCATTGGCCCCCAGCGCAAAGAAAACATCAACACCAGCTTAACCTAACACAGATACTTTATCAGCCATAAGATCAGGAGCTGGTGACAGAGAATGTGTTGCAGACGGAGCTCAAGAAATATGCTGATAGCATCAAGAAAGCATTAAAATGTTGACAGGCATTCCTTAATTAAGTTTTAGAAAAGAATTGATCAAGACAATCAGAATTAGCACAATACAAAATGTGTAGGAATTGCATTTTAGCAAAAATGTTTTAAAAACTTTAGCAATAAAAATTCAAGATTTAATTAATTAATTAATTAAATCATGTGTTTTGTTTGTTTTGTTTCTTCTTTTGTTTTTTTTTTTAACTCTAGAAATAAAACTATTGAAATATAATGGTAAGAACCTTTACATGTTGCCTCTCAATCTTCCTCTATGAATGTGACTCACTGTGAGAGGTAGGTTTGGAGCATCTGAGGAAAATGTGTTGGTGTGAATTGGTTTCACTCACATTTCACATCAATGTTGATGGGTTCAGACGTCCTCATTCCCAGTTCATTCTCAGAGGTACAGTAATATTCTCCAGACTCATAAGACTGGATGGACATGAAGACAAGTGTTGGTTTTTTACTGACGGGTGTATGGACATTTCTCCTGTACCAGGAGTATGTAGCTGCTGGGTTAGCATCACTGCTACATGTCAGAGTCACTGAGGTTCCCTCCACTATCTCACCAGAGGGATTCACTGACACTAAAGGAGGTTTTGGAGCATCTGGAGGAGAAAAAAATATTTACACAGTCAGCCAGATAACTCATATAAATGGCAACAAGCCTATAAATGACATAATGAGTGCTCAGAGCTCAGTGTCCATCAGTGCACGTGGCACCTGGACACCCTAGGCCGGAGGTCAATAATTGACTTTGTTGTTGTTTCATCTGACCTTTTGCCGTATTTCTTGGACACTTGGGTGAAGAGAAGGGCTGAGCTGTCAACTGATCACCACCTGTTGGTGAGTTGGATGCGCTGGCGGAGGAGGAGGTTGCACAGACCAGGCAGACCCAATCGGATTGTGAGGGTCTGTTGGGAACGTCTGGCTGAGCCCTCTGTCAGGGATATCTTCAACTCCCACCTCCGGGAGAGCTTCTCTCAGATCCCGGGGGAGGCGGGGGACATTGAGTCCGAGTGGACCATGTTCTCTGTGTCCCTTTTCGACGCCGCGGCTCGAAGTTGTGGTTGCAGGGTCTCCGGTGCCTGTCATGGCAGCAATCCTAGAGCCCGGTGGTGGACACCGGAAGTAAGGGATGCCGTCAGACTGAATAAGGAGTCCTACTGGGCTATGTTAACCTGTGGGACTCTTGACGCAGTAGATAGGTACCGGCAGGCCAAGCAAACCGCGGCTCGGGCAGTCCCGGAGGCAAAAACTCGGGTCTGGGGGGAGTTCGGTGAGGCCATGGAAGAAGACTTTCGGTTGGCCTCAAGGAAATTCTGGCGGCCCGCTCGGCGCCTGAGAAAGGGGAAGCAGTACTTTGCCGGCACCGTTTACGGTGCGGGTGGAGAGCTGTTGACCTCGACTGGGGACATTGTTGGACGGTGGAAGGAATACTTCGAGGATCTCCTCAACCCGACTGACATGCCTTCCACTGAGGAAGCAGAGAGTGGGGACTCGGAGACGTGCTCATCCATCACCCAAGCCGAGGTCACTGAGGTGGTTCGTAAGCTCCTCAGTGGCACCGGGGGTGGATGAGATTTGCCCTGAGTACCTCAAGTCTCTGGATGTCGTAGGGCTGTCTTGGTTGACACGCCTCTGCGACATTGCATGGAGGAAGGGGACAGTACCGCTGGAGTGGCAAACCGGGGTGGTGGTTCCTCTTTTTAAAAAGGAGGACCTGGAGAGTGTGTTCCATCTATAGGGCGATCACACTTCTCAGCCTACCTGGGAAAGTCTACGCCAGGGAACTGGAGAGGAGAATACGGCCGATAGTTGAATCTCGGATTCAGGAGGAACAATGCGGTTTTCGTCCCGGTCGTGGAACACTGGACCAGCTCTACACCCTCCGCAGGGTGCTCGAGGGTTCATGGGAATTTGCCCAACCAGTCCAAATGTGCTTTGTGGATCTGGAGAAGGCATTTGACCGTGTCCCCCGTGCCATTCTGTGGGGGGTGCTCAGTGAGTATGGAGTCCGGGGCCCTCTATTAAGGGCTGTCCGGTCTCTGTATGATCGGAGCAGGAGTCTGGTTCGCATTGCCGGCAGTAGGTCAGACTTGTTCCCTGTGCATGTTGGACTCCGGCAGGGCTGCACTTTGTCACCAGTTCTGTTCATAATTTCTAGGCGTAGCCAGGAGCCGGAGGAGATCCGGTTTGGAAACCACAGGATTTCATCTGTGCTTTTTGCGGATGATGTTGTCCTGTTGGCTTCATCGGACCGGGACCTTCAGCATGTGCTGGGGTGGTTTGAGGCTGAGTGCGACGCGGCAGGGATGAGAATCAGCACCTCCAAAACCGAGGCCATGGTTCTCCACCGGGAAAGGGTGGCGTGACTTCTCCGGGTGGGTGGAGAAGTCCTGCCTCAGGTGGAGGAGTTCAAGTATCTCGGGGTCTTGTTCACGAGTGAGGAAACAATGGATCGTGAGATGAACAAACGGATCGGTGCAGCGTCCACAGTTATGCGGTCGGTGTACCGGACCGTCGTGGTGAAGAAAGAGCTGAGTCGAAAGGCGAAGCTCTCGATTTACCGGTCAATCTACGCACCTACTCTCACCTGTGGTCATGAACTTTGGGTTATGACCGAAAGAACAAGATCGCGGATACAAGCGGCCGAGGTGAGTTTCCTCCGCAGGGTGGCTGGACGCTCCCTTAGAGATAGGGTGAGGAGTTCGGTCTATGACTATGTCTCTCGGCTGGCCTGGGAACGCCTCGGACTCCCCTCGGAAGAGCTGGAGGAAGTGTCTGGGGTGAAGGAAGTCTGTTGAGACTGCTGCCCCCGCGACTTGGATCCAGATAAGCGGCGGAAAATGGATGGATGGATGGATGGATGGATGGATGGATGGAAATATCATGACAGGAACCTTTACATGTTGCCTCTCAATCTTCCTCTATGAATGTGACTCACTGTGAGAGGTGGAAGGTTTGGAGCATCTGAGGAAAATGTGTTGGTGTGAATTGGTTTCACTCACATTTTACATCAATGTTGATGGGTTCAGACATCCTCATCCCCAGTTCATTCTCAGAGGTACAGTAATATTCTCCAGACTCATAAGACTGGATGGACGTGAAGACAAGTGTTTGTTCTTCACTGACAGCTGTACTGACATTTCTCCTGTACCAAGAGTGTGTAGCTGCTGGGTTAGCATCACTGCTACATGTCAGAGTCACTGAGGTTCCCTCCACTATCTCACCAGAGGGATTCACTGACACTGAAGGAGGTTTTGGTAGATCTGGAGAAGAAAAAAATATTTACACAGTCAGCCAGATAACTCATACAAATGGCAACAAACCTATTAATGATATAATGAGTCCTGAAAGCTCAGCTTATCTGACTCGCTGGAATTTAAATATTGCCCAAATACAGGTCATCTGATCTAAAGTTCTTGATAATGCATTAAGTAGATATATTCATAATTCAATATGAGCCCAAATGTAAGAACACAAGTGTTACGTAATCCCTATTGTCATTTATAATAAGTGACATTTAAGCTTGCCCTAAATCATAAACTAGAAAGCAACAAAATAAATTGGCAAAATTTCACTAGATTTTTGGTCCAAAGATCTGAAGATGAATCCTTGAGCTCGAGTTATGAAATAAAATGAAATCTCTCTGTCCAGTGACGCTGGTGGGGTCAACCATTGGCCCCCAGCGTAAAGAAAACATCAACACCAGCTTTAAAATGTTTACCGGCATTCTTTAATTAAGTTTTAGAAAAGAATTGATAAAAAAAATCAGAATTAGCACAATACAAAATGTGTAGGAATTGCATTTTAGCAAAAATATTTAAAAAACTTTAGCACTAAAAATTCAAAATGTAATTAATTAATTAATTAAATCATGTGTTTTGTTTGTTTTGTTTCTTCTTTTGTTTGTTTTTAACTCTAGAAATAAAACTATTGAAATATCATGATAGGAACCTTTACATGTTGCCTCTCAAACTTCCTCTATGAATGTGACTCACTGTGAGAGGTGGAAGGTTTGGAGCATCTGAGGAAAATGTGTAAGTGTGAATTGGTTTCACTCACATTTTACATCAATGTTGATGGGTTCAGACATCCTCATCCCCAGTTCATTCTCAGAGGTACAGTAATATTCTCCAGACTCAGAAGACTGGATGGATGTGAAGACAAGTGTTTGTTCTTCACTGACAGCTGTACTGACATTTCTCCTGTACCAAGAGTGTGTAGCTGCTGGGTTAGCATCACTGCTACATGTCAGAGTCACTGAGGTTCCCTCCACTATCTCACCAGAGGGATTCACTGACACTGAAGGAGGTTTTGGTAGATCTGGAGAAGAAAAAAATATTTACACAGTCAGCCAGATAACTCATACAAATGGCAACAAGCCTATTGATGACATAATGAGTGCTGAAAGCTCAGCTAGTTATCTGACTCGCTGGAATTTAAAATATTGCCCAAATACAGGTCATCTGATCTAAAGTTCTTGATATATTCACACTTAAATATGAGCCCAAATGTAAGGACACAAGTGTCACTTAATCCCTGTCGTCATTTATAGTAAGTGACATTCAAGCTTGCCCTTAATTATGAACTAGAAAGCAACAACATAAATTGGCAAGATTTCACTAAATTTTTGGTCCAAAGATCTGAAGATGAATCCTTGAGATCGAGTTATGAAATAAAATGAAATCTCTCCGTCCAGTGACGCTGGTGGGGTCAACCATTGGCCCTCGGCGCAAAGAAAACATCAACACCAGCTTTAAAATGTTCACCGGCATTCGTTAATTAAGTTTTAGAAAAGAATTGATCAATCAAATCAGAATTAGCACAATACAAAATGTGTAGGAATTGCATTTTAGTAAAAATATTTAAAAAACTTTAGGAAAAAAAAATTCAAGATTTAATTAATTAATTAATTAAATCACATTTTATGTTTGTTTTGTTGCTTCTTTTTTTTGTTTTTCACTCTAGAAATATAACTATTGAAATATCATGACACATTGCGACTGAGCTGGGGGCTATAAACAAGCCCACACCAGCTCGCCGCCTCTCACCCTGGGCAATTCCAGAGTAGTGGAGGGTCCAGCCCCTTTCAAGGAGCTGGGTTCCAGAGCCAAAGCTATGCGTGAAGGTGAGCCCGACTATCTCTAGCCGGTATCTCTCAACCTCACGCACAAGCTCCGGCTCCTTCCCCCCCAGCGAGGTGACATTCCATGTCCCTACTGAGAGGGTTTTGGTCCAGGGATTGGGTCGTCGAGGCACCCCACAACGACTGCTACCCAGCCCACATGGCACCACCCTCTCATGGACCTTCCTGCGGGTGGTGGGCCTACGGGAAGGCGGGCCCATGTCACCATTTCGGGCTGAGCCATTGTTCTACTGGGGGACTTCAACACTCACGTGGGCAATGACAGTGATACCTGGAGAGGCGTGATTGGGAGGAACGGCCTCCCCGATCTGAACCCGAGCGGTGCTTTGTTGTTGGACTTCTGTTCTAGTCACGGTTTGTCCATAACGAACACCATGTTCAAGCATAAGGGTGTCCATCAGTGCACGTGGCACCAGGACACCCTAGGCCGGAGGTCAATGATCGACTTTGTTGTCGTTTCATCTGACCTTCGGCCGCATGTCTTGGACACTCGGGTGAAGAGAGGGGCTGAGCTGTCAACTGATCACCACCTGTTGGTGAGTTGGATGCGCTGGCGGAGGAGGAAGTTGGACAGACCGGGCAGACCCAAACGGATTGTGAGGGTCTGTTGGGAACGTCTGGCTGAACCCACTGTCAGGGACATCTTCAACTCCCACCTCCGAGAAACTTCTCTCGGATCCCGGGGGAGGCGGGGGACATCGAGTCTGAGTGGACCATGTTCTTTGCCTCCATTGTCGACGCGGCGGCTCGAAGTTGTGGACGCAAGGTCTCCAGTGCCTGTCATGGCGGCAATCCTATAACCCGGTGGTGGACACCGGAAGTAAAGGATGCCGTCAGACTGAAGAAGGAGTCCTACTGGGCTATGTTGGCCGGGGGGACTCCTGACGCAGTAGATAGGTACCGGGAGGCAAACTGGGGTGGTGATCCCTCTTTTTAAAAAGGAGGACCTGGAGAGTGTGTTCCAACTATAGGGGGATCACACTTCTCAGCCTACCTGGGAAAGTCTAAGCCGTGGTACTGGAGAGGAGAATACGGCCGATAGTTGAATCTCGGATTCAGGAGGAACAATGCGATTTTTGTCCCGGTCGTGGAACACTGGACCAGCTCTACACCCTCCGCAGGGTGCTCGAGGGTTCATGGGAATTTGCCCAACCGGTCCACATGTGCTTTCTGGATCTGGAGAAGGCATTTGACCGTGTCCCTCGTGCCATTCTGTGGGGGGCGCTCAGTGAGTATGGGGTCCGGGGCCCTCTATTAAGGGCTGTCCGGTCAGCCACCCTCCTCCGCAGGGTGGCTGGAAACTCCCTTAGAGATAGGGTGAGGAGTTAGGTCTATGACTATGTCTCTCGGCTGGCCTGGGAACGCCTCAAACTCCCCTCGGAAGAGCTGGAGGAAATGTCTGGGGTGAAGGAAATCTGGGCATCTCTGTTGAGACTGCTGCCCCCGCGACCCGGATCCGGATAAGTGGCGGAAAATGGATGGATGGATGGATGGATGGATGGATGGATGGATGGATGGATGGATGGATGGATGGATGGATGGATGGATGGATGGATGGATGGATGGATGGATGGATGGATGGATGGATGGATGGATGGATGGATGGATGGATGGATGGATGGATGGATGGATGGATGGATGGATGGATGGATGGATGGATGGATGGATGGATGGATGGATGGATGGATGGATGGATAGATGGATGGATGGATGGATGGATGGATGGATGGATGGATGGATGGATGGATGGATGGATGGATGGATGGATGGATGGATGGATGGATGGATGGATGGATAGATGGATGGATGGATGGATGGATGGATGGATGGATGGATGGATGGATGGATGGATGGATGGATGGATGGATGGATGGAAATATCATGACAGGAACCTTTACATGTTGCCTCTCAATCTTCCTCTATGAATGTGACTCAGTGTGAGAGGTGGAAGGTTTGGAGCATCTGAGGAAAATGTGTTGGTGTGAATTGGTTTCACTCACATTTCACATCAATGTTGATGGGTCCAGACATCCTCATCCCCAGTTCATTCCCAGAGGTACAGTAATATTCTCCAGACTCAGAAGACTGGATGGACGTGAAGACAAGTGTTCGTTTTTCACTGACAGGTGTATGGACATTTCTCCTGTACCAGGAGTGTGTAGCTGCTGGGTTAGCATCACTGCTACATGCCAGAGTCACTGAGGTTCCCTCCACTATCTCACCAGAGGGATTCACTGACACTGAAGGAGGTTTTGGAGCATCTGGAGGAGAAAAAAATATTTACGCAGTCAGCCAGATAACTCATACAAATGGCAACAAGCCTATTAATGACATAATGAGTGCTGAAAGCTCAGCTAGTTATCTGACTCGCTGGAATTTAAAATATTGCCCAAATACAGGTCATCTGATCTAAAGTTCTTGATATATTCCCACTTCAATATGAGCCCAAATGTAAGAACACAAGTCTCACGTAATCCCTATTGTCATTTATAATAAGTGACATTTAAGCTTGCCCTAAATCATAAACTAGAAAGCAACAAGATAAATTGGCAAGATTTCACTAGATTTTTGGTCCAGAGATCTGAAGATGAATCCTTGAGTTCGAGTTATGAAATAAAATGAAATCACTCTGTCCAGTGACGCTGGTGGGGTCAACCATTGGCCCCCAGCGTAAAGAAAACATCAACACCAGCTTTAAAATGTTGACCGGCATTCTTTAATTAAGTTTTAGAAAAGAATTGATCAAGAAAATCAGAATTAGCACAATACAAAATGTGTAGAATTGCATTTTAGCAAAAATATTTAAAAAACTTTAGCAATAAAAATTCAAAATTTAATTAATTAATTAATTAATTAAATCATGTGTTTTGTTTGTTTTGTTTCTTCTTTTGTTTGTTTTTAACTCTAGAAATAAAACTATTGAAATATAATGGTAGGAACCTTTACATGTTGCCTCTCAATCTTCCTTTATGAATGTGACTCACTGTGAGAGGTGGAAGGTTTGGAGCATCTGAGGAAAATGTGTTGGTGTGAATTGGTTTCACTCACATTTCACATCAATGTTGATGGGTTCAGACGTCCTCATCCCCAGTTCATTCTCAGAGGTACAGTAATATTCTCCAGACTCAGAAGACTGGATGGACGTGAAGACAAGTGTTTGTTCTTCACTGACAGCTGTACTGACATTTCTCCTGTACCAAGAGTATGTAGCTGCTGGGTTAGCATCACTGCTACATGTCAGAGTCACTGAGGTTCCCTCCACTATCTCACTAGAGGGATTCACTGACACTGAAGGAGGTTGGGGAGCATCTGGTGGAGAAAAAAATATTTACACAGTCAGCCAGATAACTCATACAAATGGCAACAAGCCTATTGATGACATAATGAGTGCTGAAAGCTCAGCTAGTTATCTGACTCGCTGGAATTTAAAATATTGCCCAAATACAGGTCATCTGATCTAAAGTTCTTGATATATTCACACTTAAATATGAGCCCAAATGTAAGGACACAAATGTCACTTAATCCCTATCGTCATTTATAATAAGTGACATTCAAGCTTGCCCTGAATTATGAACTAGAAAGCAACAACATAAATTGGCAAGATTTCACTAAATTTTTGGTCCAAAGATCTGAAGATGAATCCTTGAGATCGAGTTATGAAATAAAATGAAATCTCTCCATCCAGTGACGCTGGTGGGGTCAACCATTGGCCCTCGGCGCAAAGAAAACATCAACACCAGCTTTAAAATGTTCACCGGCATTCGTTAATTAAGTTTTAGAAAAGAATTGATTAATCAAATCAGAATTAGCACAATACAAAATGTGTAGGAATTGCATTTTAGTAAAAATATTTTAAAAACTTTAGCAAAAAAAATTCAAGATTTAATTAATGAATTAATTAAATCACATTTTATGTTTGTTTTGTTGCTTCTTTTTTTTGTTTTTCACTCTAGAATTATAACTATTGAAATATCATGACACATTGCGACTGAGCTGGGGGGCTATAAACAAGCCCACACCAGCTCGCCGCCTCTCAACCTGGGCAATTCTAGAGTAGTGGAGGGTCCAGCCCCTTTCAAGGAGCTGGTTCCAGAGCCCAAGCTATGCGTGAAGGTGAGCCCGGCTATCTCTAGCCGGTATCTCTCAACCTCACGCACAAGCTCCGGCTCCTTCCCCCCCAGCG
Organism: Cololabis saira; assembly: GCF_033807715.1. Classification (NCBI taxonomy): domain Eukaryota; kingdom Metazoa; phylum Chordata; class Actinopteri; order Beloniformes; family Belonidae; genus Cololabis; species Cololabis saira. Next base: position 32,781,562 of record NC_084587.1, read on the forward strand.
AGGTGACATTCCATGTCCCTACTGAGAGGGTTTTGGTCCAGGTATTGGGTCGTCGAGGCACCCCACAACGACTGCTACCCAGCCCACATGGCACCAGCCTCTCATGGACCTTCCTGCGGGTGGTGGGCCTACGGGAAAGGCGGGCCCATGTCACCATTTCGGGCTGAGCCATTGTTCTACTGGGGGACTTCAACGCTCACGTGGGCAATGACAGTGATACCTGGAGAGGCGTGATTGGGAGGAACGGCCTCCCCGATCTGAACCCGAGCGGTGCTTTGTTGTTGGACTTCTGTTCTAGTCACGGTTTGTCCATAATGAACACCATGTTCAGGCATAAGGGTGTCCATCAGTGCACGTGGCACCAGGACACCCTAGGCCGGAGGTCAATGATCGACTTTGTTGTCATTTCATCTGACCTTCGGTCATATGTCTTGGACACTTGGGTGAAGAGAAGGGCTGAGCTGTCAACTGATCACCACCTGGTGGTGAGTTGGATGCGCTGGCGGAGGAGGAAGTTGGACAGACCGGGCAGACCCAAACGGATTGTGAGGGTCTGTTGGGAACGTCTGGTTGAACCCACTGTCAGAGACGTCTTCAACTCTCACCTCCGAGAGAACTTCTCTCGGATCCCGGGGGAGGCGGGGGACATCGAGTCCGAGTGGACCATGTTCTTTGCCTCCATTGTCGACGCGGCGGCTCAAAGTTGTGGACGCAAGGTCTCCAGTGCCTGTCATGGCGGCAATCCTATAACCCGGTGGTGGACACCGGAAGTAAAGGATGCCGTCAGACTGAAGAAGGAGTCCTACCGGGCTATGTTAGCCTGTGGGACTCCTGACGCAGTAGATAGGTACCGGCAGGCCAAGCGAGCCGCGGCTCGGGCAGTCCTGGAGGCAAAAACCCGGGTCTGGGAGAGGTTCCGTGAGGCCATGGAAGAAGACTTTCGGTTGGCCTCAAAGAAATTCTGGCGGACCGCTTGGCGCCTCAGAAAGGGGAAGCAGTACTCTGACGGCACCGTTTACGGTGCAGGTGGGGAGCTGTTGACCTCGACTGGGGACATCGTCAGACGGTGGAAGGAATACTTCGAGGATTTCCTCAATCCAACTGACATGCCTTCCATTGAGGAAGAAGAGAGCGTGGACTCAGGGATGTGCTCATCCATCACCCAAGCCGAGGTCACTGAGGTAGTTCATAAGCTCCTCAGTGGCACCGGGGGTGGATGAGATTCGCCCCGAGTACCTCAAGTCTCTGGATGTCGTAGGGATTTCTTGGTTGACACGCCTCTGCGACATTGCATGGAGGAAGGGGACAGTACCGCTGGAGTGGCAAACCGGGGTGGTGGTTCCTCTTTTTAAAAAGGAGGACCTGGAGAGTGTGTTCCAACTATAGGGGGATCACACTTCTCAGCCTACCTGGGAAAGTCTAAGCCGTGGTACTGGAGAGGAGAATACGGCCGATAGTTGAATCTCGGATTCAGGAGGAACAATGCGATTTTTGTCCCGGTCGTGGAACACTGGACCAGCTCTATACCCTCCGCAGGGTGCTCAAGGGTTCATGGGAATTTGCCCAACCAGTCCACATGTGCTTTGTGGATCTGGAGAAGGCATTTGACCGTGTCCCTTGTGCCATTCTGTGGGGGGCGCTCAGTGAGTATGGGGTCCGGGGCCCTCTATTAAGGGCTGTCCGGTCAGCCACCCTCCTCCGCAGGGTGGCTGGAAACTCCCTTAGAGATAGGGTGAGGAGTTAGGTCTATGACTATGTCTCTCGGCTGGCCTGGGAACGCCTCAAACTCCCCTCGGAAGAGCTGGAGGAAATGTCTGGGGTGAAGGAAATCTGGGCATCTCTGTTGAGACTGCTGCCCCCGCGACCCGGATCCGGATAAGTGGCGGAAAATGGATGGATGGATGGATGGATGGATGGATGGATGGATGGATGGATGGATGGATGGATGGATGGATGGATGGATGGATGGATGGAAATATCATGATAGGAACCTTTACATGTTGCCTCTCAATCTTCCTCTATGAATGTGACTCAGTGTGAGAGGTGGAAGGTTTGGAGCATCTGAGGAAAATGTGTTGGTGTGAATTGGTTTCACTCACATTTCACATCAATGTTGATGGGTTCAGACATCCTCATCCCCAGTTCATTCCCAGAGGTACAGTAATATTCTCCAGACTCAGAAGACTGGATGGACGTGAAGACAAGTGTTTGTTCTTCACTGACGGGTGTATGGACATTTCTCCTGTACCAGGAGTGTGTAGCTGCTGGGTTAGCATCACTGCTACATGTCAGAGTCACTGAGGTTCCCTCCACTATCTCACCAGAGGGATTCACTGACACTGAAGGAGGTTGGGGAGCATCTGGAGGAGAAAAAAATATTTACACAGTCAGCCAGATAACTCATACAAATGGCAACAAGCCTATTGATGACATAATGAGTGCTGAAAGCTCAGCTAGTTATCTGACTCGCTGGAATTTAAAATATTGCCCAAATACAGGTCATCTGATCTAAAGTTCTTGATATATTCCCACTTGAATATGAGCCCAAATGTAAGAACACAAGTGTTACGTAATCCCTATTGTCATTTATAATAAGTGACATTTAAGCTTGCCCTAAATCATAAACTAGAAAGCAACAAAATAAATTGGCAAGATTTCACTAGATTTTTGGTCCAGAGATCTGAAGATGAATCCTTGAGCTCGAGTTATGAAATAAAGTGAAATCTCTCTGTCCAGTGACAGGGTGGGGTCAACCATTGGCCCCCAGCGTAAAGAAAACATCAACACCAGCTTTAAAATGTTGACTGGCATTCTTTAATTAAGTTTTAGAAAAGAATTGATCAAGAAAATCAGAATTAGCACAATACAAAATGTGCAGGAATTGCATTTTAGCAAAAATACTTAAAAACTTTAGCAATAAAGATTCAAGATTTAATTAATTAATTAATTAATTAAATCATGTGTTTTGTTTGTTTTGTTTCTTCTTTTGTTTGTTTCTAACTCTAGAAATAAAACTATTGAAATATCATGATAGGAACCTTTACATGTTGCCTCTCAATCTTCCTCTATGAATGTGACTCACTGTGAGAGGTGGAAGGTTTGGAGCATCTGAGGAAAATGTGTTGGTGTGAATTGGTTTCACTCACATTTCACATCAATGTTGATGGGTTCAGACGTCCTCATCCCCAGTTCATTCTCAGAGGTACAGTAATATTCTCCAGACTCAGAAGACTGGATGGACGTGAAGACAAGTGTTTGTTCTTCACTGACGGGTGTACGGACATTTCTCCTGTACCAAGAGTATGTAGCTGCTGGGTTAGCATCACTGCTACATGTCAGAGTCACTGAGGTTCCCTCCACTATCTCACCAGAGGGATTCACTGACACTGAAGGAGGGCTTGGAGCATCTGGAGGAGAAAGATAATTAATGTCAGATTGCTTATAAAAAATAATTTCGTTCCAAAATGACAGGAAAACCTCTTGAATTTTGCCAGCTCAGAAGTAGCTGCAGATTATCCAGTCATTTGACCTGGAGGAATTTAAAGTACGGTATTTAAAGTATTGCCAAATTACAGTTCATCTCAAAAAAACAAGTTTTATTGACCTGAACAGAATTGAACTGAATTTAATTTATTGACAGCTGTAGTGAAGTTTATGTGGAGTGAACTCACACACTGATGGAGAGCGGTGATCCTCACGTCCTTTAACAGCACAGGAAAAGCTGTCCTCGTTTCTAACAGCGACTCTACAAGAAGAAGCCTCTTCCTCCATTTTCTGTCCATTATTGTACCAAACATACGAGGGAGGATCAATTTCATCACAGCTGCTTTTACACCTCAGCTCTGTCAGGGACGATGATCTTCTCACCTCCACCTTGAGGTCTGAAAGTGTGAAGAAACTACAACATGTCACTGCGGACTAAATCCTTCATGCAAACAGACATGGAGATGCATAACATCTTAGCTAAAAGTGCAATGAAACTGTTACCTGTGACAGACAAAGTGACTCCAGGAGAACCAGTAAAACTCCCACCTGGTTGGTTTGTTATGAAGCTGAACTTGTACACAGCTGAGTCTCTCTCTTTCAGTCCTGTGATTCTCAGACTGCAGTTTCTCTCATTACAGTTATACATCACACGACCTCTGTAGTCTGAGTCTGTCATCAGGTCCACAAGTCCTCCGTTGATCGTTTTAGTAAACCATAACGTTTTTTCAGTTACAGTTTTTGTCTCATTTATTGTGAGTGGGTATGTGAAGGTGCAGTCTATGTCCACTGTGGATCCTTTTAATGCACAGATCTGAGTGGAAGTGTAATTTACAGACCAGTCATGTTGTCCACATACCGCTGTAACACAGAACACATCAGAAATAACTTCAGACATGCAGCAACTGCCATCATTTGATTTACCGTATATTCCTGAAAGTTATATACTTGGATATCACCTGCTAGATAACCTAAGGTTGTAGGTTCCTGTATTATTCACAAGAGGCATGTATTGTTAAGCCAGCAGAAACACATGCAGCTCACATAAAAACATTAATAACGAGTCAAAACTGCACATCAGAAAGACTTGTTTAAAAGTTCATGGCTGCTGGAATTACCTATGTCTGATTTTATATTCGGGCAGACTATCTCCAACCAGCTGGCCAAAATGCTTGGGACTGAATTCATCAGCTGAATATGACTTGAGCTTTTTTTTAAAGCCCAAATCTTGTACAATGTGCTAAGATAACTTAGCTTTACACCTGCAATATTGACACACACTTTCAAAGTACACTTGTTCTTGAGGATGTGTGACCAAAACAAGGAAGTAATAGAAAAGTAGAATAAATAAAACAGGAACATAATTACCTCAAAACAGCATTAAAACTCTGAGGCTTACCATAAAAGTGGATACATAGATTGGTATTTTTACGCACAGAATCAAAATGTTGCTCAAGCCAACTCATTATCATTTATACTACCAGGACTTTTTTACTTATGTGTAATGTTAACTATTGATTACACTAGGAGAGACTGAATCAGCCAAAATCCTTCCTAAAATCGTCTGCCATCTTGTTTGTCTTGGAGTCAGTGATGAGTAATACTTCAGAGCCATGATCACAGTCTGACCCACGAAGGAAACACTGACCGAGTCATCAGAAAACATAATTATATCATGTCAATAGTTCTGCCTTTGGCACTCAGTAGTGTACAGCACAAATAAGGGAGTAGAGAGGAGGGAGGTGTTAGTGGTACCTGGTGATGGAGATAACAGCATCAGATAAAACATCATCGGTTCATACGTGATGCAACCTCTGAGTGAAAACGTGCATCAGCCAGTGTATCAGGCCAGGGTCAATGATTAAAGAGGACTTAAGTCTATCAGCCAAAACTAAATAAAAGCAATAATAACAAATACATTAAAAGATCAGAACAATTTACAGCCTGTTTAGCAAGACTAAATAAGCACCATGCATTTTCAAAAAAGGTTAGTGTTGAATTCATCTAGTAAACAAAGAAAAGTTTAAGTTGGTGTTTCATTTAATACAATTCGATAAAAAAACTAACCCCTTGGATGGAATTTAAAGGCACATCAAAGCAGTTTCACATGGACAACAAAACATAATATTGAACATAAAAAACAGAATAAATATAGAATACAAAATTGATAATTAAAAAAAGCCTTACACATAATATATAACAAAAAGAAAAAGTGTACTGATGTTATTTACAGACTGTACATGGGTTTTTTTCTGGTTACTGAGTTTTGTTGTGTGAGACCTGTGAATCTAGTATTGGAATATTGTTACATGACTAAAATGTGTTTTTGTTTTGTTTTGTTTGTTAAATTGTAACCAACCTGTTGCAAGTGAGATATACAGTAGATCACTCAGACGAGATGTATGTTTTTCATGTTGACCCGAGGTCTGTCACGGGTGTTTAGAGAACTCTTCACTTTTCTCACAGGCCTACAACAGACAGCTCTGCATTTAGTATACATGTATGTGAACTGGTTTTGCATTTCATTCTGAAGTTTATTTTCCAGTATGTAGCCTGTTCTCTCTAGTTAAACAGGAAATAACCAAAATAATTTAACAATGTTGTGTATTTCTGTAGAATATTTTCTTTTTGATTTTGTTTTCCTTTTTCCCCTCTGTGCAGTGATGCAAACTAGTTCAATGTGGAGGTCACATGATGCTGCAAGTGTGAATGTGTTTAACAGAAAGAGATCATTTCAGCAACACAATACAATATATTACTTAATAGTTAGTAAGATTTAGTACCAAAAAAATACAAAACATATTCATAATATATTAATGTTCAACAGTTTAGGTGTGCTCTCAGGAATCCATTGAGTTGCTCATGCTGGAAACGACTGATGTACTCATACCTGATACAGAAATGAGCAGAAGAACAACAAACCCCCTTTTTGCTGCAGTGAAACTCATTGCTCCTTCTCTCATCTGAGTGCATGGCCGTAACTAGCTATGAAGTCACCAGGTCTGGACGGTCTGGACCTCAGTGACCTCATAGGTCACTATTTTCAAAACAAGATGGTACATGTTGGCACTAATCAATGAATCAATGGGTTACTCGGCTTTTATTTTGAAAAGACTTTAAAAGGACTTCTAGGAAGTTAAGACCCGCCCAACAGTGGCTGTGATTGTGTTGAGTAGAGGGGGTGGGATGACATGTCACTGCATGAACAATGATTGGGTCATTGTTAGATACAAGGAGCAAATCAGAGGCACACACCGTATGTTGATGTTTCCTGATTGGCTGAATGCTGGCAACTGAAGGAGATGTGTTTGTGGTCATAAAGCCAGGGTTGAAAAACTTTGACATTAAATATCCTATTGTCAGGTGTCCTCTGTGTCCGCTTATTCACTGCATGTGTCATTATTATTATGTATCTAAAGTAACTGACTATAAAAATACTCAAGAACACCTAAACTATAATAATATAAGTAATAATTATCCATCCATCTTAATAATGATCACATTTCTGGATTATCCAAATGTGTTCTGATGGTAGAAATGTTTAATAAAGATCTATGGCCGATTATACAGGCCATTGTGTGACAGTGAGCAAGCTGCAGCCTTGTTGAAATATGAACTTCAGGCTCAGGTTGAATGTAACCAAAACAAAACCCCTACCTGGTTATATTCAGAGGGTATAGTATATGCTATTTACAACTGTTTACTCTGAGTTCACTTAACCAGGTGACCGATAAGACCTGCTCTCTGGAGTACGCCCAGTAGTTGCTGTGCAGATCACTGTTAGGTTGATTAGTTAGCTACTGTTAGTTATTAGTTAACGAGGAAAGGAACATTCCCACAAGAACCCCCTTTTACTTGTGGGAATGGGACTGAGAAAAAATAAATTAGTTATCCTAACAAGGCTGTTTGTTGTATTAACATTGTTAATGTCCAAAGCTATCACAATAAGTTGCATAAGATGCACTTTTAAAAAGGGAGAAGATGTGCCATAAAACAGTGTTTACAAAGTTTTACACATGTGCAGTAGGACAACTGCTGGTAGTTGTATTACAGCAATTATTACAAAAACCCATGCTACAATTGTGTTTTTATTTCATGAATAAATCATGTATTTTATTTAATGTCATATAAAGTTTGTGGTTGCTGTTTTCATGTCTATGAGGATGGTGATGTATACTGCATACTTCTGCTCATTGCCTGCATACGTTGGTATAGTTTTTCATGGGACTCTGAGGTTTATCTCTAATTCTAAATCTCTTACACATTACTGCTTGTTGTATGCTCATTTTGAACTCCATCATTGGTATATTGTCATTTATATGGGAATGGTTGGAATCCTACCATCATATAATTTGTCCCTCATCACAAAGAGTAGTTCAGGAACCTGTGGGTGTCATTTTCAAGAGCTGTTCAGATATGTGGCCCCAATTGCAAGAACTTGGCCTCGGGGTTGCTTAAAATGAAAGAATTTGAATGAATTTAAAGTAATTTTACAGACTTTGTAGGCTTTGTGAAATATTACATGAGAAAAAAGAGAGGAAAAAAATAAATATATAAGTGAGGAAGCTGTGATGTATGTATGTATGTATGTTACTACACCGCCGTCGTCTGTTGATCTGTTGCAGCATTTGAATGGAAGCCGCCAGAAGAAGGAAGAGATCAAACCAGAGCGGAAATAACGGGGACCTAAGTTTGTCATGTGGTCAGAAAGTCATGTAGCAAAATCACAAAAAACAGCTCTGATTGTTTTCAAATACCAAGAACTCTAACAGGGCAGCACAGTGGCTCAATGGCAAGCGTGTTGTCTTAGGCTGAAATATGCTTCTGCGTCACACCAACGCAGAGCACACGCCGCAGCCGTGACGCCGTGCTGAACCCTTCTGACTTCTCCGTCTCTCCATTTGGTCGCGGTGCAGTACCCCCCGCGGCCACTAGTTAGCGATCTTTTTCTGAATGGTTTATCCGACTTTTTCCGGTCACAGTAAATCAAAGAAATAAGGACAACTATTGTGCAAAAAACAAAAACAAAAAAAATCACACATAAACGAAGAAAAGAGCCCTGGAAGTTCACTACTGATTCAAACCGTAAACCGGAAATGCGTTGCTTCCAAGCGAACCAATCACAGCCCTCTCGGTCTGCGTGTGGACGGCGTCTCCTCGACGCGTAGTTACAATTTTCGGGAGGTGCACGTCAGTGACGGCGTCAGTGACGGCGTGTCCTCTGCGTCGATCCAAACCACACGCCGTAGGCACGGCGCCATTTTGACGCAGAAGCATAATTCAGCCAGCAAGAAAGTTCCTGGTTAAATCCTGTCAGCAGCTTTTCCATGTGGAGTTCTCATGTTCTTCCTGTGCATGCCCAGGTTTTAAGTGATGATGCTGAATTCCCCTTCAGTGTAGTGATTGCTTGTTCATATATGGCCCTATATGACTTGTCCTGGTTACACTTCTGTTTAAGGCTGAAATATGCTTCTGCGTCACACCAACGCAGAGCACACGCCGCAGCCGTGACGCCGTGCTGAACCCTTCGGACTTCTCCGTCACTCCATTTGGTCGCGGTGCAGTACCCCCCGCGGCCGCTAGTTAGCGATCTTTTTCTGAATGGTTTATCCGACTTTTTCCGGTCACAGTAAATCAAAGAAATAAGGACAACTATTATGCAAAAAACCAAAACAAAAAAAATCACATATAAACGCAGAAAAGAGCCCTGGAAGTTCACTACTGATTCAAACCGGAAACCGGAAATGCTTCGCTTTCAAACGAACCAATCACAGCCCTCTCGGTCTGCGTGTGGACGGCGTCTCCTCGACGCGTAGTTACAATTTTCGGGAGGTGCACGTCACTGACGGCGCAGGTGACGGCGTGTCCTCTGCGTCGATCCAAACCACACGCCGTAGGCACGGCGCCATTTTGACGCAGAAGCATAATTCAGCCTTTACACTTACAGAGAGCTGCAGCTCCTGTGACCCTGAATAGACATAAACAGCCATGGACCAAGAACACCAACATGTGTTCAGTTAGCTTGTTTGTATATTTATGTAGTTGCTTAATGAGGTTACTCAACTCAATGTTGTACCTTCGAAGAGGAAACAAACAAACAAAACATGGTTTCAGAGGGCTTTCCTTGTGTTTTGAGAGGTTTGTTGATAGGTGCAGTAAAAGGCTGCTGGATGGTCTGCTCCCTCCTAGTTTTATGTATGAGATGGAATGATGTGAAATACACAGCCACCTCACTGTAAAATGTGATGATCACAAAATTGCTAAAACAACATTAATTCATTCAAAGATTTTCCTGTAATAAATGATGCTGTGTGAGGAGTAGCTCACCTCAGCGAAGTACTGAGTACGAGTTAAAAAGAGGCATACTCAACAATTTCCTCTGTCTTGTTTCTTCATGTGTCTGTGGGCTGAATTAGCCCACTGATGACACAGCCTGTCGGAACACAAGAGATGAAGAAAAGAAGCAGCATAGGGGTAAAAATAGGAACTTTTTAAGAGTTGGTACAATGACAGGAAATGACAGAAAGCAAGCTGATGTGATGCAGAGAGGGAAGGTGGATATATGACAACTTGATTGATATTAGACGATGAAATGATTGAGAGTATTCCCAGGGGTGTGAAAGTAGTGGTTGGAGGAGACTTCAGTGGTCATGCTGTTGAAGAGAACAGGTGAGATAAAGAGGTGACAGATGATGGGTAGGGTTTGAAAGGACATGGTTAGAGTGAAAATCTATTTCAAGTAAGGGAAGGATAACAGGGTGACGTATGAGTGGCAGAGCGAGTAGGCGGGTGGACTATGCTCTTTCCAGAAGATGTCATCTGAACAGATTCCTGACCAGAAGGTGGTGATAAGAGAATGCAGCCCAACATCACAGGATGCTAGAAGAATGGTGATACAAAAGGAGTTACTGTTTCAGTGAAAAAAGTGAGCTGATCAATAGAAATGCTGCTTTTTCCCCCTCAGAATTCCTGTAGATACTTGTTGTGTTAAGCTTTAAATGGGCGCACACATCAGGCCAACACCAACACAGCGATTTGTGCAGATGTCTATTTGAATCTTGATACTCCCATGATACTATCACATATCGACCAATCAGAAGAAGGGGCGGGGATAATTCAGGCCAATGAAGGTCAAGTACTCAATACCGAGTCCGATGACACCACCCACATGTCTTTATCACAACAAGTTCAAAAGTTATGGCAGAGAATAGGGACTATCAAATATCGACCAATCAGAAGAAGGGGCGGGGCTAATTTGCACCAATTATGTTCAAGGACTCAAAACCGAGTCCGATGACACCACACTACTCTCTATGTCAAACCATTCATAAGTTATGGCAGAAAATAGGATCTATCAAATATGGACCAATCAGATGAAGGGGTGGCGTGCTTTTTGCCGTCTATTGTCGCCACAGTAACGCTTTTGACTGAGAAAAGTAATGCCCATTGTCGCAGGATTGAGACGCACATTTTGATGTAGGCTATAACACCCGGGTGCACGTTACGGTTGAAATGGCATAAATTGCGCCAAAATTACACGATTAATTCAAAATGGCCGACTTCCTGTTTGGTTTCGGCCATGGGGCCAAGAGACATTTCTTTAAGTTGAGACATGATACAGGTGTGTACCGATTTTCGTGCATGTACGTCAAACCGTATTGTGGGGCTTGAGGCACAAAGTTTTCCGGGGGGCGCTTTTGAGCCATTTTGCCACGCCCATTAATGCAAACCATTAAATATCAAATTTTTCGCCAGGCCTGGCTGGCGTGCAAAATTTGGTGACTTTTTAGGGCACGTTTAGGGGGGCAAAAAGGCCCTAATTTCGTCGGAAAAATAAAAACGAGGTTAAAAACCAGAAGAAAAAAAAACCCAAAAATTCCTACAGATACAATAGGGCCTTCGCACTGTCAGTGCTCGGGCCCTAATTAATTCTTCTGAAAAAATACACAGGACCCTGCGCTGCAGAGATCCTTTGTTTTTTGGATAGTGTCCTGGAGGGAGGCTACAAAGAAGACAAACCAGCAGAGGGTGTGTCCTGTAAGGGCTGTCATATAAACAGAGTAAAAGAAGCCCTGCCAACTACATTTTACTACACACAAGCTGCTGTCAACACACTACGGAGCTGGACCTTACCCCACCAGAAGAAGATTCTTCAGTGCACGTCCATCGTGAGAACATGATGAAACAAACTAATCTTGGTAAAGACAAATAATATTCCAAACTATAGCATTTTCATTCATTTCTTTGTTGACCATGGCATATTAGTGTGTTAGTCTTGTTCTTTGTTTGTGTAAATTGTACAACAAAAAAAAGTTATTTGAACTTGAGCTGTTTTTACTGCATATTACATGTAGAAATGATTTACGCTGACTTTTGGTAAGTTAAACTATTCCAATCTCGTACTTGTGCATTTCTTGTGTCTCTACTGTCAAAGTCAGGGCCACATGCAGCAGGGAACAGATAGGAATCACAGCAGCACGTTGTCTCTGCTGGTTAAACCTGACCAGCCAGTCTGACTGCGGCCCCATGATCCAGGACACGAGGCAGCTATTTGCACTTACACCTGACAAAAGACAAATCATTAAGTGATACATCTGAAATGAAGAATACATATATTGAATTCTAACTAAATATTCTAACTCAAAACTACAATACGTAAGGTATTAATGTGCAGCTGAGAGGAGCTGCTGTTTAAAAGTTTGTTTTATATTGTAAAAACAAATGACCAAATCATTAAAATCTGTAGATATTTTTCTTTTCACAAGTGCTTTTGAGAACTATAATGATCAGTGGTACTGTGATGCTCCACCACCTGCACCACAGTCTAACTCTGCCACTGAAAGAAAATTAAGGAAAATTAAATTAGCAGACAACTCACTTGAGAAAAAAAAAAGGAAAGATAAACCACTGTTAAAGATATCAGTCTAAAATAATAGATTTAAGGTTAAACCTAAAGCTGAGAACAAAAGTAAATCAAGCAACCAACTACTCTTCAACAACTCTTAACAAATTTTAAATAAAAGAATCAATGACTTCTACAACGACTCTACTATTACGTGCAAAGGAAAGGAGCTGGAGATCAAATTAGCCCCTTGTGCTACTCTACCTTCTGAGTTTCAGCCTTCGCTAACACTGTTGTTTTGTCTTTTTCAGGAAAAAAGAACGATTTAAAGGAGGCCGCTGTGGGATTTGCACTGGGAGCAGTGGGAGGCTGCATACTTGGAGCTACAGAGGACCCAGTGGACAAGATTCTTTTAGTGATGACATCAAGTGGTCCGTTAAAGCCAGTGATGGAGGAAGTCAGGGTGGTGGGTGCCCTGGGACTGGGGACCCTAATGGGAGCTACAGCACTGACAACAGCAATGACGTCAATTATAGCAGGTGTGATTCTGGCAGCAGTGGTGGCTTCAGTGTTTGTGGCCACGAAAGGTTACAATACCTCCCGCACTCAGTTTGCAGCATTATGGGCATCGGCAGGATTTGCTGGTGCCTTCGGGACCATGCTCAGTGGAGCCACACTTGGGATTGCAATCGAATGGATTGTAAAGAATTATGGCATGGTGGGACTTCTGTGGGCCCTGAGCATATTCACTCTACTAAAACCTCCGCTTCGGTTTGTATTCCAGCTTCTTTGGAGGCAGGGAGAGATGTGTTGCAGTTTGGGATCCGAAGGCAGGTCCATGGAGAAACAGCACATCGAGATTTCTGAGTGGCAGCAGAGACAGAGGGTTGCTGTGCAGATAGAGGAGAGGATTCTGACACTGGAGAGCGGAGGCAGCACAAGTGAGCTGAAGGACAGGACGACATGGGCCACTGAGCAGAGAGAGAGAGACGAGCTAGAGAGGAGAAAGCTAGAGAATGAAGAAGCTGCGATGGAGCAGCAAACCATCCAAGACTGGATCAACACTGTGGTCATCAAACATGTTGACTTCCTGGCATTCTCAGGGATACCAATGACTATAGTTGCTATAATAACATCAGGATTTGGCTTGTTTGGGTATGGAGGCCACCAGTCTGTGTTTATAGTGCTTTTGGCTTTGGTTGCACTAATAGCATATTTTCTTCTAAATCATTCTGACATTAAGTTTTGGATGTTTGTGGGATGCATGGGGATGTTTGCATCCTACGTCATTGCCATGCTCACCTTACATGCCGGGCAGGTGGTTGTTACGAGTGCGATGAGGATGCGAGCAGCAGGGCACAATCAGTCCAGAGAAACTATCAGCACTCATATGAACTACCAGTCCTCTCTGGAAGCTGTCAACACAGCCTTCTTTGGTGCAAAACTGTTCCAGCTCGGCTTGGGGGCTGCGGTGGGTGGGGCACTCGTGAGGCACTCGGCTGGAGAGGTGAAAGTCATAGCAGGAGGAGCTTCAGTGGCAGGAGGCTTATTATTTGGGGTGGACGTTTTAGCCCCAGCTCTAGGGGACGGGGGCACGGCTGGAGCGCTGCTGGGGGTCGTTGGAGCAGCAGGAGTGTCTGTGGGTGCAACAGCAGCTGCGGCTGGAAGATGTTCTTCATGGCCAGGAGCTTTGGGAACGATAGGAGGGTTGATTATAGGAGCATTAGGGATGGGGAAATGGCATGCTGTCAATATTGGATTACAAGTGCCTGTGGCCTATGTATTTGCAATGACTAATCCATATTAACAGGATGATAATGATACCATGAATTCCTGATGTATCTAATTTCTATGTAACATGGAATTCCAGTGTTGTATAAACTCTATCACTTGATCAGTGATTATACTGTTGCTCTTAATTGCATGTCCCTGCGTTACTTATTTGACTCTAATGAATTAATTATTTTCACCTTGCTCTTCGAATGCAGCACCAGAGGATCAATTTTTATGCAAAAATACTGAGTTATCCTTGAAAAAAGTTTGTTTTTAATTGTCGTTGAAAAAACAAAAACACATTGATTTTGGGTTAAAGGAGCTTGAGGCTCCTTTTAAGAAATGAGACTCTCTAGCGCCACCCTTCACCACGACGGCCGTCGGGGGTACTGCAGCCAACAGCGAAGCCGGCACGGGAGAACGGGGAGAACGCGCATGCAGCGTCATGTGACGTCACATCCGCAGGACGGCGCGGGAAATTCCGGCCCGGAATTGTAGCACATTTTGCAGCACACAGCCTGTTCAAGACAACGGAGAGATTCGCTAGAGGGTTCATTCTTTTTGGTTTGGAACGCTTCATCTGACATTATTACTAGAAAACTTAAAACGTATACAAATTTTTTCATAAATCCTGCCTCAATCCGGCCTCAAGCTCCTTTAATGATACATGCTTTGAAAATAGATATAAAGTATGAGAACAGAATCAAAGCCTCAACATGTTTCAAAGAAATGCATTTTTTTCTTTTCCCTCAATATAAGTTACATTGCTTTGTGTGAGTCAAGACTTTATGGTTGCTCAAGAGAAATGCCCGACATCCTCCTGATGATCTACAAAGTAGCATGTGGATTGATATGAGCTGAGTCCAGATCCAGTTGACCAGTGACAAAGCCAACACCAAAGGCATCTGCTTGAACTGACATATCTTCACTAATGCATTCTGACGCATTCTGACACGGTAAGATGTTTACTCTGCTTCAGCGTCCTTCCCACTGTCTCATCCACAGAGACCAGTTAGTTTCTTTTTTGTGGCGGTGTATTTTACATTACAATTAAACACGGGTGCATAAACATTACTAGTCCAGTCCAGCTAGTCTGCTGTGGTCCTTCTGTGGCGATTTTATTCTTATGTATTATATCAAATACTTTAGATTGTCTTTATTTGTGAAGAGTAATCATAAAGTATAAGCAGGAGGACTACTAGAGTAGCAAAGATTTAATCTACTTCTCTGGCATGCCTGTCAATTGACGGTAGCAACAGCTGCCATGACTGAGTGTTGAGTGACCATATTTGGACAACACTGAAAAACTGATTAATCATCCTTGAAACCTAATTGGGAGAAAAACGCAAAAGGGGAAGTCAGAAAAACTAGAGTCAGAAAAGTCAGAGTGTAGTAGAAAACAGAAATAGTCATTTGTCTGACTCAAAACCACAAGTGTCTGGCATGAGGAGGCCAACTGCACCACATCTATGACACGTAGATGATGTGGAAAATATGGAAAATATGAGAGTGGAGTAGTGATCAGGTACAGGAGAGTCAAATCAGGCAATCAGGTTAGACGCAACAAGAAAAGTCAAATCTGGTGGAAGAAGAGAGCAGGATGACGAAAACATGATAGCTGATCTATTTTCATATTGTTGCTAACATTGCCAATAAAATAAAACGAGGTGTTAAAGACATATGACTTATGAAATCATGTGTGCCTTAATTACCTCTCGAACCATCAGACATGTGCATTAACTAATTAACACAAATAATTATTCATCCATTTGTGCTTCTATGTCTTATATCTGCTCACAGTATGCTTTATTGTGACAGTACCGTGTTCTAGACATGTGGACAGTTTCACTCCGTTATGGTCTTCTTGTGAGACTGGGCTGGCTGATGTGATCCCTCTACAGGGGATGTCCAGATTCAAGCAGTTTTTGCCAGAGCATCTTTAGTTTGACAATGTGGACTAACAGGATATTTTGAATTTGTGTTAATGTAGTTTTTCAATCTGTAAAAAACATTTGGGGTGGTAAAGTTTCCTAATATTGCAGGTCAGAATGTCTACGATCATCAATTGATCTGTCCGCCCCTCCTTACGTTGTGTTAAAACCAGACTAACAATCGTCTTATACAATTAACAATGATAATATGTCTATTCGTTTGCATATTTTGGAGCACTTGTAAAATGAAGGATGTCACTAAGATTTATGGGCTTTATTTTGACTATAAAACATTACATCGATGACTGAACGGCTCCGCTCCTGTGACTCTGATTAGAAAGAAGTGGCTAGAGATTATCAATGAAGCGATTGCAGAGACATAATAAGGCACCTTCATATCTTTAAATGATCAAGTTAGACAAAGTCTTCATCAAAGCATAAATGACACATATGTCCACCATAACTGTTTATTTATACATCAATCCTAAAACTCTGCATAGCATAAATCATATTTGCTCAGCTGAATACAAAGGTACATTGAGTATTTCACAGGTACATTACAACTACATATAGTAATCCCATTTTCTTGAGAGGAACTTATGAAGCAGCACACAGATCCTTCTCACACAGCCAGCGGTGCCGTCTTTCACAAGGGCTAACCCTCCAGCTTTGGCTTTCCGGGAGGCTGTAATCCATCACAACACAGACCTGAGTATTGGCTCGGCCAGGATGATCAGGATTCATCTGCAAAAATCTAAAGGAAAGTAAATTGTGTTTAAGTCAAAGACAAAACTAATCATGAAATGCCTTTTTAACTCACATTCTGCAGGGAAAAATGTATTATGTCCAATGTCAGTATTGATTGAAGGTAAATGCACCTTTCATGCCGATTCTGGCTCATGACTCTTAATATTGGAGCTTTGAACTAAAAGTAGGGCTGATGTATCATAGCGTTAACGCTTCCGTCAAGTGTCACAATTGTTGTAGTTATCAATACAGTATTTTGATAATTCACTGATTCAAACATAAACTCAGCATATACAACATTTGTGTCTGTGAAGTTCTAAATGTCTTACGTTTCTGTCAGCCCAGATCCATCCACCCATTTGTACGTTGAATTCACGTAACGCAGACCAATCCAGAACACGAGGGACCGATCTTTATCCAGACGATATAAGGCCTTCTGCTGGGTTTAAAATCAAGGTTAATGTGACTGGAAAATTTGTCCTGCAACACCAAGAATAAAATGTTTGCATCAATGTGCTGCACCTGCTCCTGTTTGCCATTGATGACCACCGGATCAGCCCCATTACGGTTACAGTGTTGTCTGCTGTCCTGCCACGTCTTACTCTCTGTGGAGAGGAAGTAACATCTGGAGCTGATCTCCTTCCAACCAGCCGGACACGGCTGAGGGATTGCACAGCCGCTCAACTCTGGAAGATGAAATAAACCAAAATTAATGGATTAAGAACTGAAACATTTAGATGGGAAGCTACAACTACAACTTCAAGTTTGAGTTAACAAGGCATCGAACAATAAAAAAAGTCTAACAATGTGTTTTCTTACCCTTCACCTTCGTTTTCAACCTGTCTCTCTCCTCTTCCAGAGACTTGATTGTGTTGAGGAGAATATTGTTTCTGTTTTTGAGAGTGTCTTTATCTCTGGTCAAGGCGTTGAATCTTTCCTGTAAGTTGTTGCAATGATTGGGCCGCTCTTCATTGCAGTCCGTAGGGACTTCCTTCTCATGTGTTGTGTTGCAATCCGTTGTGGCTGATTCCTTGCTAGAAACCCCTGACATTCAAAAAAAGGAAATTACTTTTCTTTAGTTTTTCTGTTGGGGGGGGGGGTCCCCTGTATCTACACAGGTAAGTAAGTAGATAAGATAAGTAGATAAGTAACAATACTCACAAGTAATGCGTAGAGAAAGATTGAGGGTGGCTTGTATGATGCATAGTAAACCAAAACTTAAGAGGAGCAGATGCCAGATCCTTTGCACTGCAAGTGTACATCGTTATTTTTTTTTTTTTACATTTACACAAATCTATCCTTGTAAGGACATTAAATCAAATTTCATTTCATACAGCCTAACCGTGACTATTATCTATTAATGTCTGAGACTTAATTTAACCTAATCTCAGCTCACACATGCTTATATATCTGAAACAGTAAACAGCGGAAATACGGGAGGGATGATGACGAGTCATTTTACCTGGAGGACTTGAATCTGTGTTTATCTCCTCTTTGGGTCTCGGTCGCTCATTAACGTAGTCTCTCAGCTCGACTCCTGCCATCACTTCATCTGCAATGAGTGTGGTTTCACAGTGTGGGTGCATTTCATCGTGAACAATGAGGAAATGAACTCAGCACAGTTTTAGAGATAAAGGCAGAGGACAAAAAAAGACCAGTTTGAGAGAGATGGGGGTGGGGGTTTACCTTTAGATTTTACTTTGAGACTGAATATTAGCTTCTTGTTATTTATTCCAGTATATATACTGTAGCTCCAGTTACAAAAAAGTTATCATATTCATCTTTTTAGAAATTAATAATTTTATAATGTTTTTAAGTTTCACACAGATCTAGCCAGTTTAAAAAGGTGCACTCTCAGTTTGCTCAGTGAAACCCTTCAAATGAGAACGCCCCATTCCTGTTTGTGAGTGGGGTCACTGACACACTCGTTGACGCTAGCCGTAGGTGTGAAACATGTTTGTGGTTTTATTTGCACTTAGCACTACTTAGCACTGTTTTCACTTCCATTATAGTGGGATGACATCACTTTATTTTTTAACTTCCCCCTGTTTTTCTCCAAAATTGTTGCATCTTATTGTCATACATCATCATTTTATCTTTTGATTCTATTGTTCTTATTTTGACTTTGCTCCTTTTGTATTTTATTGTGAAGCAGTTAATGGTTTTTATTTGTAAAATTATTTTTTATTATGAACTAGCTCTTAATTATTATTTTTTTATCAGTGCAAAATGTTCATAATTTTAACTTTACTAATGACAAGAAGAATGAAAAAGGATCAAAATCAAAACACTGCCAGACATGTCTGTCTTAGTAAAAAATAAAAACAAGCTGTTCTGCTTTAAACGTGCAAAATTACATGATCCACCAAATCTCCTCTCTGAGGGGAACTCAAACATTTCAAAAATGTTTTTAAAACATGACAGAAAGAGGAAGAAACGGGGAAAAGGAGAAGTTTATTACTCAGTGAAATTATTGAAATCATACGCTCCGTGACCACCATCAGTGTGAAGCAAGCGAGTGAGATGGCACGAGTCCTCCGCAGAGAGCCGGCTGAGATCCCCATGGACTACGTAAATCTACCTGACACATCAGCCAGGAGACATACAGAGACTGAAGAGTCTGGCGCTGCACCAGGTAAGACTGACACCCTACAGCTTTTCACTTTAACACTAAAGGTAACATGGACACAAAATACAAAACATTTACATTCAATTTTGACACTTCTGTATAGAAATGATGTCAACGGAGGGGGCCACGTGATGCGGAGGGAGTAGGAGCGTTAGAGTCGAGCTCCCGGACTAAACACGATTTTGAACATTTCAGAGATAATTTAATGCAGCTGAAACAGTACGACCAGGGAAGTAATGTCATTGCGTGAATTTTGGGCTAAGGAACCTGAAAACAGACGAGTTTTACGACATAATTCTCGAAAAAGTCAGCCGGGAACAGCGCCCAGCGGTTCAGGCGGCATGGCGGAGAGCGAGGACACAGATGGCCTGGTGGCAAAGATAAGTGAAGGAGTATTCGCCAAACTCAGCACGAGTCTGGATATGAAACTTGACCAGATAGCCAAATCAGTGAGCTCGGTGTGCGAAAAGATGAAAGCTGTTGAAAGAAGAGTGGAAGACGCGGAGCAGAGAATTTCCGACACAGAAGACACGGTGTCGCAACTGCAAGCTCAACTTCAGCACACCGAGGCGCGGCTGAGCGAGGCCATTAACAGGCTAGAAGACCAGGAGAACAGGTCCAGACGTAATAACATTAAAATCGTCAACCTGCCAGAACGCACTGAGGGCGCCAACGCAAAGGACTTCCTCGAGACGTGGCTGCCAAGAACCCTGAAGCTCACGGTGAAAAACGACCGGATCAAGATGGACAGGTGTCACCGCACTCCAGCGCAGCCGCGGCCGGAGGCAACGAGACCGAGGATCATATACATCCGGCTCCACAACTACGCGGACAAGCAGCTCGTCATGCAAAAGGCAAGAAGCATGGGAGAAATCCGGGAATCCGGGAACCGCATTCATCTCTTTGAAGATTTTTCACCCGCGGTGGAGAAAAGGCGACGTGAGTTTCTGGAGGCAAAAAAGTCACTCCAAGCGCTGGGGATTCCCTACAGGATGCTCTTCCCCGCTGTGCTGCGCATTGCACATGACAACAAGGTCCAGCTCTTTAAAACTGCAGCTGAAGCACAGAGGTATGTGGAGGAGCTGCAGAAAGACAAGACGGGTGGGACAGCTGCAAGGTAATCTGGAGTAATTAAGCCAACGTGTTCACCATGGTCAGGCAGCTGACACTTTTTTATATAAAAGGAGGTTAATAGACATTATCGGTGCAGACATGGACTGTGATTATTGGAAGCTTGAGCTGATTTCTGATGATTGAACACAGTGGAGTGGGTTATTTTACTAACATTTGTTTGTATTTACTGTGAGGAAACAGACAAAAAAATGGGGAAACATTTAAAAAAAAAAGTATTATTTTTTTTAGTACATGTATGATCCACTGCTCTTTTGGTTATTATATCCTGTGACTACAACAGTTTTATTTTATTTTGACACTGATGGCGGGGGTTTGTTTACTCCAGGTTATGTGACATATTCCTCCTCTTTTATTTGCCTGCAGGACCAGAAAGGTAACATTTAAGTTGGTGACGATTACTGAATAATTACTATCTCTGAAAGATGTCTTTACATTATATAGAGTCTGGGGAGCTCTATCTCATCCTACTCATGTTTGATTCGAGGTTAGATTAGGAGGCCTCACATGCGCCCTACAGATAGGTTAATGTTACAGCAGGTATGTGTATGGTTAAAATGTTTTTTGTTGTCTAGTGTAGTTAAATGTCTGTTTTTGTTTTCCACCACCAGAAGGGAATTTCTATATAAGATAGGTAGGCAAGGGTTAGATAATACAGATGCTCAGAGCTCCATAGGAAAGACAGGGTCCATATATGACACCAGGAAAAAGTGGTAAATGGTAGGTGTAAATAGCATTAAATACTGCACATTTAACGTAAAAGGGATCCACAATCCAATAAAGCGGAAGAAAATATTAAGCTTTCTCAAGAAGGACAAAGTACAAATTGCTTTCTTACAAGAAACCCATTTAGTGGATAAAGAGCACATGAAACTGAAAAGAGACTGGGTGGGTCAGGCCTTTTACTCATCATTCACCTCTAACAGTAGAGGAGTTGCCATTTTGATCCACAGGGCCACACCATTTGTTCTTAACACATGCAAGACAGATCCTGAGGGGAGATACGTCCTTGTCCATGGTACAATTTATGGTACACATATTACTATGATGAACATATATGCTCCTAATCCACCGCCTCCCTCATTTTGGACTAATGTAGCAACGGTATTGGAGGAATACAAATGCCCCCTCACAGTACTGGGTGGCGACTTTAATAGCTGTTTAGACAACAAATTAGACAGGTCCACAGCAAACACACATAGACAAACAGGTACAGGTGCTCCACTAGTTAAAATGTTAGATGATATTGATCTGAAAGATATATGGAGAACTTTAAATTCATCAGTTAGGGACTTCACGTTCTACTCTAATCCGCACAATTCGTATTCACGAATTGACTATTTCTTCATACCGCCGCAAATTATAGGACAAGTGACTGCATGCAGTATAGGATCTATTCATATTAGTGATCATGCCCCAGTCTATTTAGAATTGACAATTAGTGAGTCCACAATGGGCAGGCAAAGATGGCGATTTCCATCATATTTACTTAATGATAAGGATTTTAAAAAGAAGATGGAAGCAGAGATAAAACTATTTTTTGATATGAATGACAATAGTGAAACAAATCCTGAATTTCTTTGGGAATCTGCAAAGGCCTATATCAGAGGATTCACCATTTCATATATGTCACACCGGAAAAAATCATTGTTGCTAAAGCAAAACGAACTGGAAGCAGATTTGAAAAAGGCAGAAACGACTCATAAGTCTAATCCAACTAGAACTAACCTCATTAGAATACAAACTATTAAAGCGTCACTAAATTCAATATTGAACGAGAAGGCCTCCAGATCATTATTTTATCAAAAGCAACGACTGTACGAATATGGGAATAAACCTAGTAAATATCTGGCACGCCTAATTAATCAGAAGCAAAATTATAACACAATAGCAGGGATCAGAGATGTGGGAGGGAAAAGACATTTTGATAGGAAAAACATTAATTCGGTCTTTGTATCATTTTACAAGTCATTATATAAATCTGACAATAACGGCACTAAAGATGAACTCGACAAATTCTTTTCGAAAATTAAATTACCAACTTTGACTGAAGAGCAACAGAAAGTTCTGGGTGAACCCATTCAGGAAAAGGAAATTTTAGAGGCAATAGCGCTAATGCGAAGTGGAAAATCTCCAGGCCCAGATGGGATGCCGGTGGAATGGTTCAAGGCTTTTAGGGACAAGCTCACTCCCTATCTGGCTAAAACCTATAACTATAGTTTTGATACAGCCCACCATCTGCCTGAAACAATGACATTAGCCAATATTAGCCTGATTCTGAAAAAAAACAAGGACTCTGAAGACCCAGCTTCTTACAGGCCTGTGTCGCTCATTAATGTAGATGCAAAGATTTTGGCTAAGGTCTTGACTTTAAGGCTGGAACCTCTAATATCAGTATTAGTAAAACCTGACCAAACGGGCTTTATTAAAGGTAGAAGTTCCTCTAACAACATCAGGAGGCTTCTGAACATAATACAGCTGGCCAGTGATGATGATATGCATGGACTAGTGGTATCTCTAGACTCACTTAAAGCATTTGACAGGGTGGAATTGCCTTTCCTTTTTTATGCTATGGGAAAATTTGAAGTAGGCACAGGCTTTATTGACTGGGTGAAGTTGCTGTACTGCTCCCCTAAAGCGGCGGTGATTACCAACTCTTACTGCTCAGATCCATTCCCACTTGAGCGAGGTACCCGTCAAGGGTGCCCGCTGAGCCCCCTCCTGTTTGCTCTGGCCATCGAGCCTCTAGCAGAGCTCATTAGATCTACCACAACGATTAGAGGATTTAATGTTAAAGGCACAGTGCATAAAATTTCTCTGTATGCGGACGACGTCTTGCTATACTTAGTCGATTTACACACAACCATACCATGTCTGCTTGAATGTTTACAACAATTTGGACACATTTCAGGCTTTAAGGTTAATTTATCAAAAACGGAGGCTATGCCTATTGGTGCTTTAACGGGTTGTGCCCCACCTAGTGGATTTCCTTTTCAATGGTCACCTAAGGAGATAACATACCTTGGAATCAGAATCAGTCCCTCTCTGAAAAAACTGGTCAAGCTTAACCTTAAGCCAATCATAACACGCATTAGGGAGGACTTACACAGATGGGGAACCTTACCTGTCTCCTGGCTGGGTAGGATAAGCGTGCTCAAAATGAACATATTACCTAGGTTATTGTACCCTCTACAGATGTTGCCAAACTCAATTCCCAACAGTTTTTTCATAGACTTGGATAAAATGTTTACACAATTCCTTTGGCAAGGTAAAAAGGTAAGAATGAAAATAGGCAAACTGCAAAGAAGCAAAGAACAAGGTGGACTGGGGATCCCAAATATGCGGTCATACCACTGGGCAGCACAACTTCGGTACATATATGAATGGGTGAATCCAGACATTACAAATACATGGATCGATATAGAGTCTAGAAACTGTGGCCTACTGGCACTTAAGGACTGTCCTTTTGTGAATTACAAAAAGGTAAAATTAGAGGTACAGAATAACTTTATTGTTTTGAATACATTGAATACATGGAACAAGATTAAGGTTTGCTTCAAACTTAAAAACCATTTTTCACTCCTGGCTCCCATATGGAGGAATCCAGATTTTCCTCCCTCATGTCAGGATCCAGTGTTTAAACTCTGGCAGGAGAATGGCCTAGACCAGCTTGCTAAACTTTATGAAGGAGGAACATTGGAGTCTTTTGAGGGCTTAAAAAGTAAATATTCTTTACACCAGTCTCATTTCTATCGCTACCTGCAAATAAGACATTATATACCAAAAAACCTACATGCCCCAAATGAGTCTTTTTTGGAAAATATTCTTAAACAATCCATTCCGCAAAGATTTATCTCTCATGTTTATGAAACCTTTGGCCTAAATTCTAATTACTCTACTGATCACATCCGTAGGCAATGGCAGAGTGATATGGATTGTGAGATAGATGAGGATGACTGGGCAGCGGTTATAAGAAATACACTCACTATTCTGAGCTGTAATGCTGATAGAGAGAGACAATTTAAAATATTACATAGACTCCATTTTACACCACTACTGAGGAGCAGACTCGGTCTGGCCTCTCCTAACTGCCTTAAATGTGACACTGAAGTGGGCACATATGTACATATGTTTTGGAAATGTGTAAAGGTACAAAAGTTCTGGGGAGAAGTGAAGGATGAAGTGGTTACTTTGGTTGGATATGATTTAGAACTGTCACCTCTGCAGTATGTTTTGGCAGCTAAAGCAGACAGCGCAAGAAATGCCCACAATGCTAAATTGATTGGAATACTCTTGTACATAGCAAGGAAGACTATTCTCACTTTTTGGATTTCCAAGGATGCTCCGACACTGGACGATTGGTATAAGGAAGTACTGAGAGTACTCCCTCTGGAAAAACTGACCTATACCCTCCACGACAATGTCAAGGGATTTATCAAAATATGGCAACCCGTTCTGGACAAAGTGGACCCCCTTGGAGTGAACTTTGGTTTACCTAGCTAACATGATGTGAAATAATTACAGCATGCCCTAGCAATATCATTATGCCAGCCTGATGGTGTGTGTTTTGTTTTGTCTAGTTTTTATTATTTCCGTATCTGTCTTACTCTGCCCCACTACTACTTTTTGTTTTGTCTTTTTTTTTTTTTTTTTTTTTTTGTCTTTTTTCCTTACTGGGGTATTATGTCTGTTTAGTGTGTCCTGCTGAGTTGTGTTCTCCCATTAAAATGTTCAATTTTGGGGAGGAAAAAAAAAAAAAAAAAGTGGTTCTATAAAAGTGCTGAACAGATATACTTGTAATGCTGTCAGAACCTCAATAAAGAGAAGTTTAAAAAAAAAAAGAAATGATGTCAACAATCAACAATGGACAGTATGATATACAGTATACATATAATTAATATTTATATATTCTTCTTTGTTTGTGTCTTAATCAGAATCTATTGAAAACGCATTTATTTAAAATACTCAAGACACTGGTTTGTTAATTGAAGTTAATGAGTGCCTTTTGGATTTTGAGGGCAGGTTCATGTGCAAGAAGCTGTTTTCTTCTTCTTCTCAGCAGCACCAGAACACTTCTCTGTTTTTACACATCTGTGATGTATCTGCCCCAGGAAGAAACCTGTACAGACTGGTTGCTGTTAGCTTTGGCATCCTGTGTATCCTACAAGTTGCTCTCAACGTTTCTCTGCGCCTTTCTCTCTGTGAGTTTCTCTTTATTGTATTTCTTTTTTTGTTTGTTTTGTTTATTTTCTTGAAGCACATTCATGTTGTGAGACCAGAACGTGTAGCACCTGTAACTTCTGTCACAGTTTCAATTTCTCCAGCCACAGAATTTGCTTTTCCCCATAAATCCATACTTTATTTGGGAGACTAGCTCTCATGATCAGTGATGTCATACACTAGCTATGCCTCATTACACTCGTGCTTTAAGACTCACTCAGAGTTTATATGATGAAACATTACGTTAAATATTAGTCTAACCTTATTCTACTTGTTTAGAAGTTTATTGGGGTTTTTCAGGATAATTTAAAAAGGTTTATAAAGATGGCACCACCCAGCCAGATCATATCTTACTCAGTCATAACCTTCTGACATTAAATGTTGTATCATTGTTTACATGACAACACAAACAGGGATTGGTTTTTCTAGAGCTCCTTGATTACTACCAAAGAGTTGCTTGGGTATGTTGAGGAAAATTTTTATTTAAACAGTTGTTAATAGTGTTTCTACTCTTTCAGACAGCCCTGGCAACCAGAGAGTGATCGACAATATCATTCTCACAAATGTAACACAGGACTCACGCCAGCTAAGACAACTGACTGGTGAGTGAGCGTGAGTCCTCCAGGGATGTCCATAAAAACATCATTGTCTTGTAATTTAAAATCACTGATTTTTCCCCCTCCCTTCCTCACAGTGGATCAGTATCTTCAACAAGGGTGGCTACATTTACGTCGTAGTCTTTATTATATCTCTTCAATCAGAAAATCTTGGCAGGAGAGTCGAGATTTCTGTCGGCAAAAAGGCGCGGACCTGGTGATAATCAACACCAAAGAGGAGCAGGTACGCATGTTGTAACTGTGCTACATCAACCTCATCAGTCAGTGTAAGATCATCACTAGGTTGTTCATTTCCTATTCTTGATTTTGTGTGGAAGGATTTCACAGCACAGTTTCACAGACTCACGTGGATCGGACTGAGATACAGCGGGGTGGAATGGAAGTGGAGATGGGTGGACGGGACTCCGCTAACTGAAAGGTTCACACATTACTCTTATCTGGCTCATTACAAATAATACTGCATTCATCAACTAACGCATGTTTAAGTTGATGATTTGTTAGGTTCAATTACATTGTCTACATGTCTGTTTTTTTTCTTTAATGATTTTATTTCTATTTCCCTCTTTGGTTTCAGCTACTGGGGCCCAAATGAGCCCAACGGTTATGAAGGCAAAACAGAGGAGTGTGTAGAGTTGCGGTTATATGACAATAAAAACAGATGGAACGACATCCCATGTGCGGATCAAAACTTCTGGATCTGTGAAAAAAGTGTTGCTCTATAAATGATCAAATTCAATTCTGAATGGCTGAAATGCATTCAAGTTTACTCTGAACTAAAAAAAATGAAATATTTGTGATGATGGTTCATAGTCTTGTTAAAAAAGAAAAAATGAAAAGATTTTTGATTTAAAGCATTTTCTTAAAAATATATACTGTACTTGTTGTGTATGTATGTTGTGATTTAAAACTACTAGATAAAAGTCAGATGACCATGGATGTTTGTACAACTGTCACTTCAGACTTGTTGTAGTAGCTGTATTGAAATGTTTAGTGGAATGACAGTGACGATCTAATAAAAAAGTAAAATCAATAAAAAAAATTAACACAAAAAAAATGTCAGCAACTTAAAGTAGCTTGAGGCCGGATTGTGGCAAGATTTATGAAAAAAATCTGTATACGTTTTAAGTTTTCTAGTAATAATGTCAGATGAAGCGTTCCAAACCCAAAAGAATGATTCCTCTAGTGTATCTCTCCGTTGCCTTGAACAGGCTGTGTGCTGCAAAATGTGCTGCAATTCGGTCCCGAATTTCCCGCGCTGTCCTGCGGATGTGACGTCACATGACGCTGCATGCAGGTTCTCCCCGTTCTCCCGTGCCGGCTTCACTGTTGGCTGCAGTACCCCCAACGGCCGTCGTGGTGAAGGGTGGCGCTAGAGAGTCTCATTTCTTAAAAGGAGCCTCGAGCTCCTTTAACATCAGTTACTTTACTCTTCAAATGTGAGTCTGCACTGACTGTGATTATACTGTTATAAGTTATTTCTTGTCAATGATTTTTTTGTTTTTGTATTTTGATCTAAATAAATACGCATTTCCTTTCAAATAATTTTAACGTGCTGATTTAAAGCCACTCTATGTAGCAACGGCCCTTGTGATCACATGGTGGCATCATAACACAAGAAAAAATAACACAAAACAACTGGACTGGTCATCTCATTTTGCTCACCAAATGCTGAATTTTGAGGCTGACTTTGTAGTTTGTGGTCCCTTAGTGGTGATGGGGGCTTTCTGCATCTGCATTTAGTCTACATCATTTGTCAAACTTAAGGCCCGAAAGCCAAATCCGGCCCCGCCAGAACTATTTATGTGGCCTTCTAGAGATAGAAAAGTCATAATTGTCTCATCAAAGCCATTGCTCTCCATCATGCATCAACCTTAAGTACTGCCACAACCACCCGTTTGAGGTCATTCATGATCTTCATGTGGCCCCAAATGAAAATGGGTTTGACACCCCTGGTTGACATGTAGCGAGAAACACTGATCACATCACCTGGGTTACCAGTGACAGAGTCATAAGCAGCGAAAGGAACTTTCCTTGATTACAACATACTGAGGCAGAGAGCTTTTTGTTCTATCAATGACTTGACTATTTGATCGAAGTCTGTAATACCTTTTTAGGAGCCGTACTATGTCCAGAAAAGGTATTGAACATTGAGCCCTTTTTTGTCTCCTTCGAAGTTTTCATCCTCTTAAAAACACATGTATATAATGAAAAGTGTTTTTCTGTTCTTTTTAGTTTACAAATGTTTGTAGTTTTAAATATATGTAATGAGTAATCTTTCGGATGGTGAGGTGAGCAATGATTCACACGAGGAGCTGAATAACTGCCCCTGAGAGCATTTATACAGCATACGTCCAACAAACAGAACGATGCTTTCATCCTGTTGTGTCTGTTGACAGCACTTTTTCACAATATCAGCACCTGACTTATACAGACTTTTGTTGTAGTGAACGAGAGGACATCCCTGTACAAACAGTACTTTTAGATATCATTGTTATTAATATACAAAGTTAAAATACACTTGATTCCTCTGTTGGGACTCCGGTGTTGCAATTTTCCCCTGGGTCTAGCGTTAACATGTAGAGCTATTATGCTACAGTTTTATTATTATGCTGCTATTATTCTGCAAATGCAAATCTGTTCTAACTGTAAACTGCATCGATTCACATCGTTTGACTAGTTTACACTTAGTACCAGCTAGTAATACACCCAGGGTTGATTTAACTCTGGAATATTGCTTTACTTGTTAGTAGTAACACCAAGCACCAAAACAGATCAATAACTGATTTAATTCAACAAGGAAGTTCTGTATTCCAGACAGCTAACAAAGCAGCTTCATTACAAATCGCCGCACCACACGACCACGTTCCACATATTGACTTGCCGTGGGTTTTACGTCAGATACCCCACCTGACACAGCCCACCTTATTTAACGTAAAACCAAGCTAAATTTTATTCAAGACTTTTCAGCAGGAACACAATGAGCAGAAGGAAAACTGCAGCCTCAGCCGGTAAAATCAGGCACTGCTGTGTAAATATGGAAGCCGAAGCAGTCATAACAAAACCTACATGCGCATGGATATATGCTGCACCGTATTGACCATACTAGATAGGAAATATTTAATGTGAAGAGAAGTCAAGCACAGGAGTAAGAGAAATGGGACAAAACAAAGGTTACCTTGCAATGATTAGAGCCTCATAAAAGCTTCAAACGCCAAATTTTGGATCAACCCTGTTTCTTCTTTGGCAAAACCAGATTTTAAGTTGTTCCAGCATCTGCAGGGCTGGATGATGGATCTGTTAATCTGCATTTACTCGGTCACTACTGATAGATAAATAGAATTCCATAAGATGTGTGAAACTGTGAAGTTTGAATATGTTGATTTTGTATTTTTTTCCCTCATTTGTTACAAAAAATAAGGCAAGTCAGTTTAATTTTGAAACTGTCAAAATGAGGAAGCAGTAAGAACTGCGAAAGGAGACAATAAAACAGACCACATCCATTTGAGGAATACTTTTATTGTTCTTCAGTGTCTCTAATGCAAGGATGGTTTTCCATGAACAACATGAAACACAAACGATGTGTGAAAAAAAAAGTTTCTTCTGCAAAGAATGCTGCATTAGACAGCTGTTCCACCGGCGACGGCAAAGCAACTCCAAGAGCAAGTGGCAAGAAATGAATCTTCTCGTTCAATCAATTTGAATTTACAGGTTCAGTTTCCAACATGAAACTGAAATAAATAACAATGGAAACAATGTACTGTGGACTTTCGGGTATTGCATATTAAGATTAAGTATGACAGAAATACTGACACCAAATAAGTGTTGAGTCCAAGTGTAGAACTATCTTATTAATTTAATGCAAGTCTTTCTATGGCAGTTATTTATCGCTGCATTTCACACGACCTTTTTATTTCATTCACATAACCTTACTTTTCTTGATGTTTCCTTCCACACTGACCACATCAGTCAAATCCTTTATTTTCATAATCCTTTCAACCAGCAATCACACAAGTTTTAATTAGGCTTTAAAAGCAACACTTAACAAGTGTTATCAGTTGTTTTTTTCACTTTAACTTTAATAAAGAAGAGTATGAGAAGCAAAACAGAAACATGTCTCACTCATGTTGTGAATGGAAACTCACATTTTAAGATTTAAATTCAAGTCAAAAGCAATTCTTGTTGCATAAAAAAATATGCACAAAACTTAATTTATGTCTTTTAAATGTCCTTATAAGTGATGAAAGCAGGGTTCTGTGTATGAGTGTTGATTCTTCTTGCAGGAGTAAAACTGTACAGACTTGTTGCCGCCATTGGACTCAAATGTCTCCTGCAGGCTGCTCTCAACAACATTCCCCTGTGTCAGGCCCTCTGTGAGTAACTTTAGTCTTTTTTTTTCTTAAGCTCTTTTAACAAATGCTCTGTAGCCCTGAGCTTTTCATATCAGGAGGATTTAGTTGGTTGGGCGAGTGCTGGCTGTGCGCTTCTGGTCCTGAGTCTCTGGTGGGGCGGGCAGGCAGGCATGTAGATAAAGCTGAAATCCAGGAAGACGCAGACGAGACATCCAAGAAGGCTAGGAATGTTCAGGTCAGGTGTGTCTCCAGGTGAGGAAGATCATCAAAAGTTTATCACCAGGTACACACTCAGGTAGCTGTTTAGGAGGAGCCAAAATCACCACTGGGGTAGCACAATAATCCGGCGAATCCTGGTCTTGAATAGTGGCCGATTAGATTGGATAATGCCATGTGTGCAAAGGAGTTAACCAAAACCCGCCCCAGGGCCCTGGGAAGCCCGCTATCCCCACCTAGAGGCCAGAAAGAAGCACAGCCAGGACATGATCATGGCACATTGTTGATGTTTGCAGCTTCATGCCTATTTTTTTTTTTTTGCTTGGAGATCTATGCACATGTCCAAGTGGAGGATCTGATTTATGTGGGGAACCTTTTAGAGGACACACACCTGACAACAACAAAATCCTGTTTACTGGGATGACTCTGGTCAAGTCAAGTCTTCATATGTAAAAAAAACAGCAGTAGGAACCATTTGTTATCTGAAATCCAGAAATGTGGAAGTGGTAACTACATTGTGACACATCAACACTTGGCATCACTTGAGTCTTTATTAAGATACATACAGAAAATACTGTGGTTTTAGATGTAAAATATGAATCAATTTGCTGATAATTGACCATACAATTTTGAGAACAAAACATTTCTATAGGTAAAGGTCAGTGAGCTCCCTCAGCAGAAATCACAGATTTAACTCTTAAGCAGACTGTCAAACACATGATTGCATTAAATAAATATAGATTGAAAGAACAACAAGGTTAGGGGTGCAAAAAATGTAGCTGTTAACTGCAGACTCATGTAAGTCAATCTGATGGAACATAAACATAACAAATATAGCTGAACCAGCAATCAGGAATGTTAAGATAAACAGTGGACCCGGTAAAAGACAGTTTTCACAGCAGATATTTTGAGATATTATGTTGGCTTCGGTTGGTCTTTGAGATCCAGTCCTGCGTGTTGGTTCATTTTCCGGGTCTACAAGGACTGTAAAACTAAAGGAACCTCCTTATTAACATTATTCATGACACGCTTGTCCTCACGCCTGCTGTAATCATGGATTATCTGTTTGATGTGTGCAGTATGTTGAACAAAGAATTTTAGAAAATTCTTTGAAAAGTCTTTACAACATATTTTTTTGGTATATTTTATAGCTACATTTTCTCTGTTTCTGATGTTTCTGTGATCATTTTAAATGACATTTCCAAATTCCACCCCCTCATCCACCTGTCAGCACCCCCTCCGTACATTGTTCAGTAACAACCCAACTGCTGACACTGTTGTATTTCTCATTGAAATATATTTCATGCTGGAGAGATGATGATAAAAACACAACCCCAATCATTCATCCTGTATTAAAAGCAAGAAAACTAACAAACTGTGAAAAAAAAGTGGAAAGAGATTAGCTCAGCAGTCTAAACACCTGCAGTGAGGATGACAATGAAAATCCATTGAACATGAATTGAAAAATGTAAATGTACATTATTTGGTATATTAAAAAAAGAAAAGTTAAGTAAACATGTGCAATTAGTTTAATAATCATGAATTTATCTGACAATTCACTGGTTCTATAAGACTATAAGACTTGACACAGAGTGGGGCAGTCTCTCTCTGAAATCTTCCACAGTTGAAGACAAAAAAAGAGAAAAACTTGAGATACAATGTGAGCAATAACAATTAGAAATAAAGGCATTCTTTCCAAGGCCTGCCTCAATTAAAAATGACCCACTTTACATAGTAGGGCGATGTAACACGTCATGACACATGAAGGCACATATTGAGATTATATGATTACATGTCAAATGAACTTTTAACTTCTTGCTCTGATACTAAATAAAAAGCCCTTTTAAAGTCAAGAGACTTTGTTATTATCTCCCAGATATGTCATATCATTTAATTTGATATTGAGGCCACCAATAATTGTAACTTGTAATGTAAATAATGACCTTGGTTGTGAAAGTAATTCAACTATTCTGCAACTCAATCTGCTCAAAATTACAGCTTTACAGCATACATCCATGACTGCAGAGAGATGAGTTGAAGAGAAAACCACCAGTAAGTGCGACTGAACAAGTGAATTTATTTCACATACAGGCAGTCACAGTTTAAAATATTGCCAACTTTAGTCAATGTTACAGCCACTCTGTGTAGCAGTAACACGTGTGACCATAAGGGGGCTGAGATCTGCATGTGTTAGAAAAAGCTACTGGCAAATCAGTGCGAATGAGTGGGGACGGTCTCTTCTGATAACACTTTGTCCCACCTGAAATGTACTTTCTTGTCATATGCCAGAGGCTGGATGTGATAAAATGCCCTCATGCAGTCATAAGTGCCACGCAGAGTGGCCTCAAAATCCACCGCTGTTAGTTCAATAAGACCTTTTTAGGAGCCAGGTGATGATGTGATGTTTCAAATACTATAATTCTCCCCACTGACAGTTTCACTGCACATTTCCCTGACTAAAGCGAGTGATAACCAGAAGAGGACAAACCTTGGTAAGTTTGATGAGGATGATAGTTATGTATTTTTCTTGGAAATAGGTTTTTGGGTCAAGAGCAGTTTGTCCACCATGTGCTAATTATTGCAATGGAGCTTAAACTTATAAATGTATGTTAGTATCCAACATGTTTTTTTTCTCCTTTTTTGTTTAGCTGTTTACCCTCAAGATTCAAGACTGAGCCACCTGGGGTTTAGCTGCAAATTACTTCCTCTTTAAGTGACTTGTTCGAAAACACCACAGTATTGCTTCACATTAACTATTCACCATCTGTTTCAGAGCCTATCAAGTGTTTTCTGGTTTGTGTGCAATACAGCTGAAGTTCCTGTGTTGCAGAATATGATGACTGGAATAACATAAGTATAGCAGAACTTGCTATTCAAAATCAGAAGGTTTTACTTCCTTAATGAATTAATGAAGACACAGACACATCTATGTTGCAGGTCTTGGAACTTGTATTAAAGTCCTGACTGACGAAAGAGAATAATAAAGAAGATGGAGGAGTTCATTATGTATGATAATAAATAAATTCTATCGCAACATGTAATAATGTTTTTGAATAGTCCATAATGCCATTTTTTTATGTAATTTTGATATTCATCTTGACATAATTGTGTTAAAAAAGAGACAGATTTAAGTCTGATTTATTCTTCTACATAAAAGCTAGCCACAGATGATATTTCAGACATTGAGGCCCAAAATAAAAACAGAAGGGAGAGATGAGCTGAAGAGGAAGCTAAGTGATTTTGGTAAATGATGAAACGTCATCAGTCGATTCGATTTGTAGTTACCTAAAGACACAAAATAGTCCCTGTGTTTTAGATAGGACTCCAACCAGGCAAGTGCTGTGCCAGAAACTCCAGCCCAGTTTTTCAACCGGTCTATCAAGATGTTATGGTCAACTGTGTCAAATGCAGCACTGAGATCCAGTAAGACCAAGTAGTAGTAAGACTGAAATGTTGCCGCTATTGTTACCGGAGCGGATTAAGGACCTTTACTAGAGCTGTGTCAGTGCTGTGATGTGGCCGGAAACCTGACTGGAAGACATCAAATAGTAATTTAGTGTTAGAAGTGTTGAAGTGACCTCGTGACACATAACATCTATTACGCATTATCACACCTCTTAACATATGGAAAGATGTTTCACATGAACTCCACTGTAATAACATATTAATCACTCTTGCTCTGTATGACAACATGTTCCGCACATGTTTCATTATGTTACAGCACATGGTGAAATTCTTTCCCCACGTGATCATATTTCTTCACCAGTGATTATATGTGGAAACCGTGAAAAACATTTGTTTTTCCTCTATATACATGTACATTAGTCTTGTAAGCTGTTGTCCTCTCGTATGTATTAGCTTTTCTTGTAACACAACAAAGTGTATCCTTGAGGGTGCCCTCAACACTGTTTTTCTTTTCTCTCTCTTCAGTTTAATGCTTTTTTTAACCTTCTCTCCAGTTTAACACCGTATGAAGTTGATTGTTTGCTTTTTCTCATTTTGATACACTTTTATACCAGTGCACACCTCCCTCAATCGAACAAAGCTTGAGTCAATTATTTATTTTTTTTAAAGTAAAATATACAACAGAGCGTAGTGGCATATAAAACGGTACACTGATAAGAAGATCAAACGATAAGAAGTGAAAGGCTGGATTAATAAAATACTATCAATCATTGTGGGGGAACTGATCAGCCATATTTGCTTTTTCAACACTGGACTGGCGTGATGATAAGCCTTCATCTCAACTGCAATTACTATATGGCATAAAACCATGATATATTAAGTCTCATTCATAAAATCTAGATGTTTCTAAAGAAATGTTTAGAATTTAGATGATAAGAATATATTGGGGTATTTTGATTCTTATTTATTTTCTCTTTATATAACTGTTTTAATTTCATTTTTTTTTGTAAAGATTTTTGGGAGTGGCTGTGAGATTTAAGATTGACTATTTACTCAACTTTTCTTTTTTCCCATGCCAAGAGTTGTCTTTGTCTTTTAGATGGTTAATCATTGGATACATCTCCATGGGAATGTATGATGACCATGAGATTGACATTTTGTCCCGCACTAAACTGTGATCTAACACAAAATATGTTTACAAAGGGTTGAGTTGGCCTGCCCATTCTATTTGATTTCAATTCTTTTATGTTATTTTGATGAATAAGTAACTTTTAAATACGTATCGCAAAGCATCATTTTTAATGATCCCTTTGCACACAGAAACAGGGCTATAAATTCGTATATTCACACTGGGAGCTTTCATGCTCACCACTTTCCTGCGCATTCTCTCAAGGGAGACATTTACTGCAATACTAGACACATTTTCAGATTTTTATTTTTTTCATTCAATCCTCTCCTCTTTTTGTTTTAAAACATCTCCTCTTTTGTTTCTAGCAAGTTACTGTCGTGAATGTGGTCCATCATGGGAGAACAGAAGGGGATATTTTTGCTCATACTTTTGCAAATTTTCACAGGCAGTTCAGGTGAGTCATCTGGAATCTTGCCACTTTTGTACAAACTTTGTTACAAAAATGTCCATACATATTGTTTTAGTCTATCCGCATGCTTTTGAATATGTACTTGCACAATTTGAGGGATTAAATTAAATTAAAATTTTCTTCGAGGACAAATTAAAGTTGTCAGCACCAAAAATATTCACAAAAACAGAGTGTACCAAATACACTCTTTTAAATTCAAACTACTCTCCAAAATTAATTTAAGTTTCATTTCCAAAAATATTCTTATAAAAGACCAATTCTATTTTACATGTGAATTTTTGGCGGGCAAAAACACTCTTGTACTCATGCCTGGCTTTAAAATTGTACCCAAATGTGTCTTTAGTAACTGCATCTGGTGTTCCCACTGAATGTGCAAATAAGAATGAATATAATTCTCGCTTGCAAATACCATGTGTTTTCTGTACAATCAATGACATAAACTCACAAAAAAAAAAGAGTCATAGTCTAAGACAATACTTTTGGTCTATTAGATTTTCTCAGAAACCCTGGATTTATTCATGTTCAGACTACAAAGAAAATGTAGACGTATGATCTAGGCCACCTTCAAATGCAGTGATCAGATCTGAATCTGGCCTGGAGTGTGTTCAGATCTCGCATTCGTGCTTGCTCCTTGTGATTGGATTTCATGGACACATTTTAATTGAAAGTCTAACTGTTCACACCTCTCCCTTAGTCTGTTGCTCGTCATCGGTGCAACCTGAAGGTGTAGTTAGAGTGAAGCGAAGCAGCTTCCTCTCATTGCACACACCAGACTGCACATCCACCCACCGCATGATGATTACATTTACTGATGACACACTGGTTGTAGGTCTAATCACAAATAACAAGGCAGTCTACAGGGGTAAATTCTGGTGCACAGGCCAAACTGCACTTGACATCAAAAAGACAAAAGAAATTACCTTCAGTTTTTCTCACTATATTTATCACTACAGTGATTTGGAAGATGCTACAGAGCTCTTAAAGTCTTCCCCTCCAAGCTTATGAAATGCTTTATTTCAAGTGCATTGAGCTGATCTCCATTAAAAAGCTTTTGTTTTTTACCATAATGAATCCTGAATCCCCATCATCTCTCAGAACTAGACAGGTGTTAAAATGTTGATCTTGTTATGTTGATTTTTAGTATATTGAATTGTTCTAATGCTTTCGAAAGCAAATGAATGGTTGTGAATGAGTTATGGTGATAGTATCAGTAGTGTTTATTTGATATGTTTACCAAACTCTGTTATGATATGTTTTGCAATGAGAAAAAGATTTGGCAGATTTTGTTAGAATGTAATCGTTTTTGTAATTTTACTGCAAGAAATGGTCATCACTCACTTGTGCCTCTTGAGTACTTCTTCATAAATAACTCTTAAATTAATAAATGTGTGTACTAGCAATTCAGCAACAGCATTCATCAATCAATCTTTGCACTTTTTGCAGAAACATATTTCGTCTTTGATTGTGGAGAAACAAAATGTAGATCAAGCACGGACTGCATCGAGATAGACGGGATCTTCCAGTGTGCCGACCCCTGTGAACACTACACTGCACTGCATGACGACTGGCGTTCAGTAAATAACACAGTGGTGGATGCTACACACAGTGATATGAATATTGACTGGCAGGGCTGGTATCGCCTATTTCTGGGACAAGCCAATGCTCAACTTACACAGAGTTGCACCGGTGAAAACAGGTGCGGGGTCAGTTCTCCAATGTGGGTAAATTCTCGTCATGGAAATGTCTTAGGCAGAATTGTAGGACGCCAAACGTGTACAGTCCAGGGTGGCAATTGCTGTCACTCACTCGGAACCTCAACCTTGCTTATCAAGTACTGCTATGAACACTACTATGTCTACAGACTTGTAAAGCCAACGTCACCTGGAAGTGCATACTGTGCAGGTACAGTTCCACTTTATCAAACCTTACACTGTAAGAACAAATTTCCTTTTCTCATCAAATTGATATCTTTCAGGGAGCATACTAAACTATCCTCGAGTCAAGTGACAAAAAAATAAATTCTTCAGCATCAGCATCAAACTGTTTTTTTCTTCGTAAATAGAGTTGCAGAAATCGGATCCTGGAGTTTCCACAACCTCATCTCCCAGTTTGGTCAGTACGTCTTCAACGACAACAGCGGGCAGCAGCACAGGTACAGAGGGCCGGATCCGTATGTCAGTGCTGTATGTGAATGTAAGCTTGTTTTTATAGTTCAGACAGCTTTCACATAGTATAGTAAGAATTTGCAGTAACGAAGGTTAATGGAAGTTCTCATCTTGGCTCCTTCCCTGCTAGCATATCCATGTAGGCCCCACGTGGATTGAGGGTGGGCTACATGGGTAAAGAGGGATGATTGAGTGTTGAGTCCCATATGGTTCCACTATTATCAGCCCCAAATGGAAAGCTTATGTGGGCCAAATACATGGGGTCCATGAAGGATGCTAGTGGCCTACATGGGCATAGGTTAAAGAAAGGGGCAAATTGCGTGGGTCATACAAGAAAAATAACCAGTTTGGCCCCACATAAAATCCAGATAGATCCCACTCAGAGTCTATATGGGCCAATACCGGTACCACAGAACCTTCAGCAAACATGACCTATTTTGAAACATTCCATTCAATACAATAAATTCAATTCTATTCCATTCAATTCAACTTCATTTATAAATCACTAAATCATCATCTCAAAGCACTTCGACAATACAGTTCAACTTATTCCAAAGTAGTCCAATTAATACAAATTCAATAAAATAATAATAATTATTGCTTCACTAAGGAAAGCAACAGATTGTGTCAAAACTTTTCTTCAATACAATCCAAATCCTGAGCAGGTACCAGGCAACTGTAGAAAGGAACATTCCCCTTAAGAGGATGAAACCTCTGGCAGAACCAGATTCAGGAGGGGTGGACATATGCATTGACCATTTGAGGGTTGAGAGGACTGGAAATATGAAACGACAACAACAACAACAAAAACAACAACAACAGATCAGGAACACCTGCTGGGAAGAAGGAGCACAGATTAACAACAACAATTATGTCATTAATAGAGTTGGAGTAGAAGAGAAGAGTGAGGAGAGGTGCATCATGGGAGGTTCCTCAGCAGTCTGGGCATATAGCAGCTTAACTAAATTCAATCCAATTCAATTTTTATTCATATAGCGTCTATTACAATGCAATAAGTCTCTACGTGCTTTCCAGAGAACCAGAACATGACCCCCAAGCAATTGTTACATAAACATTGCCAGGTAAAAACTCCCCTAGTGGGAAAAAAACCTTAAGCCAAACGGTGGCAAAAAAATTACCCTTTAGGGGGTAAGAAACCTTAAGCACGACCTGGATGATAAGGGGGGACCCTCCTGCCGAAGGCCGGACAAGCAGAGCAGGAAAAGAGAGAACAAACGGAAAGAATGAAGAACAGAGAGAGGAGAGACACAGACGCACTGTCAAAGGTACAAAAGACAAGATATTAGTATTAACTATCAGTGAGCAGGAGAACTGAGAGTTCTATGCACATATTACAAATATAGGGTTAGTTGGTGCCCTACAGGGATGACTGTAGACAGCAGACACTGAGGTGGTCAGAGGGCGGGACTGCAGGACAACATGCAGCTCATGAAGCTCTGGCCTGCAAACATGCACAGAAGAGAAAAAGAGGGGTCAGACCAGCACAACAAAGTACAATGACAATGGAGAACAATTATGGTGATGAAATACTTTTAATTAATAACTGAGAGTTGATCTGAAGAAAGGAAAGAGAAAAAGAGGATAGAAGAAGGGGTGAGGCGCACTGCTCAGTGGATTTTGTCGGTGTCCCCATGCAGCGTAGGCCTATAGCAGCATATCTACATGAAGCTATGTTTAAGACGAACTACTCTAGTCTTGTGCTGCAGCTGCAGCTATGGCTATTGGCCCCAACACACTACAGTTTGCAACAGGCTTTACTAAACAGAAATGTTTTAAGTTTGGTTTTAAAGGTGGACGTGGTGTTAGTCTCCTTAACACAAATTGGAAGTTGTTTCCATAGTAATGGTGCCTGATAGCAGAAGGCCCATTCTCCAGATCTACATTCGGATACTCTAGGAACTACAAGTAAACCTGCACTCTGAGAACAGAGAGCTCTATTAGGAACATAATTAGGTCTTGCAAATATCGTGGAGCTAGGCCATTTTGAGCTTTATATGCAAGTACCGTAATAAAATGTTGAATTGGATTTTGAGTTTTAAATGGAGCGAGGCTAACATTTGAGAGACGTGGTCTCTCTTCTTTATTCCTGTCAGCACTCGCGCTGCTGCATTTTGGATCAGCTGGAGGCTATTCAGCAAATGACTTGGACATCCTGCTAATAATAACAACAATGATAATAACAGTAATCTAGTGTATAAGATACGAACCCGTAAATTTGTTTTTCAGCATCACTCTGAGAGAGGATGTTCCTAATCATTGCTATATTACAGAGATAGAAAAATCCTGTTTTACAAACCTGATTAAAATGCTGTTTAAATGTCAAATCTTGCTCGAAAATAACACCAAGTTTCCGCAACAGTAGCACCGGAGGCCAACAGCATCTAATCCTTTCCTAAGGTGTTTGGCACCTAAAATAATAACATTAGTGGACATGATGTCCCTAAGACATGCCTGAAGTTTAGCTATCGGTTCTGTTTCATCTGGCTTCATAGATAAATAGAGTTGCGTGTCATCAGCATAGCAATGAAGGTTTATGCCGTGATTCCGGATTGTACCTCCCAAGGTCTGCTTGTACAGTATACACTGAACAAGATTGACTCTAGCACTGAACCCTGGAGGAAATTGTTACTGAGGAAACCTTGTCTACATGAACAAACTGGAGTCAGTCAGATATATATGATTTAAACCAACCTAGAGCTGTCCCTTTGAGCCCAACGACATAATAATAATAATAACTAGAAAATTTCATGAAATTTTGATATGGGCATGCCCTACCGCCCATTCGACCCCTCTTGCTGCTTTGGTTTGGGGCTGTAGTGGTTGTGTTTGGGGTGGTTCTATGTAAGTTTGAGGT
Organism: Cololabis saira; assembly: GCF_033807715.1. Classification (NCBI taxonomy): domain Eukaryota; kingdom Metazoa; phylum Chordata; class Actinopteri; order Beloniformes; family Belonidae; genus Cololabis; species Cololabis saira. The sequence goes on from NC_084587.1 coordinate 32,822,543, forward strand.
GTTTACGGTTGTATTGCATTCATTCCTGTGCTCCCAATAGTTAAAAATGGGGCGCGCTTTTTGGCGTCTAGCGCCCCCCACGGTGACACTTTTGACTGAAAAAAGTAATGCCCATTGAGGCAACATGGAGATGCATCTAACGATGTATGCCATGCATGGGTGCACGTTGCGGTTCAGGCTACATGATAGACAATGACAATGGATAGGTTTTTTTTTCACCGTGGTAAAAAATCCCATCCGAGTGAATGGGGCCATTTGGCATGGATTTTGACATAAAATTTCCTTAAATCCCAGCTTCATGAAATTTGAATATGTTGACGGCCACAGCGTGCCGAGTCGGGGAACATTTGTACGATGTCTCTACGATAATCTGTCGCCTAGCAACAAGCGTCCAAAGTCAAATGGAAATAAAAAAAAAAATGAAAGGTCAATATCGCAAAAATTTTAATAATTGGCATAATGAGCTTGTACGGCCAGTTAGTGCCAATCGGGCCGAGTGTTTGAAAGTTTGAACGATGTCTCTACGATAAAGTTCGGCCGAGTAATAAGCGCGGGAATTTTCGCCTTTTTTTTTGCTTTTTGGCAACTAGCGTTGCCACGGTAACCCCTATTACGGAGAAAAGTAATGCCCATCGAGGCAAGATGGAGACGCATCCAACGATGTATGCCATGCATGGGTGCACATTCCGGTTCGGGCAGCATTAACAGATTGTTTATTCACATGGTCCCCCATACAAATGCATTGGTTTTTGTTGCCATGGTAACAAGCCCCATAGGATAGAATGGGACAATTTGGCTTTAATATCTCAAAAGCTGTAAACGACAGCGTAATAAGACCTCAGTATGTTGTAGTCCACATGAAGCTGAGTCTTTTAACGTTGGAACCAAGTCTCTGCGATACCGTGTTGCCGCGCAACAAGCATCCGAAGTTCCGTTAGCATCAAAATGAACAATGTGGAATATCTCAAAAACCGTAATAGCAAGCATGACGAGACTAAAATATGTTGCAGTACAAAGCGTCCCGGGTTGGTCAATGTTGTAATGATGTCTGTACGATAAACCGTTGCCTAGCAACAAGCGTCCAAAATAAAAGTGATTTTTTTTTTAAATTGAAAGTTAAATATCGCAAAAACCGTAATAACTAGCATGATGAAGTTGTATGGTCCTTTAAAGACTATCGGGCCGAGTGTTTCAAAGTTTGAACGATGTCTCTACGATAAAGTTCGGCCGAGTAATAAGCGCGGGAATTTTCGCCTTTTTTTTTGCTTTTTGGCAACTAGCGTTGCCACGGTAACCCCTATTACGGAGAAAAGTAATGCCCATCGAGGCAAGATGGAGACGCATCCAACGATGTATGTCATGCATGGGTGCACGTTGCGGTTCGGGCCGCATTAACGGACGAAAAAAAGTGCGGAATAAGAATAATAATAACTAGAAAATTTCTGGAAATTTTGATATGGGCATGCCCTACCGCCCATTCGAGCCCTCTCGCTGCTCTGGTTTGGGGCTGCAGTGTTTGTGTTTGGGGCGGTTTTATGTCAGTTTGAGGTGTTTACGGTTGTATTTCATTCATTCCTGTGCTCCCAATAGCTATTAATGGGGCGCGCTTTTTGCCGTCTAGCGTCCCCACGGTAACGCTTTTGACTGAGAAAAGCAATGTCCATCGAGGCACGATGGAGACGCATCCAACGATGTATGCCATGCATGGGTGCACGTTCCGGTTCAGGCTACGTTAACGGATAGGTTTTTTTTCCACCATGGTTTAAAAAAACCCATCCGAATGAATGGGGCCATTTGGCATGGATTTTACATTAAACTTTCCTTAAATCGCAGCTTCATGAAATTTTAATACGTTGAAGGTCACAGCGTGCCGAGTCAGGGAACATTTGTATGATGTCTCTACGATAATCTGTTGCCTAGCAACAAGCATCCAAAGTCAAACGGAAATTTAAAAAAAAATGAAAGGTCAATATCGCAAAAACTTAAAAAAATGGAATAATGAGGTTCTAGGCTCCGTTAGTGCCAATCGGGCCGAGTGTTTGAAAGTTTGAACTATGTCTCTACGATAAAGTCCGGCCGAGCAATAAGCGTCTGAATTTTCGCCTTTTTTTTGGCTTTTTGGCATCTAGCGTTGCCACGGTAGCACTTTTGACTGAAAAAAGTAATGCCCATCGAGGCACGATGGAGACGCATCCAACGATATATGCCATGCATGGGTGCACATTGCGGTCCGAGCAGTATTAACAGATTGTTTATTCACATGCTCTCCCATACAAATGCATAGGTTTTTGTTGCCATGGTAACAAGCCCCATAGGATAGAATGGGACAATTTGGCTTTAATATCTCAAAAGCTGTAAACGAGAGCGTAATGAGACCTCAGTATGGTGTAGTCCACATCAAGCTGAGTCTTTTAACGTTGGAACAAAGTCTCTGCGATACCGCGTTGCCGCGCAACAAGCATCCGAAGTCCCGTTAGCATCAAAATGAACAATGTGGAATATCTCAAAAACCGTAATAGCAAGCATGACGAGACTAAAATATGTTGCAGTACAAAGCGTCCCGGGTTTGTCAATGTTGTAATGATGTGTGTACGATAAACCGTTGCCTAGCAACAAGCGTCCAACATAAAATAGATTTTTTTTTTAAATTGAAAGTTAAATATCGCAAAAACCGTAATAACTAGCATGATGAAGTTTTATGGTCCTTTAGTGACTATCGGGCCGAGTGTTTGAAAGTTTGAACGATGTCTCTACGATAAAGTTCGGCCGAGCAATAAGCGTGGGAATTTTCGCCTTTTTTTTTGCTTTTTGGCAACTAGCGTTGCCACGGTAACCCCTATTACGGAGAAAAGTAATGCCCATCGAATCACGATGGAGACGCATCCAACGATGTATGCCATGCATGGGTGCACGTTGCGGTTCGGGCCGTATTAACGGACGAAAAAAAGTGCGGAATAAGAATAATAATAATAATAACTAGAAAATTTCTGGAAATTTTGATATGGGCATGCCCTACTGCCCATTCGTCCCCTCTCGCTGCTTTGGTTTGGGGCTGTAGTGTTTTTGTTCGGGGTGGTTCTATGTCAGTTTGAGGTGTTTTTACGCTTGTATTTCATTCATTCCTGTGCTCCCAATAGTTATTAATGGGGCGCGCTTTTTGGCATCTAGCGTTGCCACGGTAACGCTTTTGACTGAGAATAGTAATGCCCATCGAGGCAAGATGGAGACGCATCTAACGATGTACGCCATGCATGGGTGCACGTTCCGGTTCAGGCTACGTTAACGGATAGGTTTTTTTTTTTCACCATGGTACAAAATCCCATCCGAATGAATGGGGCCTTTTGGCCTGGATTTTGACATAAAATTTCCTTAAATCCCAGCTTTATGAAATTTGAGTATGTTTAAGTCCACAGCGTGCCGAGTCGGGAAACATTTGTACGATGTGTCTACGATAACCTGTTACCTAGCAACAAGCGTCCAAAGTCAAACGGAAATTAAAAAAAAAAAAGAAAGGTCAATATCGCAAAAACTTAAAAAATTGGCATAATGAGGTTCTAGGGTCCGTATGTGCCAATCAGGCCGAGTGTTTGAAAGTTTGAACGATGTCTCTACGATAAAGTCCGGCCGAGCAATAACCGTCTGAATTTTCACCTTTTTTTTTGCTTTTTGGCATCTAGCGTTGCCACGGTAACACTTTTGACTGAAAAAAGTAATGCACATTAAGGCACGATGGAGACGCATCCAACGATATATGCCATGCATGGGTGCACGTTCCGGTTCGGGCAGCATTAACAGATTGTTTATTCACATGGTCCCCCATACAAATGCATTGGTTTTTGTTGCCATGGTAACAAGCCCCATAGGATAGAATGGGACAATTTGGCTTCAATATCTCAAAAGCTGTAAACGACAGCGTAATGAGACCTCAGTATGTTGTAGTCCACATCAAGCTGAGTCTTTTAACGTTGGAACCAAGTCTCTACGAAACCGCGTTGCCGCGCAACAAGCATCCGAAGTTCCGTTAGCATCAAAATGAACAATGTGGAATATCTCAAAAACCATAATAGCAAGCATGACGAGACTAAAATATGTTGCAGTACAAAGCGTCCCGGGTTTGTCAATGTTGTAATGATGTCTGTACGATAAACCGTTGCCTAGCAACAAGCGTCCAAAATAAAAGTGATTTTTTTTTTAAATTGAAAGTTAAATATCGCAAAAACCGTAATAACTAGCATGATGAAGTTTTATGGTCCTTTATTGACTATCGGGCCGAGTGTTTGAAAGTTTGAACGATGTCTCTACGATAAAGTTCGGCCGAGTAATAAGCGTGGGAATTTTCGCCTTTTTTTTTGCTTTTTGGCAACTAGCGTTGCCACGGTAACCCCTATTACGGAGAAAAGTAATGCCCATCGAGGCAAGATGGAGACGCATCCAACGATGTATGGCATGCATGGGTGCACGTTGCGGTTCGGGCCGCATTAACGGACGAAAAAAAGTGCGGAATAAGAATAATAATAACTAGAAAATTTCACGAAATTTTGACATGGGCATGCCCTACGGCCCATTCGACCCCTCCAGCTGCTTTGGTTTAGGGCTGTAGTGGTTGTGTTCGGGGTGGTTCTATGTCAGTTTGAGGTGTTTACAGTTGTATTGCATTCATTCCTGTGCTCCCAATAGTTATTAAAGGTGTGCGCTTTTTGGCGTCTAGCGCCCCCCACGGTGACACTTTTGACTGAAAAAAGTAATGCCCATCGAGGCAACATGGAGACGCATCTAACGATGTATGCCATGCATGGGTGCACGTTGCGGTTCAGGCTACATTAATGGATAGGTTTTTGTTTCACCGTGGTAAAAAAATCCCATCCGAATGAATGGGGCCATTTGGCATGGATTTTGACATAAAATTTCCTTAAATCCCAGCTTCATGAAATTTGAATATGTTGACGGCCACAGCGTGCCGAGTCGGGGAACATTTGTACGATGTCTCTACGATAATCTGTCGCCTAGCAACAAGCGTCCAAAGTCAAATGGAAATTTAAAAAAAAAATGAAAGGTCAATATCGCAAAAATTTTAATAATTGGCATAATGAGCTTGTACGGCCCGTTAGTGCCAATCGGGCCGAGTGTTTGAAAGTTTGAACGATGTCTCTACGATAAAGTTCGACCGAGCAATAAGCGTCTGAATTTTTGCCTTTTTTTTTGCTTTATGGCATCTAGCGTTGCCACGGTAACACTTTTGACTGAGAAAAGTAATGCCCATCGAGGCACGATGGAGACGCATCCAACGATATATGCCATGCATGGGTGCACATTCCGGTTCGGGCAGCATTAACAGATTGTTTATTCACATGGTCCCCCATACAAATGCATTGGTTTTTGTTGCCATGGTAACAAGCCCCATAGGATAGAATGGGACAATTTGGCTTTAATATCTCAAAAGCTGTAAACGACAGCGTAATGAGACCTCAGTATGTTGTAGTCCACATCAACCTGAGTCTTTTAACGTTGGAACCAAGTCTCTGCGATACCGCGTTGCCGCGCAACAAGCATCCGAAGTTCCGTTAGCATCAAAATGAACAATGTGGAATATCTCAAAAACCGTAATAGCAAGCATGACGAGACTAAAATATGTTGCAGTACAAAGCGTCCCGGGTTGGTCAATGTTGTAATGATGTCTGTACGATAAACCGTTGCCTAGCAACAAGCGTCCAAAATAAAAGGGATTTTTTTTTTAAATTGAAAGTTAAATATCGCAAAAACCGTAATAACTAGAATGATGAAGTTGTATGGTCCTTTAAAGACTATCGGGCCGAGTGTTTCAAAGTTTGAACGATGTCTCTACGATAAAGTTCGGCCGAGCAATAAGCGCGGGAATTTTCGCCTTTTTTTTTGCTTTTTAGCAACTAGCGTTGCCATGGTAACCCCTATTACTGAGAAAAGTAATGCCCATCGAATCACGATGGAGACGCATCCAACGATGTATGCCATGCATGGGTGCACGTTGCGGTTCGGGCCGTATTAATGGACGAAAAAAAGTGCGGAATAATAAGAATAATAATAATAATAAGAAAAGGGAAACCTTTTCTAGATACTAATATATCGCCTTCATTTTCATGTTTTTCCTCATTTTTTCGGCCGTGTTTTACTTTTTGGGGATTTTTTTTTTCCACATCAGTGCGGGGTCATGCTGTACACCCGCTGGTGCGCAGTGGGACTTTTGCGACTTTAGCATGCTAGCAGCATTGCCCTTTGGGCCATTCTGGACGATTGCAATATGGTCATGCCACTACTTGGCATGCCCATAACTAGAAAATTTCTGGAAATTTTGATATGGGCATGCCCTACCGCCCATTCGTCCCCTCTCGCTGCTTTGGTTTTGGGCTGTAGTGGTTGTGTTTAGGGTGGTTCTATGTCAGTTTGAGGTGTTTTTACACTTGTATTTCATTCATTCCTGTGCTCCCAATAGTTATTAATGGGGCGCGCTTTTTGGCATCTAGCGTTGCCACGGTAACGCTTTTGACTGAGAATAGTAATGCCCTTCGAGGCACGATGGAGACGCATCTAACGATGTATGCCTTGCATGGGTGCATGTTCCGGTTCAGGCTACGTTAACGGATAGGTTTTTTTTTTCACCATGGTACAAAACCCCATCCGAATGAATGGGGCCATTTGGCCTGGATTTTGACATAACATTTCCTTAAATGCCAGCTTCATGAAATTTGAGTATGTTGAAGTCCACAGCGTGCCGAGTCAGGGGACATTTGTACGATGTCTCTACGATAACCTGTTGCCTAGCAACAAGCGTCCAAATTCAAACAGAAATTTAAAAAAAAATGAAAGGCCAATATCGCAAAAACTGTAATAATTAGCATAATGAGGTTGTACGTAGTGTTAGGGACAATCGGGCCGAGTGTTTGAAAGTTTGAACGATGTCTCTACGATAAAGTTCGACCGAGCAATAAGCGTCTGAATCTTTGCCTTTTTTTTTGCTTTTTGGCATCTAGCGTTGCCACGGTAACACTTTTGACTGAGAAAAGTAATGCCCATCGAGGCACGATGGAGACGCATCCAACAATGTATGCCATGCATGGGTGCACGTTCCGGTTCGGGCAGCATTAACAGATTGTTTATTCACATGGTCCCCCATACAAATGCATTGGTTTTTGTTGCCATGGTAACAAGCCCCATAGGATAGAATGGGACAATTTGGCTTTAATATCTCAAAAGCTGTAAACGACAGCGTAATGTGACCTCAGTATGTTGTAGTCCACATGAAGCTGAGTCTTTTAACGTTGGAACCAAGTCTCTGCGATACCGCGTTGCCGCGCAACAAGCATCCGAAGTTCCGTTAGCATCAAAATGAACAATGTGGAATATCTCAAAAACCGTAATAGCAAGCATGACGAGACTAAAATATGTTGCAGTACAAAGCGTCCCGGGTTGGTCAATGTTGTAATGATGTCTGTACGATAAACCGTTGCCTAGCAACAAGCGTCCAAAATAAAAGTGATTTTTTTTTTAAATTGAAAGTTAAATATCGCAAAAACCGTAATAACTAGCATGATGAAGTTGTATGGTCCTTTAAAGACTATCGGGCCGAGTGTTTCAAAGTTTGAACGATGTCTCTACGATAAAGTTTGGCCGAGCAATAAGCGCGGGAATTTTCGCCTTTTTTTTTGCTTTTTGGCAACTAGCGTTGCCACGGTAACCCCTATTACGGAGAAAAGTAATGCCCATCGAGGCAAGATGGAGACGCATCCAACGATGTATGCCATGCATGGGTGCACGTTGCGGTTCGGGCCGCATTAACGGACGAAAAAAAGTGCGGAATAAGAATAATAATAATAACTAGAAAATTTCATGAAATTTTGATATGGGCATGCCCTACGGCCCATTCGACCCCTCTCGCTGCTTTGGTTTAGGGCTGTAGTGGTTGTGTTCGTGGTGGTTCTATGTCAGTTTGAGGTGTTTACAGTTGTATTGCATTCATTCCTGTGCTCCCAATAGTTATTAAAGGCGTGCGCTTTTTGGCGTCTAGCGCCACCCACGGTGACACTTTTGACTGAAAAAAGTAATGCCCATCGAGGCAACATGGAGACGCATCTAACGATGTATGCCATGCATGGGTGCACGTTGCGGTTCAGGCTACATTAATGGATAGGTTTTTTTTTCACCATGGTACAAAACCCCATCCGAATGAATGGGGCCATTTGGCATGGATTTTGACATAAAATTTCCTTAAATAACAGCTTCATGAAATTTGAATATGTTGAAGTCCACAGCGTGCCGAGTCAGGGAACATTTGTAGGATGTCTCTATGATAATCTGTTGCCTAGCAACAAGCGTCCAAAGTCAAACGGAAATAAAGAAAAAAATGAAAGGTCATTATCTCAAAAAGTGTAATAATTGGCATAATGAGCTTGTACGGTCTGTTAGTGCCAATCGGGCCGAGTGTTTGAAAGTTTGAACGATGTCTCTACGATAAAGTCTGGCCGAGAAATAAACGTTCGAATTTTTGCATTTTTTTTGGCATTTAGCGTTGCCACGGTAACGCTTTCGACTGAGAAAAGTAATGCCCATCGAGGCACGATCTAGACGCATCCAACGATGTATGCCATGCATGGGTGCACGTTCCTGTCTGGGCAGCATTAACAGATGTTTTATTCACATGCTCCCCCATACAAATGCATAGGTTTTTGTTGCCATGGTAACAAGCTCCATAGCATAGAATGGGACAATTAGGCTTCAATATCTCAAAAGCTGTAAGCGACAGCGTAATGAGACCTTAGTATGTTGTAGTCCACAGCAACCCGAGTCTTTTAACGTTAAATTAAAGTCTCTACGATATCGTGTTGCCGCGCAACAAGCGTCCGAAATTCCGTTAGCATCAAAATTCGCAAAGTGGAATACCTCGAAAACCGTAATAGCAAACTTGACGAGACTAAAATATGTTGCAGTACAAAGCGTCCCGGGTTTGTCAATGTTGTAATGATGTCTGTACGATAAACCGTTGCCTAGCAACAAACGTCCAAAATAAAAGGGATTTTTTTTTTAAATTGAAAGTTAAATATCGCAAAAACCGTAATAACTAGAATGATGAAGTTGTATGGTCCTTTAAAGACTATCGGGCCGAGTGTTTCAAAGTTTGAACGATGTCTCTACGATAAAGTTCGGCCGAGCAATAAGCGCGGGAATTTTCGCCTTTTTTTTTGCTTTTTGGCAACTAGCGTTGCCACGGTAACCCCTATTACTGAGAAAAGTAATACCCATCGAATCACAATGGAGACGCATCCAACGATGTATGCCATCCATGGGTGCACGTTGCGGTTCGGGCCGTATTAACGGACGAAAAAAAGTGCGGAATAAGAATAATAAGAAAAGGGAAACCTTTTCTGTATACCAATATATCGCCTTCATTTTCATGTTTTTCCTCATTGTTTCGGGCGTGTTTTAGTTTTTGGGGATTTTTTTTTTCCACATCCGAGCGGGGTCATGCTGTACACCCGCTGGTGTGACGTGGGACTTTTGCGACTTTAGCTTGTTAGCAAAATGCTAGCAACATTGCCCTTTGGGCCATTCTGGACGATTGCAATATGGTCATGCCATTACTTGGCATGCCCATAAAAATAACTAGACAAAATTCCCGGGAAATTTTGAAGTGCCACGGACTACTGCCGGATGATCGCGGGATGCACCCATGAAGGTCAAGGACTCGCTACTTACTCATTTGACACCACCCATGACTCTCTATGTCAAACCATTCAAAAGATATTGGACTATAACGTATCGGCCAATCAGAAGAAGGGGCGGGGCTAATTTGCACCAATGAGGGTCAGGGACTCGATACTTAGTCATTTGACACCACCCATGTCTCTGTATGTCAAACCATTCAAAAGATATTGGACTTTAACGTATCAGCCAATCAGAAGAAGGGGCGTGGCTAATTTGCACCAATGAGGGTCAGGGACTCGATACTTAGTCATTTGACACCACCCATGTCTCTGTATGTCAAACCATTCAAAAGATATTGGACTATAACGTATCGGCCAATCAGAAGAAGGGGCGTGGCTAATTTGCACCAATGAGGGTCAGGGACTCCATACTTAGTCATTTGACACCACCCATGTCTCTGTATGTCAAACCATTCAAAAGATATTGGACTTTAACGTATCAGCCAATCAGAAGAAGGGGCGGGGCTAATTTGCACCAATGAGGGTCAGGGACTCGATACTTAGTCATTTGACACCACCCATGACTCTCTATGTCAAACCATTCAAAAGATATTGGACTATAACGTATCGGCCAATCAGAAGAAGGGGCGGGGCTAATTTGCACCAATGAGGGTCAGGGACTCGATACTTAGTCATTTGACACCACCCATGTCTCTGTATGTCAAACCATTCAAAAGATATTGGACTATAACCTATCGGCCAATCAGAAGAAGGGGCGTGGCTAATTTGCACCAATGAGGGTCAGGGACTCGATACTTAGTCATTTGACACCACCCATGTCTCTGTATGTCAAACCATTCAAAAGATATTGGACTTTAACGTATCAGCCAATCAGAAGAAGGGGCGGGGCTAATTTGCACCAATGAGGGTCAGGGGCTCGATACTTAGTCATTTGATACCACCCGTGACTCTCTATGTCAAACCATTCAAAAGATATTGGACTATAACGTATCGGCCAATCAGAAGAAGGGGCGGGGCTAATATGTATATATAATATACAAATGTAAATATTTATATGTATAATAATAATAATATACATATATATTCCATGAACCTGTCCCCAGCAGGACTGGGGATCATGTAAGGTCAAAAGGTCAGGGTTCAGATTCCTCCATTTTCCAGGTTATATTACATGAAGTCTGTAATGACTGTGTCATGTGACCAGGTCTGGGTCAGTCTAATCAGCACAGCTGTGCTCTGGTTGTTAGGGGCAACAAGAACCTGATACAGAGGGAGCGGGAATGACAGCTAGATTTTCGGTTGTGACAAACCTCAAATCACTCCACTTTGCGGTCAAACCGTAGCTCTTAGCAGAAATATGAAAACATCGTGAGAGACAGAGAACCCAGAACATTCTGTCAATCTTATTTTCATTCAGATATTCCTTAAAATGTGTTAGTAACGGCAATTCGAAAACAAAAATTAGATTTTTTTTAAGAAAATGTTTTTTAACATGGGAGTCAATGAACAGCGAGACAGGAATTGGCGCGTCTGTTGGGCCCCCCGTTAAAATTTTGTGCACACCACGCCTGTCAAAGTCACATTTTATAAATCACAACACCTATGTCTATATTCTGACCAAAAATGATCTGTCTACCTTTTACGGTTTGGCCGTGACCTCGAGTTACAAATAAGAAATCATGTTTTTTTTTAAGTGTAACTACACTCTAGCAAACTGACTCCCATGCTCTAGATTTGAAAAAAAGTGATTTCCAGACCTCGCTTGAGGGCTCATATCTTGAAAAGTGTACATTTTAGGAAAAAACAGTCCGGGGTTTAGAGAGAGAAGAGAAGTTTTCCTCCGTTTTGAAGTTTGAATGACGTTTCTACGTGCAAGTATGAGAAAGATACGTGACTCAGAAAAAAGGTGAATTTTGTCTTTTTTTTCTCAACATTTTCCCATCCGCTTTGCATGGCGCCATTGAAATGCATGGGAAAACAGTTCCCCATTAGTTTGGAAATTTGGAAATGTTTTTGCACTTCGTGCAAAAACTATTCGTGCCATCGTTCTGAAAATCCACAGGACTGTAGTTAAATTCAGGGCCTACAACTTTCTAAATCGGTTCATAATTTTTCGAGTAACGGTGTGCGAGTGGTGAGGCCCCAAAGTTCACGCAATGCGTTCCGGATGGGGCAAAAAGCGCACGTTTGTGCACGTTGCGCAAAAACGTGCACGCCAATCGCTAATAAAAGTCATACCCATCGATTCCCGATTAAGGCGCACGTTTCTACGTTTTTACTTTTCGCGTTTTCTCAAAGCTGTAGGAGGAGTAGCCGGACAAAGTTTTTACGGAAGAATATATAATAATAATAAGCCTGAGCAATAGTATGAGTGCCTCGTGCTGCGCACGAGGCACTCCGCCTCCATTGAGCTTGCGCAGCTCAATGGAGGAGGAGTGCCACGTGGCGCAGCCGTGGCACTAATAATAAGAAAAGGGAAACCTTTCTAGATACTAATTTAACGCCTTCATTTTTCAGGTTTTCTCGGCCGTGTTTCATTTTTTGGGGATTTTTTTTTCCCACAACAGAGCGGGGTCATGCTTTACACCCGCTGGTGCGCAGTGGGACCTTTGCGACTTTAGCATGTTAGCGAAACGCTAGCAACATTGCTTTTTGGGCCATTCTGGACGATTGCAATATGGTCATGCCACTACTTGGCATGCCCATAATAATAATAATAATAACAACAATAATAATAATAATAATAATAATAATAATAATAACAATAACAATAATAATAATAATAATAATAATAATAATAATAATAATGCATTCTATTTGTAAGGCACTCTTCATCCAAGAATCTCAGAGTGCCAACTGCTCTAACCTGTGCAGTAAAATTATGTGATCTACAGTGTCAAAAGCAGCACTGAGGCCATAAGAAGGTCATTTGTGCCTCAAACCAGTGCTGTTTCTGTGCTATGATGCATTCTGAACCCTGACTGAAAAATGTAAATAGATAATTTCTATACAAATGGTCAAATAACTGGCTTGCAACTACCTTTTCTAGAATTTTAGATACAAAAGGAAGGTTGTAAGTTGGTGTATAATTAGATCATATGGTTTAGTAAAGAGAGTTTTTTTTTAGTAAAGGTTTAATAACTGCAACTTTAAAAACCTGTTTAGGGATAAGTTGATCTGGTCCAGTATAGTTGTACCAATAAGAGGAAAAACCTTTTTGAGAAGTTGAGTCGGGGGATGGGGTCCAACAAACGAGTGAGTGGTAGCGATGGTGTCTGCTTGCTAAACACAAACTGGACCCTTGTTCCAGAGGCGAGGGGCCTGATAACTGAAGGCTCTACCGCCCATTCTAAGTTTAGCTCATATGTCGCCTAAATATCAATGCTGGTTGGGATGTGACATTGCCAGTCTAATCAACTATATTTTATTTACATTTTTCTGCCTTCTATCTTTTTCTTTAGTCCAACAGCCACCCCTTCAGTTTTCACAGCTTATTTGTGGCCGTGATAAAGTCCAAGTGGGAGTGGATCAGGCCAGCATGGCATCCTCTGGTTTGGACCCATTTTCTGGCAACCTTGCTGCTATCAACTGCTCCTGGGTCAAATCGAGTGGTGGCGTTGTTTGGTATGAAGCGGAAACACGGGCTGGGTCCTGTGGAAACATACTAAAGGTGCAAATTAATTTTTCTATTAAAAAAAGCTTAGACGGCTTCCCAAATTCAAGTTTCTCAGTAGAAAAAGTAGTGGGATCCAGTAAAACTAATTGAGTAACCACACTTGGGTCATAAAGTGTACTGCAGGACCAGGATTACTGAGACACTGTTATCCTAGTGATCCAATAATGTAATGTTTAGTAATGTTCACATACAATAGCTGACATAATATTGAATTAAAGACTTAATCATTTCTTTTCAAACAAACAGCACACATGTCGTCTACTCCAACAGTTTATTCATCTACCCAGAAAACAATGCATCCTTTGCTTTACCTGTGAGTCTTCCCTTCTCATGCGTTTATCCCCTGGACACAGACAGCAGCTTGGAAGTGGTTATCAGGCCATCCCAGGAGTAAGCTACTTTTCATTTAATGTAACTTTAACACAATTATATTACATAATATGCAGACAAATATGACCAGCTATAGCTTTAAATAACTTTGCATTCTATTGTTGGCCTGTCACAGGTTTATGTGAAGGCCTGGCTATGTTGTCATGGTAAAATAAAGCATATCTTGTGACTATTCTGTGATCATGTCTAAAGTTCTGGTGAAAAATGTTGTTATGGCCCCCCTCATAGCAATATTCGGACTCTCGGTTGACTCCTCACATATCAGCCCCGTACAGTCAGAAGTATTGGCTTTCACATCTCTTTTAGCTAGACGTCGTATCCTACTCTCATGGAAATCCCCCAAGTCTCCGTCTATTGCTCTTTGGCTTAGTGATGTTATGTTTTTTCTAAAATCTGAAAAGGTGAGATATTCAGTAAAAGGCAACTCATCTAAATTTGTTCGTAAATGGCAATCTTTCGTAGATTATTTTAACTCATTGAAGACTCTACCCACCGACTGATCCCTCCCCCTTACCTTAATTTTCTTTTCATTTCTTTCATTTATTTATTTGTTTTGATTATTGTTATTTATGCTGCATTTTGTGCTTTTTTTATTATTTCCATTTAATGGGATATTAGTGATGGGCATTTGCATTTATCACTGCATTTGTTTTTGTATGCCGCATTTGCTCATCCATTACTCTCCTCCATTGTTCATTTGTTGCTCATCTGTTTATTTTTTATTTAACTCTACAGAGACTCTGTTCTTAGTTCTGTGTGTTTATAAAAAAAAAAAAAAGGGACAATGTATAATGCATAATTCGTATTTTTGATTATTTGTGTCCATGTTGACATTGTATGTCGTTTTTTTTCTAAAAAGATCAATAAAAAAAATAAATAAATAAATAAAGCATATCTTAACAGGTGGGAAAGTGGTATTTCAGGCTCGGGTTCAAAAGCAAGAGCCAACATGTCTCTGTTCCAAAACTCCAACTACGCCGAGACTTATCCAGCAGGCCAGGTCATTCTCCCAGTGGGCTCACCATTGTATGTTGGTGTTTCTGTGGAGGAGACAGACTCCAGCCTTGTAGTTGTTCTGGAGGATTGCTTTGCCTCTCACTCATCAAACCCTGAAGATCCCAACAGCTACCCTCTCATCCAGAACAAGTACGTACACCTATAGACCTTAGATCCCTTCTGAGATAGAGGGGTGCATAGTGACACAGGTTTTTCTTTGTTTCCTGACTTCCTTGTGTCATTTCTTTGTTTCCTTCCTTACATTCCAGATGTCCCACCAACCACCGGGAGGTGTCATTGATTGAAAGTGGCTCATCACTCCGGGCTCGCTTCTCTGCCCTACTATTCTTGCTTCAAGGTGAAAACAGAGATATATATCTTCACTGCAATCTAAGTCTCTGTGACCAGAGGACCCACAACTGTGTACCAGTGAGTTTTATTCTTCAGTTTTCAGTGTTTTCATATGCAGTCCCGCTTCAGTAGTACTTTCTATGTTGTCTATCTCTTTCCAACCTCATAGGTTTGCCGTAGAAGGATGTCTCGCTCTGTTCCCAGCTCTGCCCCTGTGAAGATGGTCACTGCTGGACCAATCACTTATGAGTATGGATTTGGTTATAATAGTGATACGTCAAACATAATAATATGTTGAATTTTCAACCACTGTTCATTTTATTTATGTATTTTTTCACCTTTAGGAGACAAGTCAACTAAGTGAGCTGCCAATCCTACTAGGAAAAATGGATTCCATTTCCACACAAGAATGATTAGCTGGCACAAGATAATACAAATTGATGTGAACCATGCCTTGTAAAGGCTGAAATATGCTTCTGCGTCACACCAACGCAGAGCACACGCCGCAGCCGTGACGCCGTGCTGAACCCTTCTGACTTCTCCGTCTCTCCGTTTGGTCGCGGTGCAGTACCCCCCGCGGCCACTAGTTAGCGATCTTTTTCTGAATGGTTTATCCGACTTTTTCCGGTCACAGTAAATCAAAGAGATAAGGACAACTATTGTGCAAAAAACAAAAACAAAAAAAATCACATATAAACGAAGAAAAGAGCCCTGGAAATTCACTACTGATTCAAACCGGAAACCGGAAATGCTTCGCTTTCAAACGAACCAATCACAGCCCTCTCGGTCTGCGTGTGGACGGCGTCTCCTCGACGCATAGTTACAATTTTCAGGAGGTGCACGTCAGTGACGGCGCAGGTGACGGCGCGTCCTCTGCGTCGATCCAAACCACACGCCGTAGGCACGGCGTCATTTTGACGCAGAAGCATAATTCAGCCTTAATGAGGAGATACAAAGTAATTGCAGTGTTTTTAGGCATCAGTCCACTATTACACAAGTAAATTTAGATTCACTGAAATGAATTAATAAATGGGCAAAGTGTGGCTATTAAACTGTGGCTATTCTTCCAATAGAAGTATGCAACAAGCCAAGATTAGGGAAATAAAAAGCCACAATGAACAGCTAAAGGGTCTACCACGAAGGAAGTTACGCCTCTCCAAAAAAAGACTATGCACCTGAAATTTGCCAGTTGTGTTTGTTTATTAATGTGACTTGAATGAAGAAAACATTTAATGAAAACCATTTAATTTTTAATACAAATGAATGATTGTTCACATTTTTCATTTTTACTGTATGGGACATTTAAAACCCTTGTTTATGTTATAAATTTTGTTTCTGCAAATAAAATGAAAAAGATGCAAAACAGTGTGATGATGGAAAATTGCCTTTTTAAATTTTGGATTTTAATGTCATGTCAAAACGTTTATTCAGTAATTCATAAAGTAGTCAGTGTCATCAAAATAATCTAAATATTTGTATCACTGCTAGCAAGCTCTCTAGATGCCTCCTCTCATTCCTTTTCTTTATTGGTGTTTGAAGTTTGAATTCTTCATTGTCATCATCTTTTTCTGTTTCCTTTACAGATTCTGATGAATTTCAGGATTCTATTCTTAAGGATCATTTTAGCATGTTTATTGCTCTTTTAATGATTTCTGCCCTGTGTGTTTGAACTCTGTGTTATTTTGATCAAAAAATAAAATATTCACATGCTTTTCACGGCCTAATCATTCCTACCCTGTCTTAACGTGTATGCATCGATGAAAATAATTTTCATGAATAAAATAATGGCATAAATCAAGTTTGACCTATATTATATGAACCTATTTATCAAAATTAAAGAAGCTTTAAATGTGTTGGAAGGATGAGTTTCAAATTCATTGGCCTGCAATGAATTTGCCAACTTGTTTCCTTAGAAAATCTGAGAAAAGATATGAAAAGTAGTTAGTGCAACGTTATCAAGTCCAGAAAACAATTTGGACAAGTTGCTAATGCAAAATTACTGACCCATCTCAAATCTTCTGTTCATCAGTAAGGTTATTGAAAAAGTTGTGTTTCAACAGTAAAATACCTTCTTAATTCTTGTCTTGCCTTTAGTTTCCTCCCTGGTCTGTTTTATTCCGTATGTGTACTCGCTTCAGCTTCCATGTGGGATTTTGGTTTGTCCTGAGACTTCAATTCTGAGTTTAGTTTCCTTTTGGTTTATTCCTCTGGTCATGTGTTGCAGTGCTTTTCACTCAAATAAATGACTTTTTTTTCCCAACCATTCCTGATACCTCCTCTCCTGCGTTTGGATCCTGCTGCAATCTTCAAGATAAATGTACCTTACATTTATCCCCATTGTATGGCTCTTAGTGTATGTCCCTATAAATCTGTTGAAATCAAATGTGACCTTACCTTTTATTTAGTTCAGATTTGCTATGTAAAAGAAATCAGTAAACTGTTGTTGGTGCAATACCACCACCAACTGGTTGATTGATTCAGGGCAGTTGATGACTGAAAGGATGGGAGATGTTTGAGGTTTGCTTGTTTCTGTACTGGTTGGATAACTTCATAAATCCTTACTGTCGTACAGTAACATTTGTTTTGCTTTTAAACCTTGGGGTGACTGAGTTGGTGAGGGACAGAATTTAGAAAAATTAAGAAATAAAAATAAAAGTGCTGACGAGTTTTCTTACCAGAATGTTTTGTAATCACCTTGATTATTTCCTGAAGGCTGGGAGACATGAGGTACATTGCATATCATATACTCTCTTAAAATGATGGCCTAAGCCATATGTTCAAGTTTAGTTTTTTTTTTAAAACAAAGGAAAAAATCTGACCCAAAAACCATTCGGTCCAGTTTTTCTTGTGTTTTGAAAAACTTGAAAAATAGACATACATGACCATTATTCTAAGACAATTGCCTCTAAGTGGAAATACTGTTACTAGGGTCGCGTTTCTCATTTGGTGGGAAGACAATGGAAAAAGGTCAGCACCGCACGGTGGCTAGGTGGTTAGCACTGATGGCTCACAGCAAGAAGGTTCCTGGTTGGTTCGACTTTCTGTGTGGAGTTTGCATGTTCTTCCCCTGCTTAGGTGGGTTCCCTCCGGGTACTCTGGCTTCCTCCCACAGTCCAAAAAGATGCATAGTATATCAATTGATATTTAGAAATTGTCTGTAGGTGTGAGTGTGAGTATGTCTGTTTGTCTTTGTGTCTATGTGGACCTGCGATGGACTGGAGACCTGTCCAGGGTGAACCTCTGCCTCTCGCCTGTAATGAGCTGGGATAGGCTCCAGCAGACCCCCGTGACCCTGCAAAGGATAAAGCGGGTATAGAAAATGGATGAATGGATGGACAATGGAAAAAGTCATGATTTACACGAGATAGATCAATAACGTTTTTGGTGATATATTCTATTTGTGTAAGGCTTTCTCTCTCACTCTCTTTTGGCTGTCTAAGTAGGGGTTAGCTGCACTCTATGACTAGTTTAGAATATTACAGCTCTGTCTCATATTGATATTTCACCAAAGGCTACTATGTTTGTCCAGAGAGCAGTAAGGATGTCCTGAGAAACACTGCTGGCAGTTTAATGAATTTTTGTGCTCTATTTTGAAATTAAACTAATAATTATTAAAATATTCAACAAAACTAGAGCCCAGAAAAACAAAAATGATCAGGTCAAACTTGACTTTCTGAGATGTTTATTTTCCCATTTTCTTCCAGGGCAGATGGAAAACAGTGGAGACAAAAGTATCCCTTTGCTGTGAAGTTTGGCCAGGAATTGAAAGCTAAAAAAAAAAAGCTTGAAAACCTGAGACTTAATGATTTCTGAATAGCCACCAACACCGGCAACCACTCTTAGATTAAATTAACTTGTTTTTTGTCTTTTGTCTCAAAATTCCGATGTTTACATTTATAATATTTATAATAGAAAAGGCAAGAGCTATAATCATAAGTAAAATATTTAACTTTACTGTCTTCTATGCCTCCTCCACAGCTGACCTATAAATTAAATCAGAGGTTTAAATGAAAACCAGTGCCAAAGCTCCCTTCTCAGATCTCATTATTGTACCTATGAAGCCTCTGCAGGTCAAACTTGTGTCAACAACAGAAGCCTCCAACTTTTATTTTTCTCTAATACAAGATGCATTAAACAGTTTGAACTGTTTTTCAGAATAAACTGAGGGAACTGATGACCCTGTAACCACTCTTAGATTTAGTGAACTCGAGAGGTGTAGTGTGACATTCTGAGGAACATGATTTTCATTTTCCTGGAAAATCTCCCAAATATAGAAAATTTAAATGAAACTTTTATTCAGGGGGACTTTGGAAAAGACAAATTATTAACTACAGGTTTTTAAAGTACTATAGCATCTTTTCTGAATACTTTATTTTTGTTATGACAGGTTAGTACCGATAATAAAAAAACGGCTACACTAATGTTCCACTTAACACATTAACCAACCATCTCTTAAGTTAGTGTGATCCTTAAAAATGTTTAGGACCAGCTTAATGGGGTATCTTTTATATAGACAAAATTAATCAGGCTATTCGTACTGAAATGAAATTGCCATTTCATAGATATTTTTGTTTGGGTGTTTATTGTGTTTTTCTTTGTTTCTTTTACCTTTTCTTTTCCTTTCTATTCTTTTTCTATTGATTGATTTGTTTTGGTGATTTTGTATTGGGGGGGAGGATTTTTTATAAGCCCTTCGGGCTTCTTTTCCTCTTCTGCACAAATTATTTGTCCTTGTATGATAAAAAAAAAACAACTTTACTGTTGTCATTGTGTATATTATTATCACATGTATATTATTAATAATTGTATATTATTAATAATTGCTCTGGTATATCATTTATTTATTTATAATATTTATAATGCTCAAGTATATTTATATTTATAATCCTGAGGTATAATATTGCAATGAAGTGCTGTACTATTTTCATAAGGTAATAACAGGTATAATTTTTTTTGATAAAGTAGTAAAGCATGATGTTATATTTTTTTCTTATTTTTATTTTCAAGCTAAATTTAAATAAGATAAGATAAGATAAGATAAACCTTTAATAGTCCCACAGAGGGGAAATTTGCAGTTTACAGCAGCAAAGGGGATAGTGCAAAAACAAGAGGCATCAATAGAAAAGTAATAACACAGTAATAATAATAACACACTATAAACACTATAAACAGTAAAACTGGTATACAATAATAATAAGAAGAAAGATAAATAATAAGAAATACTGGTATATAAAAAGATAACAGACTGATATTTACAGATGGATATTTACATAATTGCACATTGCAGTGAGTGAAAGATATTGCACATTATTTCCCTTATAGAAAAATAGAAACAAGGGGTAGGACCTCATGAGTTTTTTTTACTTCCTCCTACTCCTTTTCGGGCATGAAGGTGTAATGCCCACAGTCCTGTGAAGGTCACGCTTCACCCTCTCCTGCTCTCTAGGAAACTCATAATAATGGCCTGTATTTTCGTGGGCGCGGCTTCGACTTCTCTTCTTTGATTGATTGACTCCATGCCCAGTAAAAGGGTTTGTCAGCAGGGAGTGGGCGGGGAGACGGGTGGGCGTTATTTCCCAGCTGAGTTTCGGGCAGTCGCAGCTCATTTCCGCTCCGCTGTGGTCGTTTTAATAAAACACACTTTTTTAGGTGTTGACCATCGACGGCGGTCGTCATGTCCAACAACAATGCCAGCAGCAACTTAATTATGGCTCAGAGGGCCGTGAAGCAACTCAGGTTAGAGGCCAGTATCCGCAGGATCAAGGTACGACCAAAACAAACACGTACGACTTACTTTTTGAACGGCGAAAAACAAAGTTAAAGAAATAACTCGGAAGCAACTCCGTCTGTCATAGTTGAGGTTAAATCATATGTTAACAGAGTTACGCAATCCGCCTCCACTGGATGGTTTATATTGTTGGCAACAGTTTACTATTAGTTTGTTGTTTTGGGGAAAAACAAAAGCATTTCCAAGTGTCTGCGTAAAGTATGAGCCGAAATGTAAATAAAAGGCAAGCCTCCTCATGCTAATTAGAAATGTGAGTGAATTTATGTTTCAAGTGGTGCCACATTAAGCTTGAATTATGGTTCTGCTTTAAATCGACGCAGAGGGTTCGGCGTAGGGTACGCTGCGACGCGCACCGTAGGCTCTGCATTGGTGTGACGCGGAACCATAAATCAGCCTTTACTTGGGCGCACACCCATCCCTGCCTTGGTCCGTTGCGTGCAAATGTTATGCAAAAAAAACAACAGCCAGTTATTCTGCGTAGGGAAATGAGATATTGGGTAGTGCCAGAGGTTGGAGAAAGCAGGACAACTACTACCCTGTGTTGATATGATGTGCAATATCTGTCAATCTGCCAGTCTACCTCACAACACTCCACCTGCTTTTCTGCACTGTTTCCTAACTTTATATACTGTTCATTTCCTGTGGTTATACATATTTTTATACGTATCTTTTTGTATTTTTTATATATTTTTTTATTTCTGACTTTTCAGTCTTTTTACCCCTCCCCTACATGTGTGTGCTAAGTGTACTGCTGACAACAAAATAAGTTTCCCCACTGAGGGAGAAAATAAAGGATATCTTATCTTATCTTATCTTAATGTTTACATCTGTGTCCCTGCAGGTGTCCCAGGCGGCTGCTGACCTGAAGAACTTCTGTTTGCAAAATGCCTCCAAGGACCCTCTTCTGATGGGAGTGCCCTCCAGTGACAACCCCTTCAGACCCCCCAAGTCCTGCTCGCTTTTCTGAGGTAGGCAAAAGCCAACAAATGAATGTTATCGTTATAATCTGCTGGGTTTCCCCTTCAAAAAATACTCACAAAGCCTCATCACTGCCTGTTTACACAGGTGTCTGAAATCACCTATACCTGCCATATAGTGGCTTTTTGTAGTGCTTCCTAAATATGTTGTGAGAAGTGTGATACCATATAAAGTGCACTATATACCAGGAAATGGGCAGGCAGGGGCGTCAATTGGGTATGGCAAGGTACG
Source organism: Cololabis saira (assembly GCF_033807715.1). Taxonomy (NCBI): domain Eukaryota; kingdom Metazoa; phylum Chordata; class Actinopteri; order Beloniformes; family Belonidae; genus Cololabis; species Cololabis saira. The sequence continues at coordinate 32,844,645 of NC_084587.1, forward strand.
GCAGCCGCCACACCTTTGCTTCAAGGGTTAAATGTAAATGTTTGTTTTTTTAAATACATTTATGGAATAACTACAAATGCAAATAAGAACAACATGATCGATTTCACTAGTTATTATACACTGCAAAAACTCAAAATCTTAACAAGAATATTTGTCTTATTTCTTGTTAAAATGTCTAATTTTTAGTCTCTTTTTTTTTTAAATTTCATTACATTTAAGACAAGACTCAAAAACAACCATTTTCACCTGTTTCAAGTAGATTTTCACTTAAAATAAGTAGAAAAATCTGCCAGTGGAACAAGATTGTTTTGCTTGTAATGAGAAGATAAATCTTGTCCCACTGGCGGATTTTTCTACTTATTTCAAGTGAAAATTTACTTGAAACAGGTGAAAATGGTCAAATAACAAGTTATTTTTCTGGTAATGACTCTTGTTTTAAGTGTAATGAGATTTTTTTACTAAAAATTAGACATTTTAACTAGAAATAAGACAAATATTCTTGGTAAGATTTAGAGTTTTTGCAGTGAGTGAGACTGCATTTGAAAAAGTTCCAATTTTCTTGACCACACAGATAAGCTCCATAGCAGACTTCTGTGATGAGTATTTGCTGGACATGTTGATTGATACTCTAGTTAAGTTCTGTGACTCATAACCTTGCCATAGCTTAGCTTCCACTGAATTGATGCCACTGTGGGCAGGTAGCATCTCTGCAGACCCCTCACACCCAGGACACAGTCTGTTTGAACTCCTCCCCTCTGGACGGCGCTACAGAGCTCTGTACGCCAAAACCTCCAGACACAAGGACAGTTTCTTCCCCCAAGCTGTTGCTCTGATGAACTCTCATCACTCATAGTCTCAGAGAAATCAACCAATAACAACCAAAAATGAATGAATGAATGAAAATATATTTATTTCTTTATATTTATTTATTTCTATTTGTTTTTATATAATAATAATAATAATAATAATAATAACCCCAATCATATGCTGTAACAATGCACCTTTCAATAACCACGTCTATCTCATACTGCTGCACCTTTCACTTTAAAAGAAATTCTATATATGTTAATAAGAGCCATTTGTCTATTTACTGTACAGCGAGCGAAATTAACCGAGTCAAATTCCCTGTCTTGTTTGACCTGACTTGCCCAATAAACCTGATTATGATTATATAGTTGATCTCATCCTGGAAAATAATGTACAACTACTGTTCACTACATTCTTACTTTGCAACAGCAATGAGAGAATGAACAGCGCTCACAAAATGACACAAGTTGCGTTAGAAAGTCCACTAGCAGGGGTCGTTTAACGTGTCTCTAGTATCAGTGTTTAGAATGTTAGGAAACATCAAGGAGGTTAAAGGAAGTTGCTGCTTTGGGTTAGATAATTCACATGCAGGGTGGAATGTGGTGGTGACTGCCGTATCCCTAGAAGACTTCAAGTTTGAGTCTTCTCATTCGTCGCCACCATTAGCCTGTATCCAAATAAGGGTTACAAAAATGCAGCATGTTTGCATTTCTTCTTTTTCACTTGTCTTTTTATTTCATTGGTGGTTAGAAAACAGAGAAAATTAGGCTGTCAGTCAATAAGTGATATGAATTATTGGTATGCTAGTTCAGTGGTTCATCAGTCCATCAGGGTCGACAATCAGATGTTTCCCCTGTTACAGTTCCAGCACCTTAGATGTTGCCCTACATGTCACGTAAGCCTGTCATGTAGTGAGTAGGGGGTGATTTCGGACACAGCCATTAACTGCTATTGCCGGCTCAGAGACTTATTATTGACACTTGAAGTTTGACCCCCATCTGTTTCTGTACTCGCACACAGGACACCAAGGCACTGAAATTAGTTGTGAAAAAAGGAGGTTATGTCTCATAGGAGGACCTGGGACATTGTAAAGTTGTAGTTAGTTGTACATATCCCTGTATTTCTGTTTTATCTTCTCACATTTTCAGTTGTGCCACAAACTTGTTTTTTTTTTTTGTCCCATATACTTCCAGTTACAAATCTTAAACTACAACAGGATGGAATAGCCTTTGACAGCATACTGTGTCATGCCACAATGTCTGAACCTTTATTAAATAAATAATATTTCTGACTGAGGAGTCCGTCACTTCCAATTGAAGGGGGGTTGGATAAATACTACTGGTTATTGGACTATGAGACTGCCAGCTGTACCCTCTCCCATTAGAGGTCACATAAGGTGTTAGTGGATTTATAATAATAATAATAATAATAATAATTCATTTATGGGGTTTTTAGTCGTGGAAAATTCTCCAAAGAGACACTTCACCCTAATTTTTTTATTAATTTATTTTAGTAAAAAAGGGTCACTCTGTTCAACTGATAATCATGTCATACTGAACGAAATAAAGTTTGCAACTACATATGAAGAATTACATCTGTTTTCGCCCGAGTACCCACAACTTCATTGCTTCAGTCCCTCAAAGGTAGTGTTGATGTCTTCCAGCAGCTCACCTCCCTTTAAAACTTCCTTTGCATAATGTCAGATATTTGGATGAACAACCTCAATCTGTCAGTTGCAAATACAAGTTCTTTCCCTTTGCAACATTTAATAACCCCATCTGGTTGTTTAGAAGTTCCCATCATGATGTTCTTGTTCTCCTTGAGTCCAATAGGATTTATTTTAAAACACTGCAAACTAAAATTGAAAACAAAACAAAACATTATGCCTTTTAAAAACAGCTCTTAAGAGTACAAAGAACTTGCTTTATTCAGATAAACACTGCATAACTCATAAGTTATTAGATGCAAGAGCTCGTGTTAGGTTGTGCAATATCTGTGTAATACCAGCTCACACCCATACATGGGATTTCTTGTTATTGCAAGAAAAACAGGAGTGTTACTAATAGCGTCTTTTTTTTTCTTCTTCTTTTTTTTTAAAGTGTATCTTGAACATTTAGTGTGCATGAGCTCTAATTCTCTCTCTTTTCTTTCAGCAGCTTGGAGAGCAAGAAGGATTGGTGGATTTCCCCCATCAGAGTCTGTCTTCACTTCTGAAAAATATTACCGTAGATCTCTCAGCACCTCCTCTTTGGATGATGCACATGGTGCTGATGGGTTGAAGAGGTGTGGGGCTGGGGTGTGAGGTTGGATTGGTTCACTCGTTTGCCAAAACAGATCACATATCACATGAAAGCAGGGCAAAACTACATGTCCAACGAGTAGGCAGAAGATGTTCACAACAGTAACTTGACTAATGATTAATCTCTCGGTTCTCTCGGTACTCAGCATGTCCAGCCTCAATTTAAGGAGCTTAATGGTGTTTGTTTCCAGTCAAGGGAGATTGAAACCGTGGTAATGGTTTTGAAAGTGCAGCTTCCTTTTTTTCCTGAAAGAAAAACAAATTTAAACCAGGTGCTGATCAGGAAAAGCAACAAGTCCTTTATACTGTTTCATATTATGCATCTCTATAAAAACACTACAGAAATAAGAGTAAGATTTAACTACATGGCTAACAGACACATTTATTTTTTTCGATCAGATGATACTTTTAAGTAATCATGAATTAGATTTTTTTTTTTTAATTTAGGTGTTAGGTCCCTTGCACACCAACTGTGTCGCGCTGAGCTGGGTGTCAGCAATATAGTGGGCTGGGAATTGTGGAGTTTTTAAAATCTCCCACAATTGATGGTAGGTTTTTAGCCACTGGTTCATAATGCCGTGTCACCAGCAACAAAGTTTGGGGAATTGTGAAGGAGCTCTGTTTCCATAGCGACCGATTCAGTGTGTACTTTGGGCTCAGTCATCAAACTAGATGGATGCGTCATGTGCCTCGTTTCGTTGCGGTTGCGCGATTATACATCACAGCCAGCAGCGGTCAAAGTTCAATCCAGTAGAAATGTTCCCTGTCGGATCACAGCGAGCTCCATGCTGCAGTGAGCGTGCGCCCTGCTCGGCACAGTTACATACTTGCTGCACTGCTGCGACTCGTTGAAATAAATGGGTTTCGAGGGGCAGCAGTGCAGTCGCCACTTTCAGTGTGCAAGAGGATTTACTGTTACCCTGATCAGGTACTACAACACGGTACAGATGTTAACCCTCTCAGTTTAGAGCATGTGGGAAAAACTGTTCATCCAGCCTCTCTCTCTCTCTCTCGCTCGCTCGCTCGCTCACTCTTATTTCTTTTTTTGTCTTAGTCTGCACATGTTAGATCTTGTAATTAATTAAAAAAAAATGAAAAAAAAAGCAACAAAAAAAACTAATGAAGGCCTTACACTTTTTGGATATAGAAAATTTTATGTATTGTCACGTTAAATACTCAATGTTCATATCCCTGTTGAAATCCTCCATTATTGTATTTAATTGATTACGCTGAATGATCTGTTGCATTAATGGGTTTTCGCACTGTAATCAATCTGCAATCAACCAAAACCTTTACTGCTGTTGGCCTTTTTCTTTAACATTGTAATTGTGGTTGATTGTTTGGAAAAAAAATTAAAGAAATTTTTCACATTCTGATTTCAAGCTGTTGGTATTTTTTTGAATATACAGTGTCACTTTTACCAGTAGGAAGAGAAAATAATTTCAGTCCTAATTTCTAGGCTCATGAAGACTCACATTTTCTATGAATGCAATGGTCCATTCTATGAACAACTTAAACAAGATCTATGAATTGCAGCTTTCTGTTTTTCACTGTTAAAGTAAAAGCACAGAGACGGAGGGATATCACTTCTAGGAATTACTTCTGGGTCAAGTCATTGTAAATTGAATAGGATGGATCTTGGTGCAGGACTAAAACAATGATGTACTGTGGCATTTAGTCACATGTTCCAACTCTGCAGGATATTTCCAGTAAACACAGTTGGCTCATTTATAGATAAATACAACTTTTTTTTTTTTTAAAGCTCAAAGTCAGTCGATAGGAGATACACGTGCTAACTTGATGTTCATTCTGCAACACTGTCTCAGCTCTGCAGACAATGAAAGCAGCTGAGCCGTGAGACTGGCTGTGTTTCATTAGGGCTGCCCCTCCCAGTGGCTCATTTCTGCTGACTCAAATGAGTCGTGCTCATGAGGAGCGACCTGAGTTTGGGCTTTAAGAGCCAGTTTGCCAAACTGAAGCTCAGTCTACTCATTGCTCACCCAGTAATTAGCAGAAGTACCTGCACCTGTTAATGAAAGAAGTACCTTCCAGCTGAGGAAGTTTGACTGCTCAGGTATGGATAGTTGTGAATTATTATGTATCTGAGTACTATATTTTTATCACTTTGTGTACAGAATCTGTATAAATGTAAGTATGTAAAAGAATTAATTGGTGCCAATATATCAATTTAACCCACAGATGGCTTCCAGCTTTGGCCAGAGGAAAGTCAGAAGACGGCAGGAGTACTCTGGTACAAGTAAAGATTTTTGACCTGAAATGCAACACATGATCCTCAAATGTTAAACTACATCCTGGGAAATCATCCCATTTACCCTCTTTAGTTAGTTATAGCTTCCCCTTTTACTTACCACTGAACTGATGTCTGTAACTTCCCTCTTTTTTTTTTTTTTTTTTTTAACTCTCTCGTCTGTCCGGTTTATCTGGCACATGACAAGCTACAGATCAGCTGCTTCATGAACCCAATCCTTTGAAAAACTATCGTCACAGCGCTTCCTGGTGGGCTGACGAAGATGTGCACAGAGAACAAGGAGACTCACTCAGGGTGGGTTTAAAAGAATGAAGTGAATCAAATAGATTCAGGAGTCATTATATTCCCCTCATAAAGCAGCATTTAGGTCATTTAGGTCCCTCTGCCCAACCTAGCGTACGTAACCTAGGAGTTGTGTTTGATAAGGACATGTCCCTGGATCACCACTGTAAACAGTTGGTGAAGAATTGCTTTTATCATCTCCGGAATATTGCTAAACTGAGGTCTATGATCTCAAAAACTGAAATTGAAATGATAATTCATGCCTTTGTGTCATCTCGCATTGATTATTGCAACTCTCTTTTTATGTGTTTTAACAAAAAGGCTGTAAATCGCCTTCAGACTGTGCAGAACGCGGCAGCAAGGATCGTAACTGAAACAAGGAAAAGGGATCATATTACCCCGATTTTATACTCTTTACATTGGCTACCAGTTAATTTTAGGATTCATTTTAAGATTTTAGTACTTACTTTTAGAGCCCTAAATAATCAAGCTCCCGTGTACATTGCTGAACTGCTGAGACCCTACTCTCCCTCACGTTCATTAAGGTCATCAGATCAAAAACTCTTGATGGTCCCCCGCACCCGTTTTAAAACGCGAGGTGACTGCTCTTTCCAGGCCAGTGCCCCTCGCCTCTGGAATGCACTTCCACTGACCTTACGCAGCATTGAGTCCACTGACAGTTTTAAGAGAGAACTTAAAACGTATCTCTTTAGACAGGCTTTCCCCTGATGTTGATGTTTCCCTGGGCATCTGTGAAGTTACCTGTTGTTGTTGTGCTATTGTGTGTTTTATATTCTACCGCATTTTACCCCTGATGTAAAGCACTTTGTGATTGTATCTACGAAAAGTGCTATATAAATAAATTTTACTTACTTACTTACTTATATAAGGGGATAAAAGAAACATTTGTCTTTCAGGAGCAACTAAAAGAGTTGGATGACCATGTGGCCAGGCTTCAGGACATGCTGAGAAGTGAACGGTGCAAAGTAAGGCATGTGGATGCAAGAGAGATAACCATCCGACTATTTGAATGCATCTATTTAAAAAAACAAAATCTCTTCCCTCCTGTCAGTGCTCGAAACTACAGCTGCGGTGTAACCAGCAGGAGGCAGAGCTGAGGCGTCGAGAGCTGAACATGAGCAGACTGAAGGAGAAGCTGTCACAGATGACTGACAGACACAGGGAAAAGAGACCCTGTGAGTAGGGTTGCCACCCGTCCCGTAAAATACGGAATTGTCCTTTATTTGAGAAAAAAATGTTGCGTCCCGTATTGAACTAATACGGGACACGATTTGTACCGTATTTTCATTAACTTTTTCACCTTATTCTAGTTGAATTATTGAAATAAATTAACTTTTTCACCTTATTCTAGTTGAATTATTGAAATAAATTAACTTTTACACCATATTTTAGTTGAATTATTGAAATAAATTAACTTTTACACCATATTATAGTTGAATTATTGAAATAAATTAACTTTTACACCATATTATAGTTGAATTATTGAAATAAATTAACTTTTACACCATATTCTAGTTGAATTATTGAAATAAATTAACTTTTACACCATATTCTAGTTGAATTATTGAAATAAATTAACTTTTACACCATATTCTAGTTGAATTATTGAAATAAATTAACTTTTACACCATATTCTAGTTGAATTATTGAAATAAATTAACTTTTACACCATATTCTTCACCTGTAGGCTATATTACATCTGGGCTGATGGACATACGTAGCATAGGAGGCTATTTCAGCTGCTAGTATGGTTGTCTGTCTGTACAGTCATGCAAGTTCAATGCTATTAAAGCACTTTAAACTTTAAATCAAAGCATTTTGTTTTTTCATATAAAATAAACACATTTTTATTCAGTTTAGAAGTTTTGGGGCTTTTTTTTGGCTCCTGCGCTGCTGAAATCAGGGCATCCCTTATTTCTATTTCTGAAAGGTGGCAACCCTACCTGTGAGACTCATTCTGTCAATTCAGCTGAATCCACACACAGCTGTTTGCTCAAACTTCCGATATTTGACATCCTGAAACACGTGTCATTTTATTTTCTTGCTCAGCCATAGAGGTCCTGAACTTCCCACCTGGAGGCAGAGGCAAAAGGGAGAAGCCTAGCAGAGTTTTGGGGTTCACATCAAAGTAAGAGGACTATAAACGAACATGACATTTTATTCTAAACCTCTTCCAAGTCTTTGATTTAACCCCCCCCACCCACCCGGTAGACAGGAGGAAGCAGCTCTACGTCTGATGCTGGAGCGCAGAGAAGCAGAGCTGAGAGAGGCCATGAAGCTGCGCCACAGCCTCACCACTTTGCTGCATGCACTAAGAGTTGACATGGAGCAGGTCCGAGGATTACGAAGAGCCTTTATACTGAATACCAGCAACGCTTAACTACCAAAACCATGAGTAACTCTAGCCAAGAAATTAAGATTACAAATAAGTTACTTTTAATGACAAGTCTCATTAAGAGACTTGTATGTCTGGCATCTGCAAATTTGACTCTACTGGCTTGTATCTTGACAAAAGAAACAAATGTGAATTTTTTTTTTATATTCAAGTTCCTGTCAGATAGGGTGGACGTATCCCCAGATGAAGACAAAAGGCTGGATCGCACTGAGGCAGGACTTGGTGAACATGTGACAGGAGGAGTCATTCAGAGTTGGAGGCAGGTGCAGAAGAAACTCCAAAATGTCTTATCTAATGGTAAAAGCCAAACTAATGCCGCGTTCCATTTGTCCTCGGAAGTGGGGATTTCCCAGTTCCCAGTCGGAATTTTCAACTGGAACGCCCCTCGAAGTGGGATTTCCCACTGGGAAAGTGGGAGAGTCTTCACCACCCCCGAGTTACCATTCCAAGATGTCTGCCCCGGTTGTAAACAGTAGAAGAGAGCTCCGTAAAAATTCGTAGCACTTCATTCTAGTTTTGGTCACACTAAATCAGTCGTATACAAGTATTGTTCGGCATATAGATGCTGCTATAGTGTAATTTACATTTTTCATGTGGTATATGCGAACTACAAACTTGTTTACCTACTTTGTAACTGGAACGCTGATAACTCGGCTGTGACGTCATTCCCAGTTCCGACTTCCGAGGTAAATGGAACGCAGCATAATTCTGAAAGTGCCGAGTAGTGCTGAGTAAATGCAAAGTATTGACTTGTTTGTTTGAAGGCCTCACTACTGCTGGGACTGACCAGGAGAAGCTCCTGGTTCAACTAGAAACTGAGCTACAAGAGACTCAGCAGCTTGTCAGAGTACAGCAGCAACTGTTCCAAGTATGAGTCAGTGTTATGAATGCACATGTAAAGGTCTCTTGCTGATGTTGGACTGACTCTGGCTGCATCCTGTAGGACAGCGTCTCCTCGGAGGTTTCCTCTGAACTGTCGGAATCCTACTATTTGGAAGAGTGGGAACGTCTCCAGATGTGCTGGGCAGAGCTGAATCATCAGAGGAGGACTTTTGAACGAGAGCGGCAGGCTTTTACTGACGCCGCCATCCGACTCAGTTATGAGGTAAGAAGAAAAGTGAGGCTGATATGATGTAGGTCGACTATCTCCATCTGTGTGTGTGTGTTTAAAGTAAGTTTATATTTCCTACAAAATAACAGCGTCGTGATTTTGAACAAAGAAAAGCGTCTCTTGTGAAGCAGCACTACCTGTGTGACTCACCTCTGTTTGGGACGGGGAGCCCTGCTCTCGGTGAGTAAGACTGATGTTTTAATGCTGTGAATGTCTTTTACAATTCTAAATGTCCTAGAAAAATCACAAGCATTTCACTCCAGTTCTCCCTGGGGTGGAACCTGCTGATGTATCTGGGTGTCTTCCCATCACTCCATCATCCACGGAGTCTGAAAACACTGGCGTTTCTGGTTTATGTGAGGGAAGAGCTCGAGTTCGAACTCCCAGCACCGCTGAACTGTACTCTGCCCTAAATCTGTCATACGGCTGCAGGTTAGTGTTTTTACACCTTAATATAACAGGATCTATAACGTGCCTAGAGAGTACACATTTTTAAATCTAATTTTCCCTAAGAAATCACAGTTTCTTCTCAGTTTTCAACTGCACTCTCGCTGTAAATAGGTTTTTGCTCTCATGTTCCTCATTTTAGGTCCGACCAGCTTGATCAGCCGTCAGACACGTGGGATGGGAGGGTAGACAACAGGGTCCACACACCTTGGCCTCCACATTTGGACTGGTCCGTTTAATGCAATGCCGATAATGAATCATAGCAGTTAAAACTACATTGTCCTCCTTTTTTTTTTTTCTGTTTTTGACAAACAATAAAAAGATTTCTATTTTTTTACTCTTTGTGGGAGGGTCTGGCTTTATTTGATGCTGCTGAGGTGACAGTGATGACTGTCTTGTGAAAGGTTTGGTTTACCATCTAGAAGTAGAAACTGCCAAGATCAGGCCCTTGAGCAAGGCACTTTGTCTGTCTCATCGTGTTCTAACCCCAGGATCCTAACTTGGTTTGTGAGTCGATACAAATAACGGAGGAAAATCTCCCTCCCTCTCTCAATCTATTCCATTTTAAAGTGATCTATCGGAGAGATAGAGGAAGAATTTGTAGTGCTTCAACATTTGTAACTGAGGTATTAGACCATTTTTGCAGGTTGTTTCCATACTAGCATATTCTATACTGACTCATAACAGTTTTTGTGTCGCCAGTGTTGTTGCTGCGATGCAAAGATTTGGTGCTTTTCAAACCTGTTATCATATTAAATCCAATTATTAATTTAGTCATGGAGGGAAACATCCATCTGCTTTCAACTTTAAGTTTTTATTTATCATAAAAATCTGGTCCTTACCAGGTCCAACAGTTTATATTCTCGGATGAATCATGTCATTAAAGAGAAATGAAGCCAAATACAAAGTACACTTGATTAAATAGTTTGTATGATGATAGATTCCACCACATCATTCCAGGCTCAGGTCTTGAGTCTAGACTGTGGACCGCTGAAACACCTTTTCATTTTTTTGTCTTTGTCAGCTATTCTGTTCTTTGACTGTCTGTCCTGTTGCTGGCAAATTTTGACCCAAAGGTTCTGAAATGCAGCTCTTGTTTTTTTGCATTTTCTCTGATGCCCTGGGGGTGGTCAGCATACTGGCATGTCCACTCCTGGGAAGACTGAAATGGTCTTGCAGGTTTTCCACCTGGTGAACAGTCTCTCACTGCAGAAATGTGGACTCCACATGTTTGTAAACTATTTTTGTAATCCTTCCTTTTATTGAAAAGCAATAAAAACGGCTTCTCTAAAATGATGAATTATGTCTTTCCCCCGTTGACATTGTCAACATACAATGAATGCAAAAAAAAACTACTAAATGTTATGCTTTTATAAAGATGGACACTCTTGATGATGATACATTATTGAGGTATTGGCAACACCTGGCTCCAACTCACCATTACAACCGAGGCAAGGGTGCACTTATTTCTATTCATCCTCCATCTGTAGTTTGATTTTTTTTTAAGAAAGAAAATGACCTGGCGTCATTTGTAAACTTGCTTATCCGAGGCTGCACCAGGGGCGTCAATTGGGTATGGCAAGGTATGGCAGCCGCCACACCTTGGCTTCAAGGGAAAATGTAAATGTTTGTTTTTTAAATACATTTATGGAATTACTCTGTCTTTTTGTATTGATTATTCTATTACTCAATACATATAGAATAACTACAAATGCAAATCAGAACATGATCGATTTCACTAGTTATTTTAGTCAAAATCTTAAGAATATTTGTCTTATTTCTAGTTAAAATGTCTAATTTTTTGTAAAAAAAAATCATTACATTTAAGACAAGACTCAAAAACCACCATTTTCACCTGTTTCAAGTAGATTTTCACTTAAAATAAGTGGAAAAATCTGCCAGTGGAACAAGATTTTTTTGCTTGTAATGAGAAGATAAATCTTGTCCCACTGGCAGATTTTTCTACTTATTTCAAGTGAAAATTTACTTGAAACAGGTGAAAATGGCCAAATAAGTTATTTTTCTGGTAATGACTCTTGTTTTAAGTGTATAAAGATTTTTTGGCTAAAAATGAGACATTTTAACTAGAAATAAGACAAATATTCCTGGTAAGATTTTGAGTTTTTGCAGTGAGCGAGACTGCATTTGAAAAAGCTCCATAGACTTCTGTGATGAGTATTTGCTGGACGTGTTGATTGATACTCTAGTGAAGTTCTGTGACTCAAAACCTTGCCATACCTTAGCTTCCACTTAATTGACGCCACTGGGCTGCACCAGTTCAAAGACCTGCAAAAGTTATGATCCTTTAAATGTACATGTGTCAAAAGGAAGTTTTCTTTTGTCCATAGATACGTTTGTTTCAATATCTCCAAATACTCCTGGACATTCTGAAACAAGCACGCACCTGAGCACGAGTGGGCATTGCAGTTTATTCCCTGATTGGAGGAGACGGAGGCCTGCACGCGTGGTGCATGAGCTCGTGTGATTGGCTGCGGGCCCTCAGGCGTGTGCCTCGGCTCACCACTTGTACCTAATTACCAATCACAACTTTTCTTTGTGTCGTTTTCCTCTGTGGCCACGCGTCATGGACTTCTATTGATCTATATACCTCGATTACCCCGAGAGAGGCGACCCTTCAGCCTCAGCGGAGGCCGCAGAAAAGACCAAGAAGCGACTATGACCGGCATGGTGTGGGTGTTCTTCCATCGCCTGCCGTGCTTCATGGAGTCCAACAACACAAGCTTCCAGCCCTGGAGGGATTACATGGGTCTCTCGGACACTGTCAGAGAGATGTTGAGCCAGAACAGCGCCACTGGCTCCTGCAGGCCAGCGTGCGCCGCGCGTCATTCGCAGTGCAATGATCCGAGCATTAAGGCGTTTGCGTCCATGCGCATTAACGCAGTTTACCAAAGCCCCCCGGGCGCGCACAGGGCGCCGGATTGTCCCCTTGAACCCACTCTGACTCCAGGCTCCACGCATCCCGCTGAGCATCTGAGGCGCACCCCGGATTTGGTTGCTTCTTCTGGTGCATCGCAAGCCGAGGATCCAATAAAGTCGGTGCCAAAACGCGGCGCGAGGGAGCGCAGGAAGCCTCGCTTCAGGACTCCGGAGCCGCCGGGGCCTCCCGAACACATGATGTGCTGCAGTTTCTGCAAGCACAACGGGGAGTCCGAGCTGGTGTACGGCTCCCACAGGTTGAAGAACCAGGCTGGAGACGTCCTGTGTCCCTACCTGCGGCAGTACGTGTGTCCCCTGTGCGGGGCCACGGGGGCCAAAGCGCACACCAAGCGCTTCTGTCCCCAGGTGGACAGCGCGTACAGCTCCGTGTACGCCAAGTCCAGACGCTGAGCCAACAGGTAGCAAGAATCATAAATCAGCCTGCAGACACTGCAAAGAAGGCAGCAGAATCCTTTTCTTTTATCTGTGTGTGTTTTTGAATAACTTTTATTTGTGTTCAGCAGATGCTTGTGTTTGTTTTGTTTTGCGTTTCATTTGCATGCTTTGGCACGTTTGCTGTGCATCTTTCCCAGCTGGTACTTTTTGCCAGCCTAACCTACGTTCACTGCGTCTGTTTCAGTGTCTTGCCTTAAATAACGACTGCCAGATATTATGTTTGGGAGTAGGAAAAAAAAGAGAAGAAATGCTTTTTTTATACACTTTTAAATCTTTGTCCACTGATGTCCCATTCATATTTTCTGTCCATGCATTGAGGGATAATAACACCATCAGACTTAAGAGTTACAATGAGGAGTAACAACTTTACTACACAATGTTAAAGATAATGTGAGCATAAAGCATTTTAACCTTTTTAATAACTGCCCTTGTTCTGAGGTGTGCAAGAAAATGCCTGTTCCTGAGGCTTGTAATTTTATTTGAGGGTTGTGAAATTGCCATTCCAGCTCTTCCTACTTTGTGGAAAAACCCTGAATCTGTGTAAATATTGTGTGCTGTGCTTAATATTATAAATGTGTACATTGGTTAACTTTATTTGTATATGCCATTTTCTCTCTCTCTGTGTGTGTGTGTGTGTGTGTGTGTGTGTGTGTGTGTGTGTGTGTGTGTGTGTGTGTGTGTGTGTGTGTGTGTGTGTGTGTGTGTGTGTGTGTGTGTGAAAAAAAAACAGACTGGGAATATTTAGCTCTGCAGGAAATCGCTACCAACAGATTAATGACTTGATGAACACTCAACTTTATTTGGGAAACACCAAAGTAATCAAACCAAACATTCCAGCTACCAAGAAATCTGAATCATAAAAGTGTAACTGCTTCTGTATTAACACCCATAAACCTTTAGGGTAACAAAGTTATTCATGCTGCAGATTTTTAACTCAACATGCAGAGATCCTTGGAAGTTTGACTGCTGCGGCGCAGGTTCTCCAACTCTCGATGAGCCGCCATGACTTTTCGACTGGAAGAAAAGAGGGAAAAATGTTTACGTTTTTCTACCAGATTTGACTTAAAAACAAAAGACATTTACAGGCAGATATTACATTAAAGATGAGTGACAATGAGGTAAGCTGTTGCATTGCTGAAGATTGTTCTGGCCTGGTTTTCATTTATCATATTTTCTACTTGAGTTTTGGGTTATCTCAGTTTTACTGAAGATTTAGGACAAGCAATGCTGCTCTTGGTTTTTAATCACCGTCATGGAATGACATAATTTCAATGAGATGAGACTTAAGGCTTGCAATAATATCAAACTTCTTCGGGTTTGCTTTGATTACAAAGGATTGAGAATCAAAGGAGCACATCCCAACTCAAGCAGGACTCTTCCTGCGTCTCTTCCGACTGGAATTGTCCACAACCTTAGATGGATTTAGGTCAATATTAGCTGCATTTGAAGACGATTCCACCGAACTAGAAGATTCTGATTTTACCCACAACTGCATTCAAGGATGAACATGGATGACGCGGATCAAGCACAGGTTCATCTGATTTGAAGTAAACTGTCTGGAAACCAGATGCAACAATATTCAGTAGGCTATAGTTTACATGGAATTTGTTTTGCATACAAAATAGGTTTTTAATTATACTATAAAAGGTCATTTATGGCAGTTGTGGTCACGCCTGGGAAAAATGGCTGATAAACAGCACGTGACAGCTGTCACATGATTTCTGCAGCTGACAGTTGAAACATGTAAAGGTAAGCGAAATCATCCCCTTCATTAATGCGTCTGATTAAAAATAAAAGTAATTATAACAAATATAGACGTCATGCACTCGTTTGTCTTTATACGTTGAAGTTTAGGACAACAGGGTGTCAGAGTATTCCGCTGTTTGGAGGGACTCAGAAAAACGCGTACAGAAACGAGAACATCCCCCCCGGAAACATCAAAAACCCAATACCTGCTGAAAACTCAGAGGCAAAAAAAGAACTGATGGGAGAAGGGATGCGGATCACAGTGAGTAAGGTGGAGCATCAGACACAAGAAATGGACTTGTGGGGACACGGCTCCGCAATGGGACAAGACACGCACGAAAAAGGAGCAGTATACGAAACGGAGTTTGCATGACGAAAAATCGTTAAAAAAAAAAGTTGGAAAAAAGAAAAACGGAAACAAAACAATTCCGCCCGTAAATAACCGAGAGGTGGATGCGTAATATAAACGAGCAATAACCGAGACAAAAAGGAGAATTTTAGCACGAGGTCTGAAATTTGTGATCACACCAGAAACGATACCAGACAAAGAATACATAGCCTAGTAGCAACAAAACTGGCATGTAAAAAGAAAACAACCATCAATTCATTCAAAAAAGACGAATCTATAACCATTCCACCGGCAAATAAAAGGGGGATTGCAGTAGTCATGGAAACAACTTACAAAACACAAATGGAAACAAAGGGACAACAATATATATGAAATCTTGAAGAAAAATCCCACAGAAGAAAAGGAGAAAAAACAACAACCTTGAAAGTCCTCCTGAAACCAATGCTAGGGGCAAAAAACAAAAAGGAAGCATATGATAATTTAATATTCACAGCAAGTGTCACCCACAAGATTTATGGAACACCCAAATACACAGAGACTCCCTTCTGCGCCCCTATTGTCGACAGCATAAGCTCAATAACTTACAATCTACCCAAGGCACTGGTTGAAATCATCAAACCCATTATTGGCCTCTCAGAACATGATTACAATAACTCAAAACTGGCACAAGAAATCAAAAAAACAAAACTGGAAAAAGAGAGATTCAAATCTCACATGATGTCGCATCATGTTCACAAAACCCCCGTAGATGTCGCACTCCACGTTGTCAAACAATGCCTCAAAAAGGATCGTCTACGCTCAAGAACTGCACAGACCAGTCAATGACATTCACGCTACAACAATTGGTTGCCAAATCCACATATTTTCAATATAAAAAGGAATACTATTTGCAATGGGAGACTATCAGCTATCATGGGCAGTTTTTCTTTATGGAAACCCAAGCAAGAGTCACCCCGTAGAGACATATACGGACACACACAGGAGCTAATGACCACATAAACACTATGGTCAGTAGGCTATCGGAAACATCAGATCCACACAGGACAATACCCCTTTTTTGGACATGAAAATCCACCACAAAGAATATGGCAGCATAAAAATAACAGTAGACAGAAACACCACACACACTGATCAGTATTCATTATGGACATCTGAACACCCCACTGCACACAAATTGGCCTGGTTTCCCAGATCAGTTAAGTAGTTCTTAACAGCGAAAGACTTCTTTCAAACCATCTTAAGGAGCCTGTGAAAGAACTACTTAACTGTTAAGAACTACTTAACTGATCTGGGAAACCGGGCCATTATCAGTTGTCAGAACTTTATATTATAACGGGCCAGCATCATCACGGACGAGGTGATGAAGGAGGAAAAAAAAAACACATTCAACAAGTACTCAAGCTTTGCCAATATCCCATACGGGCCATCAATACAGGAAAACAGCAGGTGATAAACAAAGAAAAAAAAACAAACACAGAACAGAAAACAAGACGCACAAATGAAGCCGAGAACAGCTACAGAGATACCGTGACCATGTCATACACCCGGGGATATCGGGACCAACGCAAAGGCTATTGCTTCATCCAACGGACGAAGTAGAACAGGACAAAAGAATGCAATAAAATATACAAAATCCAATGAAGATCGCTACTATAAAATATACATCAGGGAGAAGGGGGAGAAAAAAAGAACATCAAAAAGGAGTGCAAAAACGACTCACGAGGACGGGAAAAGAAAAAGTGGAACAGGAAAATCAAAAATCAGCAATATCGGATCACTGCAAAAAAGAAAAAAAAACACCAGATCACAGACTGGGACAGCGAACACTTCGTCAGATCATTGGTTCTTCTGAAGAAGACTAAAGCCGACAATTGAAAAATGTAACGGTAAATGAAATCATACCTTTATCTTTGTGTCCGTTTAAAAGAAAACAGTAGTAAAGGTCATCTCTTGACTCCTGCTATCTTTTAAACATTTGTTAAAGGAATGACATGGCTTTATCTCAACCAACTAATTGAGGATTTACTCTTAATTGTGCTTGAATTATTGACATGCACTGATGTTGCAAGAAACACTTTAACTTAAAAAGACTAACAGAAGGACAAAGGAATAGTTTCAATAAGTCATTAAAATATGTTGCAATATTGCAATTTGACAAGTAGGCAAGAGTCTGAAAACCATCTGGCGTCCTTTTACCATCCTGGGCCAACATGAGCGCAAGTATGATTAGTATCTCAGCTGAGATAAAGGTCTCAGTGTGTTAAAGAAATCACTTAAACTCATACTCAAATTTAACCTTTTTAGGTTTCGGCAAACATGTAATAAAAAGAAGATATACTGTGGTTGATGTGATATTTTCTGAAAACAGTTTTACCACAGGATTTAAGAAACCCTGTGACATTTCACTTAGTGCAGGGATCTAATATCATTTTGAACTTTAGCCCGCAGCCCATCTAGCAACAGTGTAGTCAAAGTTTACCAGATAAAATATACAAGTGGTAAAGCTGAATACATACATAGGTGAATGTGGATGAAATGGTCACAAGTCAAAAGTTCACGTCTGAAAAGACTGCAGAGGATGGGATGGACATGGAGGAAGGAAAAGAGATGATGCAGGAAGGAAGACTGGTGTATACTAACTTTAGAGAGGAGAGTTCTCTGATCAGCCCACAGACCAGGCCTGAGGCATCTTCAAGTTGGCCTAAGGGATCAGCTTCTTCCTCTTTCTTCATCACCACTTCTTCTCTAGATGAGAGTGAAATATTGGATGGATAAAAGAGTTGATTAAACTTTTGTTTCTATTTATGTTAACTTGAAATATATGTCTGAATGTACATTTCAATATTTCTACTTAAATGATAGAGCAGAGAAGGTTTAGATTTTTTCCCAACAGCCCAGAAAGACATGTTTACAAACGTTTCAATTGGCAAGTTGCTCAGCTGGAGAACAGAGATCCGGTCTCACTCTGACCATAACTGCTGCAGTTTATAACCTTTCCAAAAAAAATCGGTGTCCAAACCATATTTTTAAATATATATCTTTCCGCTTAAATTTATTCTTATTCTAACAAACATCAACCCAGTTCAGAAGCAATAATGATTTGATTCCCCTGCTGTTGCATAAACAAGACACACAACGAAAGGAGAGGCTATCATCAGACACACCTATGAAGGTATGGCTTTGGAGCTGGTGCCCACAGTTCATTTCCCTCTTCTCATCCTTTCTGGCTGATTCTTTACTTGTTTTGCATTTTTCCAGAGCCCTGACCACTAGTAGTAGCCAGAGGTGGTATCTGCAGCCTACAGAAGTTACGCTGGTAGTGAAGCTCATGCACGTGTGCTGAGGCCACAAGGTTTGCATTGTCTCTCAGACTGTGTCAAAAGTGTGACCTTATGCTGGTGCAGTGGGCCCTGCATTCCTTCTGGTGTTTGAAAATGCCTGGCCTCGTGTGGTGCGAGTGTCTTAGCAGCCCCTGCCTGACGAAAGCATCATTGCTATTGACAAGCCCACCCATTCCACCAGAATCCAATCAAACACCTCTGGGACATCATGTATTGTTGCATCCACTGTTGTTCTGATCCAGGTCTGGGAGGAGCAGAGGTGGACAGAGTACTCGACCCCAGTACTTGAGCAAGAGTACAAATACTACTGGTCAAAATTTACTCCGTTACAAGTAAAAGTAGCTCAGTCAAAATATTACTCGAGTAAGAGTAGAAAAGTACTTGCTTTTAAAAGGTACTTAAGTATCCAAAAGTAAATGCTTTTAAATTTACTTTAAGTAAAAGTAAGAGTAAGAGTAAATTTCTTATTTTCCACATCAGTAAATTACTATATTTTTTCTAAATTAATTTAAGGATCTTTTAACTCTTGTTTCTGAGAATTAACCCTTTGAAACCAGCTGCACTGATGTGCTGCTTTTAGAACCACAATGTTATATAAAACCTGCAGAAACACCAAAAACAAATCAAAATCGAGTCCGGCTCATTATCAGACTCAGACGACTCAGCGGATTGTCTTTCTTCTCCTGACGCAGGCGTAGCCGTTGTTGCGGCTCTGTCTTGACTTGTTGCGGCTCTGTCTTGACAAACGCAGGCTACTTTGGCCGTATCGTTTTGAGGAGGCTTGACGTATTTCCGCTTTACGTACATCCCAGTGGAGAGCGTGCACTGTGATAGGTCTCCTCCTTTGACAAAAACAGCTTGTGTCCAATAGGATTTTAGGGAAGAAGAAAAAAGAGCAGACCTGAAAGTAACAAGTACTTTTCAGCCTTCCTAGAAATTTACTCGTGTAAAAGTAAAAATATTTGTCTTGGAAATGTATTCAAGTAAGAGTAATAAGTACCAAAGAAATCTAATACTCAAGTAAAGTACAAATCCTCTGGATATGTACTTAAGTACAGTACTCAAGTAAATTTACTCCGTTACTGTCCACCACTGGGGAGGAGACCATCTATCATCATCATTAGAAACGTGCACAGATGTTGTAGGGCGCATTCAGGAACACGGGGAACATTCTGACAACTGACCTACATGGTAAGCTCTATTTAGGAACTTCAAATTACATTGATCAGCGTGTAATATCATTTTTACTCTTTGATTTTTAGTATGATTCTGAATCCAGTCCTCGTGGGTTAGAAATGTGTTGCATGTGTTACATGTTGCTGGCATTAAATTCAAAAAACAAATTTTATAAGAAATGCATGTTTTGTATAATTGATTTTCAAATTATATTGACACTTTAAAGTAAAGTTGTATGTGGAAACTGATTCTGCCTCTCGTCACGTTAATATCAGATTTCTTGTGGCATTAGTCTGTCTTACGTGAGAACGATAGTGTTCAGCTGCGAGTCCGAAACGTAATCCAAGTATCCAGATGCAAGCGTATTACTGGGGTCCTTGGCCTGAGTATGTTCATCATTCAGAGTAGACGGACCAGCAGCAGGCTCATCATCAGGATCACACTGTAGGCAACAAATACAGTTCCATTTCAACAATTATCAAACACACAATACTCCTTAAGTGAATAAAAATCACATAGCTGGTTCAGATATCATGACTCAGAGTCTGGGTGCTTCTCATTATCATTTCCTTGCATCTTAGCTCTTTCTGTCTGAAGAACTGACACTGTCAAATGAGAAATCCTTGGTTCCATTAGTCAGCATTAAAAAGAAAGGAAACTAATATATGTCCCCTTACTCTGAGCTCATTCAGGACACTCCACTAAAAAAGTGGTTAATTAGTGGCCAAGGCTGTCAACATTAAATTTTAGTGCTTAATTTTCCTGGCTTGCTCTCCTGCCTGTCAGTGTTTGTCTGATGTCACCTGTCATGTTGCCTATTAGTTTGTCTAGTTACAATGTTGCTTTTTGTGCATGGCTTTTTATTGTGTTTAGTGCTTTTGTCTTGTTTATTTTTGGCCTGTTAGTGTGTTATTGAGTCCTATGTTATTAATGTTGATGTTACTGTTGCTGCTTCATGTTGTTTCTGTTTTCGTTTGTTGAAATTGTCTGTTGTTGAGCTTATGTTAACCTGTGTGTGTATGTATTTTAGCTTAGTCTCTTTCCTTTTAATCTTTATTCTGATGTAGCCTTCTTATTGGGAAATGTTTTATTGATTATATCTTAATATTTTTTCTTTTAGGTTGACTATTTTACACCAGTCCAGGGACAGCAGATGCAAAATAGCCTTTTTGGCTAATTCTGGAATATTTTACATTTGTTTAAATGTATTATTATTGTGCATTGTCCTTGATAACTAAACCTTTAAAGAACAAAAGAAAAGAACTTCCCTTTCATAGCGCCTGGATGTACATTTAGGGGATTGAAAAAAAAAAGAAATCCAGAAGTAATAGTTAATGAGTCATAGCAGGAGAGAGGTTGTGAGGAAGAACAAGTTAGCATAATGAAAAGCACTTGTGTTAATGGGTTCAAGTTACCCCACTCACGCTGAATTTTGTCTCAAGGACACTGGGTGTCACTGCAGCTGCACAGAACTCCACAGAACCACAGTTTAATCCTCCAGACTGGCTGTTTGCAGAGGAAGCGCCTTTGTCATCACACATTACACCATTTGTCCTGGTTGGGCTTCCCTTCTCTGGACAAGCAGCCTCAACTGCATCCTGATTGTCATGCTCTTCATTTTGGCTGGTTTCAGAAGTGATGGCAGAACTTAATTGGACTTCTTCTGCCATGTCTTCCCCATTTTTCATTTCTTCTTCGGGCATATCCCCCCTATTTTCAGCAGTGGGTTCTTTAAGTCCCTGCACCTCCTGATTCTCCAGATGGTCCCCTTCTTCTCCCTTTGAAATTTGACATGAGTCTGGGTTACCAGGAAGCTCTGGATCAGACGCTGCGCCTCCTTCGACCTCTGAACTCTTTCCCTGTGAGGGACCTGGGTCACACATAGTCGTGGTCTCATCTGAGGTAGTGACAGTGATTTGGACTTCAGTTTCTGCTCTGTTTTGACAAGAAATATTGCAATTATTAAGGAATTAAATAACAAAGTTAATCTATTCATTTAACTGAAATATGTTCCACACACTTTTTTTTATATATACCGTATTTTCTGGACTATAAGCCGCACCTGTATATAAGCCGCATCTGCGCTATTTTAAAAAAACAATAAAAAAAAGATATATAAGCCGCATCCGCTCTATTAAAAAAAAAAGATATACAAGCCGCAGGTATTTATATTGTTAGATTAGATATTTTCTACATGTACAGAACGATTTTGAACTGTAAATGATGTACATGTTTGTACCTAAATAGATCCTTTCCTAACAGTTTCTTTTAACACGGCAGCAACTTTACTGATTAAAACTGGACTGAACCAAGAGAAAATAACCGGTATTTATTTATCTATTTATCTGTTTGAAATCTGCTTCTACTTCTATCTGCTAAAGAAGAAGTAGCGTATTCTTCCTTGCATTTATTTTGTCTTAGTTTTTATTCTAAGCGGTGGAAGAAAAATCCACAGAATAGCCGCACCTTTGTATAAGCCGCATGGTTCAAAACCTATGAAAAAAGTAGCGTCTTATAGTCCAGAAAATACGGTATATAATTTAACTTAACTTTTTTCAAAGTTTTAAAAGGCAGTCAATGTAACTACAGTTGGGATAATCCAACATAACAGGAAATTGTTTACATCTAACATCTTAAGTTTGTCAAGTTAAGCAATATATACTCTGCCGTGTACTCTGGAAATTAAAAAAAAAATCCTAATACTTTTTCTCAAAAGTGTCAACTCTTTCACTTTTAATAAGGATAACTAATGTGAAAGAACTTGAAAAATACAACTTCACTCCACATGACCTCAACCACCACTGCTTGAAGTCAAGAAAATACAAAATATTACCCTAAAAAAGCATCAGTAGTATAATCCTGACCTGTCATCTTCTCCACAGAGACTGGACATCTCTGCATCACTCTGCTTGGGGATGTTGTCTGCAGAGGTTGTCAGAGGTGAAGGTGGTAACCCGGGTGAACACCTGTCTTCTTCCAGGATCACAGTGTGTGGGGCTTCAGTATAGAGCTGTCTCTCAATTCCCTCCACTCCGTTATGCCCATTTTCACGATTTTGCTTCTGTAAAAAGCAACTACGTTCCCTCTCTGACAGCCCGCTTGAACCCATCCTTCGCTTCTTCTTGGCCGGTAAACCCACTGCCAACTCTTTGAGATCACCCAGGCACATGTCGCTGGTGGTGTCTTGAATTTTCTCTAAATCAGAGTTGTCCATAGGACCTACTTGCTCCTCCATAGCAGTTGTAAAGCATTCTTTACCCTCTTCAGAGACTGGCAAGAGGACCTCAAACTGATCATTGCATGTTTGATTTGGTGATTCGTGATATTGCTCTGGCTCTGATTTCTCCTTGTTACTGATTTTGCTGATATCATCATCATCATCAGTATGTAATCCACAGTTCTCAAACTGGGTGTCACCGCTTCCATTTTTGACAGCATCTTCTTGTCCCGTAACAACCACTCTTGTAGCGTCAGCATCTGGTACTTCTGCACGTTCTTCTGCGATGGAGCCATTTTGTTTAGTGAGACAGAAATGCTCTTCTGCCAGATCCTGCTGACTTATGATCACACTACAGTCCTGCAGAGGAGGCTGCAGCGTTTTGGTGTCATCTCCTTCTGCGTCCTAAAATTTAACAGGGAGACTTGCTTGTGAATTTATTTGAATGAAATGTAAAAATTAGCTCGGTTTCAATTAGGTAAATTACTTTTGGATGGGCAGCAGCTTGGGGATCATCAATCAGGGAAGCTTGATCAGGTGAACACTCCCTCTTCCTCGATCTGAGCGACCGAGTCCGGGATGGAGGCAAGTCCTCTTAAAACATGAGGACAAACTTGATCACTCAAACAGTTTGATGGGAAGTCAATGTAGCTGATTAACACATTTCAACAGTTTTTATAAAAGTATAAACATCAAATAAAGGTAATTTCATAACCGAAAGCACTCTTACTTAATAAAACATAACCAAAGAAACACTAATAATGAAAATATTTGATGTTATATGACAATAGCATCTTATTTTACCACTGCTGCTGATCTTTGCTTTTCCTTTGGCCATCTCCTCGTACTAAAGGGAAAAAATATGAGGGAAATGCAATTTTATGGCTGTATCTTAATAGCTAAAATTAAAGGAGCAGTTTTGTCATAATATATGTATGCTATTATTAGCTATACACTCTAAATAATTTAATTTTTATGTAGTATTCAACCTGCCCAGGGACTACAGGTGGAAAATAGCAAGTTGCTACAACCTGGCACAATGCATATTCTCTTGCAAAAGATTAATGTCTTATTGTGCACTGTCCCTGTTTTGAAATAAATAAATAAATTACAGATAACTTACAAATTACAAATAAAATGTCTGTGTGTAATATGTGTAATTAGCTAGCTGATTGAATTACTCAGCTTATTTATTTGGGGGGGAAAGTTTTTTACATAAACGGTAACTTGGATGAACTTTCCAGTTGATATTTAAATACGTAATGTTCCCTTATTAGTGTAAGTAGGTGTAACTTTTAGGCATCCTAGTGAATATTCGTCGAAAAATAAATTGCAAACAACCCACCTGAACAAACGTCAATGCTTTGCGACACCAGTGGGCGCGATCGGCTCAAATCAGCCTTGAAGGCTGATTTATGGTTCTGCGTTACACCAACGCAGAGCCTACGCCGTAGGGGACCACGGCGACGCGCGTCGTACGCCGTACGCTACGGCGTAGGCCTGCGTCGATTTAACACATAATTCAGGCTTCAGCCGTAAAGTGTGGCGCTCGTTGCCATCGGAAACCCCATGTAGGAAGTAGTTTAAACTGTTGAGGGTTTTTTGTTTTGACGTCTTCAGGGCATCTTTGTCGCGTTTGAGTTCTCTTCTCGTGTAATTTGTGAGGAGTTGCCGACCAGCCCAGGTCCGTGGAGGTGTCAGGTGAGCAGGCTCTGGTGTGAGTGTTATGTGTTTGTTGTAGCTGCTAAACAGAGCCAGGACGCTTCAATCAAACTAGATGCTGTGGTTTGTTTTATTGTGATTTAGGATTGAATAAATGATCACTCCGGTGATCTGATAGTGGTTGTTGTTAGTTGCCTGCCTTTTAACCCTTGTGCTGTCTTTGGGTCAAAATGACCCAATTCTTCTCTCCTTCTTTCCTCCTGCCATGCTCTCTCCTTCCTTCTTCCTTTCCTCTTTTCCTTCTTTTTTACCCTCCTTTACTCATTGTTCTTCCTCTCCAATAGTCTCCAATGTAAACAAGTGTAATGCTTTCTTGGAATAATGCCTTTTAGTTGACTTTGTATCAGCGAATCTGTACTGTCATGAAACTGTACCTGATCCTATGCAATTCTTCTAATACATTCTTCAATCAATCAATCAATCCTACCTCCCTTCTGTCATTCGTTCCTTTATTACCTTCTTTGCTTTTCCTTCCTTCTTTCCTTATTTTCTCCACTCCTTCCTTCTTCCCTCCCTTCTTTTTTCCTTTTCTCCATTCCTTCCTCCCTCCCTTCCTTCCATCTTTTCTCCCTTCCTTACTCCCTTTCCTACTTCCCTCCTTCTTTTCTCCTTTCTTACTTACTTCCTTCTTTCCTTCCCTCCATCTTTTCTCCCTTCCTCCCTTCCAACTTTTCCCCCTTTCTTACTTACTTCCTTCTTTCCTTATTTTCTCCACTCCTTCCTTCTTCCCTCCCTTCTTTTTTCCTTTTCTCCATTCCTTCCTCCCTCCCTTCCTTCCATCTTTTCTCCCTTCCTTACTCCCTTTCCTACTTCCCTCCTTCTTTTCTCCTTTCTTACTTACTTCCTTCTTTCCTTCGTTCCTTCTTTTCTCCCTTCACCCTCCCGTGACCCAAAGACAGAACAAGGGTTAAATCCCCCCCCCTCCCACACACACACACACACACACACACCTTTCTAATAGGTTCAGTGAGTGTAATTGTTGTATTGTATAACATTAGATCTGCTCAGACCCTAGAGGTTTTTAAGTCATCTTTGAAAACGTATTTCTTTTCATTGGCTTTTGGTGTACGGTAAATAGTGGCCTACATCTGTGAGAAGTGATTGTGCACTTTGTGTGTCTGTTCTTTGCTGTCTATTTTTATTACTATTTTATTGATCATCCTGGTACATTAATGATTTCATTGTTTCTGCACTTTGTACTGTATTTTCTTTTGGTATTGTTTCATTTAATGTATACTGTACAGCACTTTGGTCGACCTCGGTTGTTTTTAAATGTGCTATATAAATAAAATTGACATTGACATATTGTTCTGTACTATCAGATATTATCGGTCCATGAGTCGCAGTCGGAACCCCCCTCCTCGGGGTCAAGGAGCAGCGCGAGCTAAGCAGGTAATACATGACATGAAGAATATTTTAAAACACTCATTATTAGTAGATGACACAAAAGCTCTGAAGCAGGACATCTCCTCTCTGTGCATTTCAGATGGGGCTGCTTCTTGACCTGTCACCCGATGGAGGGATGGATGATGATGGAAATGATGATGAGCTGGAGGCAGAGCTCCTCCGTCTGGTGGGAGGAGGTGGGACATCACAGGGAAAGAAAGAAGGGGGAGGTGAGGGTTTGATTCCTTATTTTTCTTTTCCAAACACCATTTCTCCCTCAGTCTTTTTTTGTCCATGTGCCAGCTCATGATTGGACATACTTTATGATTTTGTGCTGCTTGTGATGCATTTCTTTCTGTTCAGCTCCCGTTCCCATGGCAGAAATTGAGCGAATGGCAGCACTTTGTATGAAAGATCTGGATGATGATGAAATTGGAGAGGAAGATTTAGATGATGAAGATCTTCTGGTAGAAAACGCTTACAAACACACATGCACACCTTTTGCTTTTTCTCCATTTTGACCTTAAACTATACTTTGATTACTCACCAGATTGTAGCTACAGCTAGTTGAAATGGAGAAAATAATTTACCGATTTATATTAAACAGGTCCAAATTATGTTAGTCATCTCTGAGTAGATGTTTCCTTTGAACTGTATATATGTGGGTTTTTGCATAGGCGGAACTGAATGAAGTTTTGGAGGATGATGATGACCAGCATCCTGCTGCAACACCCCCTGCTGCCACAGCAGCTGCTCTTAAAGTGAATATCACATCCCATCCTGCTCCTCCTTATGCTCCCAGTGGTGAATCTGGGTTGGAGTCCCAACTTTTAGAGCGCATTGCGATGTATCAGACAGCCATATCCAATGGCAAGGCTGCGGGCGAGACGAGCAAAGTTCGAAGATATGACCGGGGGTTAAAGGTAAACTGATGATGAAAGCTAATGATACGTATCATGTGCAAATTCATACTGTTTCCTTTATGTACAATTCACACTGTGCAGTGTTGATTTCTGCTTTCTTGAACCATAGACATTGCAGGCCATGTTAACATCTGTCAAGAAGGGGAAGTCTATTAATGAGGAGGAGATCCCTCCCCCCGTTGCTCTTGGACAAAAGGCAAATGTTACCACAGAGTCCGAACCGGTGAAGGAACGAGAGCCGCCAGAGCCCACGTTCATTCCCTCCCCTCCATCCAATCAGCAACCCCTGAGAGAGGCAGCACCAGCAGCTCCTAACACTAAGCCAGTTAAGCCAACACATTTGTTCCCCCCACAAAAGCCTGATGCTCCCATCACCCCAGAAACACCCGCTATCTCTCCTCTCACTCCTTGCCAGCCTAACGCCCAGCACTCAGGTAAATGCACATAATGAAAAAGAGTGGACCTCTTTATGCCTTGTACTAAATGTATAAAAGCAATCAGAAATTATTGTGTGCCTCAGAATAATCCACTGTCTAAGAAGTGAGCATAAGGTGATTTAATTATTGCCATTTAAAGTTTTAGACTTTTATCTATTGACGTAAACCAGTTGCAGTTTTTTTAAATATATGTTTTAATACTGAACAACAGCCCAAGAAATACTTGATTAAATCAATATCTAATTGGCTGAAGGTGATGATAATGTTGATGATAATACTAATATCCCAATTTGCTACTAGTGAAACAACTGTTTCTTTTAAGTTTCTGCTAAAGGTCACCATTGTCCTCCAGAGCTTTTAGAGCAACTGGTCTTGTTTAGATATGTGCCCTGTCATGTTCTCACTCTCATTTTGAAATTAATTTTCACTCCACTCAGAGCTGAAACAGGCTGTGCTGTCCAGACAAAGGGAGTATAAGATGGCTGCTATACACGCCAAACAGAACGGTGACATCAACCAGGCCAAACAACACTACCTCACTGCCAAGGTAACACAACCTGCAAGTTTGATGACTACAACAAACTGAATTGTTGTGACAGAGTCACTTGTAAAAAAAAATGCTGTCACCTGTGCAGAAGCTCAACTCGCTACTGGAGGCCGTGGATAAAGGAGAACCAGTACAGCTGAGCTCGCTGCCTCCTGCTCCTGGTGAGTGTATCTAATACTCTACGTCAGGTTTTTGCTCCCAGTAACCCAATCAATGCTAAGTTATTATATTTCTGTAACTATCAAATTGTCAAGTTTGGTTAAGTTTACAAAATAATCATCCAGCTGAGCTTTTCTGCTCATCTTCAGTTGATTGTTTTCTCAGTTATCACATGAGCAGACCACATCCACATGCAGAAATGTCCTACCATTTAATGAGGCTGTATTCCGTTTGTAATCACCAACATTTCATTTCCTCTGCCAAGATCAGGAGCTGAGGCAGGAATATGATGGAATATGATTTATTACTGTTTGTTTTCTTCAAGCAAAATTATCGAGGGGTGTGAAGCCGAATTCTTGGGGGTTGTGCTTTCTGAGCACTTTTGTTTGTACCTGTAATTTTAATTACACTATACATCAACATTGGTTGATTCCTCATTTTCCAGCAGGCATTATGTTTCCTCTGGACATCCAGCACACAATAGAAACTAAATATATGCCAACAGACAACGGGATATGTTGAGAAACATTCAATTATGAGTAATGAATCTTTTCAAACTTTCACTCCCTTGTTTATGTTCCTCTTCATGGTGTTCAGTCACTCATAGCTGATTACTTGTCAGTTTAATGACATACTTTATTTTCTAAATCAGAAGAATTAGAATAGAATTAGAGTTGTCTTTGAACCAGTACAATGAAACTGGCAGTACAAAGTACAGAATAAGTTAACATTAAAAGCTTAAAAAAAAGAATAGGCTACACCATTTAAAATGACAAGATTATACACACACTCACACACACACACACACACACACACACACTCCGTAGCAGCTTAAAGAGACAAAACAAAACACAGTAGATTGCAGAGACCCTGGGCAAAGATCGGCACATGTGGTGATTATGAGAAAGAGGTGGTGTTGAGTGCATGTACCTTGCATGTCATTACTATAACACAGATGGGGATTTATAAATAAAGGTATTTGCAGTGTCAGCAACACTGTCTTACAACATTTGTAGTTCTTACCAAGACTAAACTGTATTGCACTAAACATGTTTAATTGTCTTAGTAGGCAGGTTTCATGCTTGTTTGTCAGTAAAGGGTGGTCTGTACTGATTTCACTGCATTTATTCCTTACAATTGGGATCTGTGTCTTCTGCTGTACGGCTGTGTCACCTCCAGGAGATGTAGTACCAGAGCACGTTGCACGTCCTGCTCCTCTGTCTTCATCCAAACCTGCTGCCCCTGCTCCCCCTGCTGCCCCAGCACCTACTCAGTTGGCTACTGCTGGTAAGCATTGTGTGATTTCATTTTTTTTTTTTTAAGTAATTAATTGATCTATGTAAAGAAACAGTATGAGTGTTTCTGTTTGTTCCTCCTGAAGACCTGCCTGCTCCCAGCAGTTTGGCAGAAGCCCTGCAGCAGAGGATGGACATATACAAGCAGGCAGCAGAGGGAGCCAAGACCAAAGGAGACGATCGGAAGGCTCGCATGCACCAGCGCATTGTGAAGGTAAACACTACGTCCTTAAATGTTTGCACCCACTGTTTACAGAGGCAAACCCTTTTTCTTTTTTTTTTCTTTTTATTCTTTTTAGCTTGATGGCTTCTTGTTACTTTGTGGCATATACAGAAGATTTATGTCCACTCAGGAAATATGCAGTTAAGATGGGTGACTTTCA
This sequence comes from Cololabis saira, assembly GCF_033807715.1. Lineage (NCBI taxonomy): Eukaryota > Metazoa > Chordata > Actinopteri > Beloniformes > Belonidae > Cololabis > Cololabis saira. The sequence continues at coordinate 32,874,350 of NC_084587.1, forward strand.
CACAATCTCCCTTTCTAAAAGAGTTTGCTGCCGTTTCTGATCTGTGAAGGCTGTAAAATTGTGGTTGGATTTACTGTTAGAACTTTTATCTCGCCAAATAGATAATGTTAAAGGGGACCTATTGTGGCATCTAATACCTATTTTAAACAGGCCTTGAATGTCTTAAAAACAAGCTTTTGATTTTTTTTTTGCTAAATAAATTAAAAATTCAGCCTCTGAGCCATGTCTTTATCTTCCCATTCTCTAACCTCGTTATCTATGTGGGATTCTGAGGGGGCGGGGCTATGATAATGAGGCTCTGTGCTGATTGGCTGCCTGAATGACGCGTAGAAAATGGCGGAAGCTCCATCCGGCGGAGTTAGTTGTTGTTGTTCCGGCCGGAGTTAGTTGTGGGCGTTGTTTCACGCATCGCTCCCATCGTTACGTAACGACAGGAGCAGAATCTGAACGGCTCGTAGAAGCCACATCACACTGGATGGATCATCCGGGCGGCTGTACAGACACTGCAGAATTTGGTTGCTTTCCTCCTTCTCTGAGTTGCCAGGCTGAGGGGAGACCACTTTATATATGTTAAAGCAAGAAAAAACGTGTTTTTCATAATGGGTCCCCTTTAAGGACGTTTCTTTTTTAATTTTCCTCACATTGTCTCCAGAACAGTCCCTTAACCTTATCTCTGAAGGATTAAACATGATATAGATGAATAGAGACCGTTGAGCCAGTATGCAACAAATAACATAGAACATGATTTTCACCTCCACCTGACCATTACATCACTTCAGTGTTCCTATCTTCACGGTAAATGTGACCAGGGAAAACACCAATGTTGCTCCTTTTGGGGAGTGTTGTCTTTATGTTTGTAATGTCTGATTGGAGGGTTTATGTTGTTGGTTTTTTTTTATTTATTCTTTTTGTATTAGTGAAATAAATATCGAGACCAGCTATATCCAAGTTATTTTAAAGGTGAATTCCTTTTCTTACCTGCGACAATGCAGCAGATTAATATAGGAAACATATCTCTGCGGACTTGTGCTAAATTGTCACAGCACAATAAGATGAATTGTAGAAAGTCTGAGCTTAAATTTCATTAAATGAGTGCAGTTTGCAATGACATCTTTGCCTGCCATGTTTGGGTAAAAGAGGAAAACACAGTGGGGGAGGGGGAGGGTAGCATCTTGTATAGGAAGTCTTTTGATATTGCAACTTTTAAGGCTTTCTTCCTCTATCACGCAATAACAGCATGAACAGCATTATATGTGACAGTCTCTTGTAAGAAATGTAAGTCACATCAATCATAATTTTGTTTCTCCATCAGCAATACCAGGATGCCATCAGAGCACATAAAGCAGGCCGACCTGTCACCTTGTCTGATCTACCGGTGCCACCAGGTTTTTTTTTTTTTTTTTTTAATGCAGTTTTGTAACAGGATTTTAAATCACTTGCTTGGGTAAATGAATTTAGTCGCATGTGTGTGTTTTTCCTCCAGGCTGTCCACCACTACAGGGCTCAGAGGGGAGTCAGCAGAACATAATGGGTGTTCTGGAAACGGCTATGAAAATAGCAAATCAAGATGCAGACGCAGAAGATGAAGAAGATGGAGAAGGAGAGGCTGCCAGGGTGGAACAAAAAAAGGTAAAAACACCACATGGTCAAACTTTTATAGTGCTGCCAGGAAACCTGATTGCCTTTGGATTAAAATAAGAAATGCTTTTTGTGCCATTTCAGCTCCTGCCGCGTATGTGGCAGTTTTTTTTTTTCATCATGACTGTTTTGTCATCTGCACCTCCTGCTGTTAATATTCCTGTGCAGTTAATGAAAAGTATGCTTATTTTCAGAAACCTGGCATGCCATATTAATGTTTTGTCTGTTTTAAGCTTAGAGCCATCTCAAGCTAAACTCGTATAAGAAAACAAAACTGTTGCCTAGAAACCCATGTGTAGGTGCATTTAAGTTATCTGCTGATCCTAAAATCTCCAGCCAGCAATGCGTCCACCTGCCCAGAAAGCAAAGTCTCCGGCTCCTCAGGGCCACGGAGGATCCTCAAATCAAAAACTGGGACCCAAAGGTGTGTGCATCCGTCTGCCTCCTCACATGGAATGTGTTTAGTAAAGTTGTTGCAATTACACAAGAAAAGTTTTTGCTCTTAATTATCTTTGTAGCCCAGCAGCAAGTGGATTTCCTGTTGCTACGGCGACAAGCCTTTTTGCGTGCAGCACTGCGCTCTAAACAGCTGAAGGTAATTTTTTTTTTTTTTCTCTATGATTATTTTTGGATGGATTCCCTGGAATATTTATATTTAGTACAGCAGATGTCCATTTATTTATTTACTAAATTTGAACATGTCTCGTGTTGACATGAATTCACTAATGCATATGTTGCTGTTTGGCTGTTTTCAGGACATGACGGGAGCAGCGCAGCACCTCAGACATGCCAAGGGTCTGGACCCCATGATCTCCGCTGCAAAGTCTGGCCTACCAGTCGATATCACAAAAGTTAGAAATACTTTTTCATGTTATATTTAGTACATGGAGATTGAAAACGTGGTTGTACCGGAAGAAAACATCAGGATGCTATTGTCTGTGTTTCCATTAATGCAAGTTTGTTTGGGAGTGCATAGTTTCAGCTCTATCCCATTATTAATATTTTATATTTATGTTTCTTATCCCATATGATTTTCATTCATTTTTGCTTTGCCATTGTTTAACACTGCTTTATATAACCACAGCATTTCTTTGTGACTCACTGTGTATATTTTGTGCGAGTCTCTACCAGCTTGCCTTTCTGTCAGCAGGAAGATTTTCATTTCAACTCAACAGATTAAAAAAAGAAAAGGGGGGGCATGGGCAACTTGACTGGAGGTTGGTCTCACTTCTTAAAATCTGAAAACCTTCTCCAACAGATTCCAAACACTCCAGTTAGTGAGGCGGACTACTCCCTGGGTCGCTCTCGAACCTCTCCACTCTCTCCCCGTTCGAGTGAGAAGTACCATGGCCTCATGGATCTTTTGCAAAAGCAACACGAGGTTAAAACTCACCTTTCCCTCTTCTTTAAAACAGACCTCATAAATCTCTGTGGTGGATAACAACTAAATGTCATGTGGTTGTGCAGCATTTTAAATGAACCAGTCTCAGCAATTTTGTATTATAGTTTCCTTGGCTAATTCATGTTGTTGTTGTACCCAAAACATCTTATTTTGCATCTCAATCTGCAGAAATGTCTGGGCCTCTCCCAGCAGTTCACACTCATGGGCAACGTAGCGGAAGCTTTAAAGTAAGCAAATGAATTGGTTTTATTACAAATGTGATGAGTTTGAAACTTGTTCATGTCTTGATTTTTATTTTTTGTTAAGTGCAACTATTTCTTTTCTTAATTTGGAGCAATCAGATGCACCTGTTAAAAACATATCAGTTACTGGTTTATTAGGATCACAAATGCCATCAATCCATTACTTTCTAAAAGCATTAAGTTTCATCCAACACTTCCAAGAGATTTGTGACAGACTAACTGTAATTCTGTTTTTTTTTTTTTTTTTTTTTATTTGATATACCTTTCAATATGCTATATTAATCAACTTTACAAATCTGTGTGGTTGTGTTGAACTTTGTAGGGTACTAACTATGATCATACATTGATTCTGCTTTGTGGGATATATATATATATATATATATATATAATGTGTAATTTTCTTATTTAGACTTTTTTTATATACTTGCATATGCAAGTTATGTCCTCATCATTTTATATCTTGTGTTGGGTTTAGAAATACAGCTATTTAACACATGCCTGTATGGCAGCTGATTTCAGGAGTAAGACGGTCTTGCAGGGTGTGTGTGTGTCCTGTGTCTGTGTGTGACCTCCATTTCCGTCTCTGTTCAGGTCTGAGAAGCTGGTCGAGGAATCCACAAAGTACATAGATATACTGAAGAATGCCCACTCCAAGGGTCAGCCGGTCCCCAAGTGCCACACAGAGGAGAGGACCTTCAACTCTGTCAAGTCAGTCAGTTAAAGTCAAACCACATATGACCGAGTTTTCCCATCTATACTTGTGGTGATGCTGGTAGTTTGTATTGGTGCTATGTAGTGTAATTTTGAAACATTCACTTTTACTTATTGTCATTTATATCACATTAGAAGCAACAGAGTGTGATCCTCTGTTTTTCTCTCTTGCTCACATTTCCAGTCTTCTAAGCTGTTGCGCTGCATCTCGTTCGTTCTGTCACTCCCTGTAGGTGACCGGGCGCCGTGGCTTGTGTGTATAAGCATTCTTAGAGTAGGAGTGGCATTAAAAAGCAGTGCTGCACCCAGCTCTGCAGAACTGGATTTCATTATTTGGGATAATTGAAAAATAAAAACATGTCAGTGCATTGACAAATATACATGTGGGTACTTGTTAATAAATCTGAGCAGCCCACAGTCCTATTGTTGTATAGGAAACCCTTTATAATATGAATTTATATAATTGCTGGCATTGTCAGTTACCTCTAGACTGAAAGACAGTCAAGTAGGGGAACAGGAAATGCACCATCTATTCACTTTGAATCCACAATACTGGTAAAACAGGAGTTGGTTACTGATTTACCGCAAGTGGCCCAGGTCAGCCCAGATCATCGCCACTCCACCACCGTACTTGACAGTTGGTATGAGGTGTTTCTGCTGGTATAGTCTCTGGTTTGTGCTTTAAGACAACCTTCTCCTTCTCCTCTGTGGTCTCCTGTCCAAAGGACATTTTAGAGGGAAGACTCGCAATTTGTTCCAACGCAGTTTTGCAAACATAAGCTATTCTGTCGTGTTCCTTTTAAAGCGAAGAAGCTTTTCTTCTGGCAGCTCTTCCAAAAAAGCCATACTTACTCAAGTTTTTTTTTTTTTTTTGTAATTGTAGGCCTATTCTTCTGAAATGTTATTAAAAATTCTCACTGAGCGGTAATATCTGAGATCTAGCTGTTGATTTCTTGGCGAGCACTGTCCCGTCGGACCTTGACAGGAGCTTGCTGACTGTTTTACACCTGTGAATAATCTTTCTCACTGTAAAATGGTGAACCCAAAATTGTTTGGAAGTAGTTTTTCTTTTCTTTTTCTTTTTTTAAATTCTTCCCAAATTAGCGAGTTTCAACATTTGTCTCTCTGGGATTATTGAGGTTGTCGCCTGTCCTTAGTAATGTGTTAACACACTTCTGAAACCTCAAGACCGACAAACTGCCAAAACAGCTGCCTTCATTGAGTTGGTCCCACTCCAGGATTGTGATTAATCAAGTGCATTTGATTAGCAGCCGCTGGCTGATACTTGGTTTGTTTATTTCTGTTGAGGCTGGAAGTGTGTACCAGGTTTTACACACACTGTTTCTGTATTTTGGTTTAGTTTTCCATAACTGAATAATGACAGTAAGGCTGAGATGAGAGGCAAGTTATTTATTCAGAGGATTATTTCATGAAAAGGTATGACTGTTGACTGTATTTATTAAATGTTGTTTCCAACTGTCTTCTGGTATTGTGTCAGTGCTGACCCCTGCATGGAAACTCTCTCCATCCATGAAAATGTGCACACTATTGGGTTTAGAGCAGCACGAAGGAATCTTTGAAATTTTTAGCACAAAGCATTCCCCAAAGGAGTTAAGTTACTTTTGCAACACTGGCCATGATTTTAACCAGTAGCAGCCTTTATTGAAAGTGCAGAGAGATGAAACAGGAGGGATGACATGTGACAAAAGATCGCAGGATGGGGGTCAAATCTGGGCCGGCTGCGATGAGGACAGTTGAACTACCTGCCACTCCGCTGTCCTTGATTTGTTTTTGCACCATCATTCCATCATTTTCCCTTTCATCATTACTTTATCAAGTATCTTAGTTGCCTCTGCAGTGATGTCTAGCTTCATTGTTGTGGGTGTGTGACATATTGCTCCAAAGCTGTGTGCAGCTCTCATGAGACGATCCGTGCAGACGTCCAAAGTTACCGGGTGGATTTTGCTGATGGTAATGATGAGAGAATGTAAAATCAAGGAAATGGTTCCTAAAAGAAAGCAAATAATCCTTCAACTGGAATTGAAAGTGATGTTTTATCACAAAGAACGTCTTTGTGCCACTTAAAAGAAAAAAAAAAAGCCTCAATAGACTATAAAATAACAAAATGATCAGCACAAGCCTGTTCTGGTTATTTAATTCCTTGCATATGTCCGTATACAGCTTATTTCATTTTGACAATGGAAATGAAAAGAACTGTTTTACCTTAGTATTTAGATGAGTCAGAGTAACTCACTGTGACTCACTCTGCCTAAGCTCGAGTACGAGATCAAGTTAACAGCTTTGTGATTCTGGCAGTGAATCAAAACATTGTTGTTTGGCTCTGAGATGCTGACTGCTTGCTGTCCGTCACATAGGCAGTACTCCGACCTGACACCTCATGACCTCATGCTGTACATCATCCGTGGGATCAACCTACCCGCTCCATCAGGTGCTCAAGTTGTTTGTTTATCAAAATGACCAGGCGGTGAAGTGGCCGGCCCGTGTGCACTCACAGCTCCCTCTCACCCTGCAGGTGTGTCCGCTAATGACCTGGACGCCAGTGTAAAATTTGAGTTTCCATTTCCCAGCACGGTAAGAATATTTCTCACAGTGTGGTCGCAGATGCTATCTTGCTTGTGTACCCGTGTGGTGCGGTTGGGCGATGTGGTTTAATGAAATAATTTTTGTGTGTAGGAGGAAGCCCAGAGGGACAAGACCAGCACTGTGAAGAACAGCAGCAGTCCCGAATTTAAAGAGCAGTTCAAACTCAGCATCAACCGCGCCCACAGGGGCTTCAAACGGGTCGTTCAGTCCAAAGGCATCAAGTTCGAAATCATCCACAAGGGGTAAGAATGCAGGCAACTGCGTACCTTTTTATTTAGATGGGGTAGTTATATTTGTTGCTTTGCGTGTCTACAGCGGTCTGTTTAAGACGGACAAAGTGGTGGGAACCGCTCAGCTGAAGCTGGAGGCTCTAGAGCACCACTGTGACGTCAGGGAGATCGTGGAAGTGAGTGGTCAAATAAACTTCATGAGTAGAAAAGTGTAAACGGCAGACGTCCCTGACGGCGCGTGTTTGTAGGTGATGGATGGACGCAAAGCTACAGGTGGAAAGTTGGAGGTGAGGGTGAAGATCAGAGAGCCTCTGTCAGGAGTTGACCTTCAGCCGGCGACAGAGAAGTGGCTGGTTCTTGAACCGGCATCTTCACTTTCTCCACCGGAGAAACAAAAGGAGCGGGTGAGTTGAGTCTTCACATCCCCCAATCCAGCCAGCCCATACGTTTTATTTGTTTGTTTGGTTAATGGTGTGAGCTCTGTGAAAACAGTGAGTGTGGGCAGTTACACATTTTGACAAATGCAAGTAATAAAACATCACTGACCAGTGTCTGAGCAGCGTTGTTTTGTAAAGGACAATTTAATAATGCACACAGGTGAGTAGCAGATTTTGTGTTTTACATACCTACATTTTTTTTTAATATATATTTGTTCACTCAACAGCAATAATATTTTCCTGTTTATGAAGAACTTAAAACAAAATGAAGCAAGGAACACAAACATGTTTAAAGAATTGATCACTGATGTTCAGGGAACGCGCTTAATTAAATGTTCAAACTTCCACTAAAGAAGGAAAATCAGCTGGCACGACATTCCCAAAATTACCAGTAATACATGAAAAAGCTTGATTAACCCCTTTCTATTTTAGTGATTGAAGCCTGATAAGTGATTGTTTTACACCTGGATGCTCTACCTACAACTTTTCTGTGATGAGTTCCACATGTCCTGAAGTGCACTCCTCTTTTTCTTCTGTCTTACTCTGAATAAGAGACTGATTTGCAAAGTATTAATCCATCCCTCTTGAAGACTTCAAACTAAAAAGTGTAATCATGAACCCATTAGAAAGATCTTCAAAGTACGAGTAAATCTAGAGAAGTGGGGGTTAGTCAAAGTTTGCTCACCTGTCACATTACCAACTTCTCGAGCTGCTGCTGTGCATCAGCTTTACTTCTGAGACTTGTACTTTCCCTCCTTTTTACATGAATTCTCTTGGTGTGATTAAGTTTTATGTATTTATTTATTTATTTATTCATTCTCTGAATCCTAGCAGCACACCATGGTGCCTTGTCTCTTCATTGTTTAGCAGGACAAGCCTTAACCAGCTGTGTGTCTTAATGCTGCCACAGCAGTCGTACATTTAGCTTCTCCTCATGTTCTCGTTCTCGTGTTTTCAGGAGGTTTATCACATTATGACCTGACATGTGACAACAGGCTTTTCACTCTACCTTCAGGTGTCACCAACCAAACCGTTTTGTCTCATCGGGACAGATTGTAAAGCTCTAAAATGCCGTCATCCTGCAGTTTTTATGTAAAGCATAAAGATGGATAGACTTAACATACAATGAACCTACTTAATTATATACGGTCTTAATGTACATTCGTAGGAACCCCAGACTTGTTTATGTGACCATCTATTTATTTATTCAGTTTATTCATTGAGTGCACAAGTTGATTGTGCCCATTTTAAAATGTATTTATTTCTTTTTTATAAATCTACTCACTGGTAGCAACTCAAACCTGGCCCCTTTTTAATACCTGCTGAATAATATTCAGTTCAGTGAAACCTCTATCTCTCTTTCTCTCTCTCTCTCTGTGCCTCCGTCTGTTTGGATCAGGCTCCATCTCCTCGGTCTAAACCAAGACATGAAGCGAACAGCAGGAGCAGTCATCCCAACAGCTCTCCTCCACTGTACAAACTCCACAGCTTCTGCCTCCTGAACTACGACAAGGAGCGGCTGGAGAGGAAGGTACTTCTCTGCGCTGGTGCGGTGCGAGGCGATCTACTTCACCCGCTTCTCTCACGCTCGGATGAAAAAAGTGTGAGGTTCTCGTTGCTAATTATGATCATCTTTCAGATCGGAGACTACCAAAAGAACCGACGAGACCCATCTGACCTCGTCAAGCAACACAAAGAGGTCCTGCACAGACTGCAGTGGCAGAAAGCACAGCTGGAGCGAGGCTCTCCGGCTCTGCTGACAGGTAATACAGCTGGACCGAGCCGGGCCGACCCTGCCAAGTACACTGTCTCATCTTTTAAAGCACGTAACCCACATTTCCCTTCTCTCCTGTGTAGAGTATGAAAATGTGCTGCGGCGCTTCATCCAAGGACTCTCTGAATCTGTGAAGCAATACTCCAGTCAAGGCAACAGGGTAAGTGCAGAGCCAAGGCTGATTTGTGTATGTGTTTTGATTCTGCCAACACGGGTTGTGCCTTGTGATATATTTTTATTATCTTTTAAATAGGATGCTGCCAAGGATGCGCTGGGCAGATTGAAGATGGTAGAGAGTGAGGTAATGGTGACTATATTTACCAGTAACCTGAGAAAAGTTGTATAATTTTTATATTTATACTGTGTCCTGGGTTCTTTATCTAATTCAGCTAGAAACGCTGAAGAGGAAACGCACTGGATAAGAAGACGAAGTGGAAGAGGAGGCTTGGCTGGAGTACTGTTATCGCACCTTCTCTCTCTGTCTCTCTTACATACTCATACAAATGCTACAGTGGGTACAACTGCACCTTTGGTGGTTCTCTTCTGCTGGTGACCCAAACAACTGCATGAAACCAGCCTGCTATTTCTGTCATCCTATAACTGCTGCCACATGTAGGTAATCACTTGCTTCAAAGAAATTTAAAAACAGCAACTACAAAGGGAGAGCGATTATTAAAGGAAGCATTAAAAGACGGAGTAAACGGGAAATGGTGACTTTTTTTGCACTTAAACAAGAAAAAACTCTACAGAAACCTGCTTCTACAGCTTTCCTTTGACATTTATTGGGGGAGATTAATTTGAAGATGTTATGTTTTACACTTGACACCAGCTCCTTTTGGTTTCCACAGATGACCAAAAATGTGTGCGTGTACATGAGTGAGGTGTGTTTAACCGGTGGACTGGACTGATTATAACCCTTTCTCAGCACATTTTATGTGTGTAATGAGCTTTATCTAATCTGTCTGCTCCAGTGTTCCCAGATTACAGTAATCTGCTCCATTTGGATTGCAGTGATATGGGAATAAAAAGGAAAAAAAAAATTATGGCTTCGGGGTGCTCAAGCCTACATCCCATAGTGAGGGATTAGTGTTTATGTCACCAAGGAGACGACTAGATCCAGACGTGGAGTCGTCTTTAGAGGCTTTAAGAGGAAGTGTTAACATAGACTCATGAATGTGGTGGAAGCTTAGCTGTGCGAAGGGATTGCTGCTTTTTCTTCAGTGTAAGCTGCCTCCTCTCTTGTCTGCATCTTCACTGTCTTTACACTATTTCTTTTCAGCATATATTCAGAGATTATTGTGTTTTAAGTAGTAGGCCGTCCCACTTCAATTTTTTATTTTTTTTTTTTTAACTCAACATCACACAATCCACTTGGCTATTGATTTAAAAATAATGAAATTTGTGGCATCAGTGTGCTACCTCTGCAACACATTTTGGTGGATGCAGTTTACACAAAAACTGCCGGTCCAACTGAGATGCCTGACGGCAGCACAGCGGATCCACAAGAAGGCAACGTGTCAGTAATAACTGTGTAATTGCTCAATTACCCCACAGACGTCCCTATTATAAATATCCCCTCCATTTAACTATGGTGACTAAAGTCAGCCAACAGAGATCAGAGGAAACCAATGAAACTCCCTTTTCTGTGACATTTCCAGCTGATAAATGTGGACGTCTTAGAAAACATTTTTGTTAAAACACTAAATGTGAACAAAATATATTGATATATAATCTGAGAAATGTCCCAGTGCTGCCATGTATTCTGAGCTGTGGCTTATACTGTAAACAGATGTTTTCTCTGTGTGTTTGACCTGATAAACTGACAGCTACAGCATTTGCTGATTGCATCCAGCCGGGATGTAGCACACACTACTTCCACCGAGCCATGCTGTATGTTTATATGTGACCTTTTTAAGTATCAATAATGACATTGACTACAAGTTTTTTGGTCATGTGACACACCAGATAATTATCTGGTGTTCAAATTAATCTACATGACTCCATTAACAAATAATCCTGGTTAAAGCTGGTCCTCAACGGAGCAGTGTTTTCTTTTTTTTTTTCTTTGTTTTTATGCGGCACCCCTTCCTCCCCTTTTTAAAATCAAGAGCACTTATCTTGTGACGCTGTAAGTGTCGTAGTGCTTTTGATCACCTGATTCTTTTATATGGACAGACGAACAGACAGATTCAGCGTTCTATGCTGATGTAATCATGATGTAATAACCTTTTACTTAATATGAGATAACGGCTAGACCACCTCGGTCTATTTGCAATATTCATCCCTTTTCAAGCAGCTGTAATTTCTAATTTTAGCTGAGGTTTCAGCAGGTTGATGGGCCGTTTGCCTGTAACTTCCTGGCAGTTAATGGTTTCCATTAATGTCTGTGACATAAAAATTTAATTAATTAAAACATAACAATTGGCTTACTTGGCAGACTTGTCTGCTGCGGTCAGCCTTTGTTACACAGAAATACAAACTATTTTCATTACAGACTGAATTTTTTAACCCATCAACATGCTCTGTATTTAAATTACTAAGGCTTGGTAAAGCTGGAACTAAAGCAATATTTAATTTGTTTTTCTTTTGCTTGATTTGAATTATTAATCACACAGCACTTTGAAAAAGTGCCTGGCACATTAACATGGGTCCAAGAAAGACTGCTTGTAATAGCAGATATTTGAGTACTGAACTAAAACTATTGCAGCGGTTGACAGAGGATGTGCTTGTGATTTTTACCAGGCAAGACTGATAACTACATTCTTGCATCGGTCCATACATCTCCGAACCAGCTGATTCACAGAAATAATTGTTTTTAGAGTCATTAATCAAATTAAATTTAATAAAAAGCTGCAGTTAACCCTTGAAAATAAAAACGTGAAGCTTTAACCCCGGTGTTATCCCACACACACATCGCCCGATTCCTCGAATAACCTCTTGGCCTCTGAGGCTATCCTGTTGTCATGGCAACAAGCTCATCAGGATTCAGTGTAGTAGGACAGGGGAAGAAGGACATATTGTTAAAATTTGTCCTGCTGGTGACACACTCCTCTCCATTTACAGCACTAACACACACACTTACTCACTCCAAACCCCTTTTTCCCATTGTTTTGTTCCTTTCTAGCTTTTTTCTTTTCCCCCTTTTTTTTGTCTGCATTTTAAAAAGTTGTATAGTATTATTGTTCGGGTTTTTCTCTTGATCAGTTGCAGTAAATGCATTTATCTTTTGTTAAATCTTTTACGCTTTTTTTGAAGTCATGGAAGGGCAATCAGTATAAATGTAGTATTTATATACAGCGAATATATGGCATAGTATGCTCTGTCTCTATTTTTAAGTGTACGTCATGATGTTTAATCTGTATAAAAGTGGGAAGATGTGACGGCCTGATTGTTCAGGCTTTGTTTTATGGGTGAGGTTGGAGCTGACATGAATAAAATGGTGAACTCGCTGTGAATGTTTCTTATTGGACAAAAAATCCTTGATATTACTTGAACTCCTGTGCATCTGAATTTGATTAATAAGCTTGACATGTTCTTGTGTCTGTTTGTCTGTTTGTTTTCTCTCTTACAGATTTCAAAAGCTTATGTGCCCGTTGTGCGTTTCCCTGTTTTTCTCATTTCAGACTAGCAGCGGATGCCATCCCTCAACCCCCACCCCCCCTCACATGTTTATATTAATTATTAAATATTAATTGTTAGTGTGTGTGTGTGCGTGTGTGTGTGTGTGTGTGTGTGTGTGTGTGTGTGTGTGTGTGTGTGTGTATAAACATATATATATATATATATATATATATATATATATATATATATATATATATATATATATATATATATATATATATATATATATATATATACATATACACATGAGAAATAAACCAGAGGTTGGTGGAAAATGCCTCTAAAGTCCACCAAACAAAAGGAAGTTTAAGAGGATGATTTATTTTTTTTTTAAATATAAAGTGTGTGTGTATGTATGTGTATATATAGTATATATATGTATATATATAGATAAGATATGAAAGAGATGTTGAGGTTGGTTTAGCAATTATCTGTGTGTGTGTGTGTGTGTATATATATATAGATTTATTTTTGTATATATAGATATATATATATATAAAGAAAAATAAGCTTGACATTTGATATATGAGCAATAAACCAGAGGTTGGTGGAAAATGCCTCTAAAGTCCACCAAACAAAAGGAAGTTTAATAGGACTTTTTTTTTTAAATAAAAATAAAGTGTGCGTGTATGTATATATATATATATATATATATATATATATATATATATATATATATATATATATATATATATATATGAAAGAGATGTTGAGGTTGGTTTAGCAATTATCATCCAAGTGACAAGATCAACAGGGGTGGTTTCTGCTCTGTTATGCTAATCCCGTGTGTGAGTGTGAAACGTCCCCAGACAAAAGGGGGTGAGAGGGGGATGGGGCACCAGCGAGGGGGCGGGGCCCGGGATCAATCAAACACCCCGCGAGACCCCGGTGGGCGTGGCCTCCATGCTCCGGTGGGCGTGGCCTCGCAAAGGGCTTCCTGCTCGGGGGGGCCACGTGGTTCCGCCTCCCTGCTCGTCTGTCTGTCAGCGTGTGAATGTTTCCAGCCTTCACTTCTTCACTTCTCCGCCTCTCCGCCTCTCCCAGCAGCGAGAGCGGACCTTTCTCCTGCTCGTACTCTGTCCCACCTCCTCCTCTTCCTCCTCCTCCTCCTCCTCCTCTTCCTCCCTCTCCTCCTCTCCCAGCCGACAGCCAGGCCGCGGTCACTTCCCCGTGAATCCGCTCACACAGAGTGGGAGAGGATCCAGCAGTGTTACCCCCCCCCACCCCCCTCCCATCACCATCCTCATCTCCATTCTCCGGTCATGACGCTGGAAGCCATCCGCTACCGGTCCGGGTCTCTGCAGATCCTCAACCAGCTGCTGCTGCCACACCAGACCGTCTACGATGACATCCGCTCGGTGCAGGACGCCTACGAGGCCATCAAGTCCATGAAGGTAGCAGATCCGTCCTCCCTTTGTGCAGCCGCTCGTGCATGTATTATTTTGGTCGGCTCTTTTGTGCTCCCGCCGCTGCACGCATGTGTCTCCACACACTCCCACGCGTCGGCCTCTTATTTCGGGTTCCACCTGGAGCAGCAACCTTGCCATCTGACTATCTGCTCCCTCCCCACTTCAAAAATCCCTTTTTATTTATAGTTTTCATATAATCCCTGCGATGTATATAGAGCTGGTTTGTGCACTGAGCCATTCACCCATGAACCCCTCCTCCTCCTCCTCCCCCTTTTTCTTTGGGAGAGATTATTGATGAATTATTAATGACCTTTGCCAGGGTTTTTGTTCCGTTTTGGTCTTGTGCTGCACTCGGTGACACCTCCGGCTCCTGGATTCCCCCAAATCAGAATCGCTGAAATACAGAGGTGCTCACATGGATCCACAGTGTTCAGATTTTTGGAAATGATATTGGGTGTTTATAGACTGTAGCTGAGCAGAAATGATCTTTTGTCTTTTTTATATATTTACATTCACACAGTGAATGCACTTGTTTGATCCTGCATGCAGTATTCGAGTTGTAAAAAAAAATCAGGGAGGATGGTGGATTTTATAATATGGGGACAGATAATTTGTGCTGATTACAAATAATATAATATATTACAAATAATAGCAGTGACCAAAACAGCTGCAGAAATACTGCAGGAATGACATAGCAGCAGTTAAATGCAGCCTTCTGTAAGATTTAAATATCCACTGGGCTTACATCAAATACATCAAAACACAACAATAATGAACAGTTTTCTGAATTTATCAATATGATTCTGTCCTTCACAGGATAAGTAAAATGGATCACTGCAAAAACTCAAAATCTTAACAAGAATATTTGTCTTATTTCTAGTTAAAATGTCTCATTTTAGTAAAAAAAATCTCATTACACTGAAAACAAGACTCATCACTGGAAAAAACAAAAATGTTTTCACCTGTTTCAAGTAGATTTTCACTTGAAATAGCCTAAGTAGAAAAGTCTGCCAGTGGAACAAGATTTTATTGCTTGTAATAAGAAGATAAATCTTGTCCCACTGGCAGATTTTCCTACTTATTTCAAGTGAAAATGTACTTGAAACAGGTGAAAATTGTCAAATAAGTTGTTTTTCTGGTGATGACTCTAAATGTTGAAATAGTAGTAAAACCACATTCATTGATGAAATGACATAAGGGATAGAAAGGGGGGATGGCAGTTTTACAGGGGGGATGATTTTGACTGTTTTTATTTCAGGGGGGGATGCCATCCCCCCTCATCCCCCCTCAACTCGAGTACTGCCTGCATGTGGTGGAGTAGAGGAATCTGCCACAAGCAGCAGGTGATGTCATACTAAAGTATCATGCCACAGAGTGAAATGACTTCATCACAGAGATGATTTCATTTCATTGTTGGCTGTTGTGACAAGTGTTCTGCTGAAACTAGATTTCATAATATCCAAGCTCAAGTTTGAACAAAAAACCACCCAAGTTGACGTGATGAGAGCACCATCTGTCCCCTGTCCCAGGTGCGCGGAGCTCCAGCCATCGCCATCGTGGGCTGCCTCAGCCTGGCCGTGGAGCTGCGTGCGGGCGCCGGGGGTGATGACCCCGTAACCTTCATCAGGGAATCTCTGTGTCACCTGACCGTAGCCAGGCCCACCGCCGTCAACATGGGCCGCGCCGCACGAGAGCTGATGGAGTTCGCGGAGAACGAGAGCATGGAGAAGAACTCGGAGCAGCTCAGAGAAAGGTGGGCTGGTTTCTTTAAAAATCCCTTAAATGTGACTCCAACCTGTACAGTTTCACACTGAAGCAAAGATACTCCAGCAACAAAAACAAGTTCTATCTGTTTGGTTGAATTTCAGCAGAAACATTTTGACACCTTATGTCCTCCTTTTTTTTCTTTAAATTTTTTTTTAGATCTAATATAAGAGTTCCCTTATCAACCATGAATTCACAGCTCTGTTTATAGAGGCGACTCCAAAACATGTGCCTATTTGCAGATCTGTCATACAGCTTTGTGTTACTCACATTCTGAGTTATGTCACTGAAACCTGAAGATATGGATTGGTGACTGAATTGCAGATATTTAGACCAAGTTGCCCCCCCCAATTAAGCTATGTTAGTATGGTAATCACTTGAGATGCCCAGGTACATGTTTTCTAGCAAGGAAATACACACACATCAAGTGCATGTGTGAAATTATCCACCCCCTGCTTTCACCCAGATGGATCCTCCCAAGTGATATCACTCTTATCCAACACCAGCTTCAGGTGTCTTTCTTCCTTCCAGCTGTGAAAATTATCAGATTTCAAATAAGTGAAAATTGGGAGCCCGGTGTCTCCCACATGATTGCTTCAGCGAGTGCGTCAACCCCTGTTTACATCTGCAGTTGTCAGCAGACCAGGTTCCAGCGTCTCGTTTGTGTTTCCGTCAAGAGTGAACACAAACCAGCATTAGTCTGGTGCCGAAGTTCCACACTATTGATTCTTGGCACAGCAGAGCTTTAATGTGGACAAACTGAGAGAGAGAAAGAGAGAACCACATGGTAAGAAGCTGTGCATGTATCACCGGCCAGAAAAGTGAACTTTTACACTGAGTGGAACAGACTCCAGCATTTTAGGCTTTTTCTCCACATTTCTGTGCAGTATTTGCTCTAAAATGAAACGTGCAGAGACGAAAGGTGAGCAGAGGTGTGCCGCTACAGAGATTTACACCATCACTAATGGATTTCCATGCATCTTTCTTCTTTTACTCTATTTCGATATCTGTTGCATAACATTTTGACATTGCTCTGAAAATACTGGTACTAATGTGACTGTCTGTTTCGGTGCCTCGACTCTTTGCAGTTTTGTTAAGGTGTCATTTTGTTGAAACATCAAACAAAAAGTTAATTTTTGTGCCAAGCGTGTAGCACCGAATCCTCTCTCTTTTCCTCCAACGGTTGCAGCAGTACGTCTTCATTCAGGTTGTTAAAATATCATTAACCAGGTGAAGAAGCATCCATCTCTTCTGGTCGGCTGCACAACTAAACTCGGTTTGTGGTTGTTGCTGTTCGGTTATGCAGTGACACCTGCTGCAATTATGGAAAAATGACTTGCTTGTGTCAGTGTCATTTTAAAGGTGTTTCCATGTCGTGTGACAACATCCCTCCTCGTAGTTTGGGTTGCACCGTAACGGCAAGGCAGTGGGGCTTAACTTGACTTGAACTTTGGGCCTAAAACATACTTGAAGAAACAGATTTCTCAGGAGACTTCTAGTAATTGGGCTTGTGACATGTGGCAAATCTGCCCAGCTGGCCTTCGGCAGGAGGGTCCCCCCTCATGATCCAGGTCCTGCTCAAGGTTTCTTCCTCCTAAAGGGGAAGTTTTCCTTGCCACTGTTTGGCTTAAGGTTTTTCTCCCACTAGGGGAGTTTTTACCTGCCATTGTTTATGTAATAACTGCTCAGGGTTCATGTTCTGATCTCTGGAAAGCGCCTAGAAGACAGCTTGTATTGTTATAGATGCTATATAAATAAAATTGAATTGAATTTTGTAACTATCGGGGAGTGGACTCAGACATGATGGACACATTGAGGCTGCAGTGGCACACAAAGCCTCCTCTCAATTCCCACCTCTTGTGACCCCCTCCGACAGTGTAATTGCCTGGATCGAAGACATGCTGCAGCGGGACGTGAACGACAACAAGAAGATCGGTAACTACGGAGCCCAGCACATCCTGTCGGGTGTCCCGAGGGACTCGGTGACCATCCTCACGCACTGCAACACCGGCTCGCTGGCCACAGCTGGATACGGGACGGCGCTGGGTGAGACTGGAGCTTTGGATCTGAATGAGGAAGGACTGTGAACATGTTTCCATGGCTGGTGCTGTAATGCTGACTGTGTGTAGGTGTGGTGAGAAGCCTCCATTCCCTGGGCAGGCTCAAGCGCGTGTACTGCACAGAGACCAGGCCGTACAACCAGGGCTCCAGACTGACGGCGTACGAGGCGGTGGCAGAAGGAATTCCCGCCACACTAATCACAGACAGCATGGCGGCTCTCACCATGAGAGAAATGAACATCACAGGTTCGTGTCCAGTATCACGCCTCTTTATGGTTTTAGTCAAACTCCCCTCTCACTAGGGATGGGCGGTATGAACTAAAAAATGTATCACGATAATTTCTGGCATTTATCCCGATAACGATAAAAATGACGATAAAAAAAATACCAATTCAACTCCACCTTTTCAACTATAAATCTATCTCGCTCTCAGATCCGACATGTTTGTTACACAAATCGTCATCAACGGGAATTTATCTTTCTTTCTTTCTTTCTTTCTTTCTTTCTTTCTTTCTTTCTTTCTTTCTTTCTTTCTTTCTTTCTTTCTTTCTTTCTTTCTTTCTTTCTTTCTTTCTTTCTTTCTTTCTTTCTTTCTTTCTTTCTTTCTTTCTAGCTCCTTTCTTTCTTTCTGGCTCCTTTCTTTCTTTCTTTCTGGCTCCTTTCTTTCTTTCTTTCTTTCTTTCTTTCTGGCTCCTTTCTTTCTTTCTTCCGCCATGTTTGTTACACAAAAACGTCATCAACGGGAATTTATCCTTTTTTCTTTCTTTCTTTCTTTCTTTCTTTCTTTCTTTCTTTCTTTCTTTCTTTCTTTCTTTCTTTCTTTCTTTCTTTCTTTCTTTCTTTCAGGCTAATTTCTTTCTTTCTTTCTTTCTTTCTAGCTCCTTTCTTTCTTTCTGGCTCCTTTCTTTCTTTCTTTCTTTCTTTCTTTCTTTCTTTCTTTCTAGCTCCTTTCTTTCTTTCTGGCTCCTTTCTTTCTTTCTTTCTAGCTCCTTTCTTTCTTTCTGGCTCCTTTCTTTCTTTCTTTCTTTCTTTCTAGCTCCTTTCTTTCTTTCTGGCTCCTTTCTTTCTTTCTTTCTTTCTTTCTTTCTAGCTCCTTTCTTTCTTTCTGGCTCCTTTCTTTCTTTCTTGCTCCTTTCTTTCTTTCTGGCTCATTTCTTTCTTTCTTTCTTTCTGGCTCATTCCTTCCTTCCTTCCTTCCTTCCTTCCTTCCTTCCTTCCTTCCTTCCTTCCTTCCTTCCTTCCTTCCTTCACGTACGTAACGCAGAACCATAAATCAACTTTACACAAAAACATCATCAACGGGAATTTATCGTTTTTACCGCGAGATGACAAATTCTTACCGTGGGGAATTTTTTTGACGGTACATCGTGAACGGTAAAATATCACCCATTCCTATCTCTCACCATGTTGTTTCTGCTGCGTTCTCCCTCAGCGGTGGTGGTGGGCGCCGACAGAGTGGTTGCCAACGGCGACACCGCCAACAAGGTGGGCACGTACCAGCTGGCCATCGCCGCAAAGCACCATGGGATTCCTTTCTACGTGGCCGCACCCAGCACATCGTGTGACTTGAGCCTGGAGAGCGGCAGGGACATCATCATTGAAGTGCGCCCCCCAGAAGAACTCACCAGTATAAACGGAGTTCCCATCGCTGCCCCAGGTAAGAAGACGGGACAAACAGAGCACTTTGTTTGTTTGTTTGTGTGGGGAACAGATAAAACTCACTTAAATAAGAGTGAGTCCAGAAGAGTAACTGCAGTGAGGTGAAAACACCAGACTTGCAGAGATGGATGACATCACTGATTATAAACGGCACGCTGCATCGGTCCCAGAGTGGAAGACTGAGAGATCTCTGAGAGCTGTGTGAGGAACAGGAGAGAAACTGATCATCCAGATCCTCTCCGCAGGCGGGTACTTGTACTTATATTTATGGAAGAGCTCATTAGGCTTTTCTGCATGACATTTTTGCATTTAATTGGATAGTAATGCTACAAAGATGAAAGAATATAGAAAACGGGGATGGATATGCAAAACCTTTCTCAACAACCTTTTTTTTTTTTTTTTTGTTAACTTCGACTGTCCCAGTCGTGTCCCTGGAAACTCTGCAGATCAACACGTGCATAAACGGTTGAAATAGGTGCGGAAATCTTCAGGAGTGGATTTTGGCCTGTTGTAGGTGATTTTGTGTGAGCCGACTTGAGTCATTAAATCTTTAATTACACTGCAGAGCTGAGAGGTCTCGGTGACATCACAGTAATTAAGCTTATTTTAATGAGGACACTGACTCGGGAGAGGAGCATTGTGCTTTTGCGTTATTCCTACTTTTATCTTTATACTTAATTTTAGTCTAACAATGTTTTTTTTCTTCTTCTTTTAACTGTCCATGTATATAATTTAATTCAATCAATCAATCGATTCATATTTATTTCGAGCAATGAACATAACATAAATGACCTGCGTGCAACATAAAATTAAACAAATACCTTTTATCAGGTTTATCAGGTGCAGGTTCAAAATACAAATTAATTTGCAACACTCGAAAGGGAATGGGAAGAAGAAAATTTATTTAATCCCACCCCTGTTTCTCATTAACAACTTGACAGATTTTTTTTTTTTTTAAGGCTTCCTCCTGTCTCAACATTTGAACCAAAAAAATGAAAAAAAAGACCTATATCAAATTATAAAAAAAAAAAAAAAAAAAATTCTACAGTTCACCTCACCTAAATTCCCACACATAGTGGCTACGAAATGCAGATTAAATTAAAAAACAAAATAATCTGATAACCTGGAAATAAAGTTTTAGTGTAAAACGTTGCCCATTTATATAACAGGAACATATATTTGTTTGAGATGCAACCGTTTAAGACTTTCCGGCCAAACGTCACAGCCACAATGAGTTGTAGTCCGAGCGTCTGTGTCAGGCCAGACAGGCTGTCCTGTTTCTCCCTCACTGAAGAAGCTGCAGGAAAGGCCTGGGGCACCATCCCCAGAGTTCTCCAAGCTTCACTCTGGTTGCTACTCCTGCTTGTGTTGGACTTTGATTCTGCTATTCCAGTGAACCCCCCCGTGGTTTGAATAGGGTGCTGCTTATTACTTTTTAATTGTGGTATTATTCTTTGTGCCACACAGACCCACAGTAGTACACAAAATTGCAAATGTACCACAAGTCATAACTCACATTTTCCATTTATTACAAGCACCCAATTTATCTTGAGTTATTATTGCTCATGACTGTATGTAAACATAGAAGTAACCTGAGATGTTGAGACAACAATGAAGCGCTTGGATGTTTTTAACACTAAAACTACGTGTACAGCAGTTTCAAAGTGAGAAAACGAACGTAAGTGAATGATGGGCAATAAATGTGTCTCCTGAGAAGAATTTGAGGCACTTCATCATATTGGTGCGCATTTTTGTATGCTGTAAATCTTCCAGATTACCAACAAGCGAGTGGTGAATTCATCTTCTGGACGTCTTTTCTGAGCAGCAGGCTGCATGATCTACTGAATTCTGCAGCATGTCCAAGAGAAAAGGGCTTATTTTACCCACTTTCTTTAGTCAGGTTCAGACAAAACTTCAAAAACTGAGAGCAGGTGTAAGAGATCGAGATTACTTTAAAAGTTTGTATGATTGATCTGAGGACTCGTGGATTTATATTAAACATTAGTCATTGTATTGCATTTGAAAAGGGCTTCAAGTTTAGCTTTTTTAATTGTCTTGTTTCATGCGCAAAAAGTGTGGAACTGCTGGATTTATGCAGAGTTATTGATCCTTTTATGGATTTTGCTGATGGCTTGACATACAGTAGTTTTTTGGGGGGAGGAGGGTTATTAAGAAGGGCACCTCTGCAGTTTGTTGGAAAGCTAAAATAACAGGGGAAAACAAAAGCTAAGCTATTAAAGTTAGCAGCAACACCTGATGATCGGATTAAAAGAAAAAAACGAGTTGGTAATGTACGGAGCCCCTAAAGGGACACGGATTTTTTTTTTTTTTTACATATAATGAGTTTTAAGCGTGCGCGTGAAACCTTTACGCACGCGTAAAACCTTTAAGTGAGCACGTAAAGTTGTTTACCTGAGCACGTAAAACGTTTATGCACTCACTAAAAACTTTCACGCGCTCTCGCAAAACTTATAAGTGAGCGCCTAAAAGTTGTTCTACGTGAGCACGTAAAAACAAGTATTCTACATGTTTTGCTGGAACAGGAGACCAACCAGTTGCGCCCTGCTCTGTTTATGAATGGAAATGACATTACAGGATTTAGCTGAGCTATATTTTAACCTGGGACTCCATTATAAGGACATTACCACTTTGCTTGCAAGAAAACAACTTTACATGCTCACTTAAAGGTTTTACGCGCGCGTGTAGGTTTCACGCACACGCTTAAAACTCATTATATATATATATAAAAAAAAAAAAAATCTGTGTCCCTTTAGGGGCTCCGTAGTAATGACTTTAAATGACTTTAACAACTATCTTTCCCAACGGCTCACTGCAGGTATTGATGTGTGGAACCCAGCATTCGACGTGACCCCTCACCAGCTCATCACAGGAGGCATCATCACAGAGTTGGGAGTCTTCCTCCCGTCTGAGCTGCAGGCGGCGCTCACCGGCCGCCTCACCGCCCTCTAGAGCCTCCCGGCCCTCTCCTGCTGGTCCCGGTGCACCACCACACCTTTACTTCACACACTTAGACACTCTCATGTCTTCACAGAGCATGCGTGGCTTGTGGTTTTAAATTTAAGTTGATTCAAGGCACACTTACCGTGTCAGTGGTGCACCCAGAAGAAGAAGAAAAACAATCTTTCACTCAGCCACACAAAAATTCACTGCAGGGAATCAAACAGACACACATATGCACTCTGCTTTCTTATAAATCCTTCTTCTGTAGTCTTTACATCTCACCCTTTCCCAGGTCTTCCATGTCACCTTTCATTTTCTTTTGTTCCCTCCGTCTCTCTTTAACTGGCTTCTGCAACTATAAATAGAGCCCAGCTGGAGTCAAAACCTCTAAATTCTGTTTGGCAAACAAAACATTACCGAGGAAACGTTTCACTGACTTCCTCAACAAACTAGATGAAGGGCATGACTTATTCCCCAATTTCAAAGCAGTTGTGGTGTCAAAAATGCTGCTACCCCCTTGTAAATATATATGTATATATATACCCATGCTGGTAGGGTGTACATATGTTTAGAAAACGAATAAATGAAAAAAAAATGAAAAAAATAAAACAACACAAAATTAACCTCTGCCAGTAAACGGTACTGCTATGTTAACCAAATATGTGGTTATTTAAAATCAAATTTGTCATCTAAAATGTTATATTAACATTAATTTCTATTGTTCAGTGTAGAACTCTTTGTAGAGGACTAAATCTAATAATAACTTAGGGTTTCACACAGATATTCTTAGTGATGTGTGAAAACAATTATTTGCCATTAATTTTTTTTAACCTGTGCAGCAAAATTGGAACCAGTTCTCGTCAGTCAGCTGGAGTCTTTTACAAGACATGGCTGTGTTTATACTTCATACCATATTTGTATTCCCACAATATTTTTATGTACAGCTTACAGACAGCTTTTACATATACACGCGTATCCTTAAAGATCACCCTTCTCTGTACGGATGAAACATCTGGAGCATTTGATCTGAGGAGGCTGTTTTTCTGGATAAGACGCATCACTTTGAAAGGAATATTTCACCCCACAATGAACGCTGGGTCTCCTGCTTTCGTAGTCATCGGTAACCATTTTTCATAAGAGTATAATTGAAACAAGTTAAGTTTATCCCAGATGATTTGAGTGTGTGAATTTGATTTTACAGCTAAGGAAGAAAATCAAATGTAAATCTCTCCACGTCGCTGTTATTCAGTCCAGGAGCTCGGCTTCAGGCCAACGCAGGAAAAATGTAATGATGGACTTTTTCGTGTCCAAATTAGAAAAGTGTTTTGACTCTTAGTACCTTTAGGCTCATGTTTGTTCCTATCAGTATACCTTTCAGGTGTTTTTGGTTTAAAATACACACACACATTTACTGTGATGTTCTGCTCAGCTGAGTGACTACAGAGACAGATATTTCCCCAGGGCTCAGAGACCAAAGGACAGTTAGAAAAACACAAAAGGAACTTAATTTTGTCTAAATAAGTAGTTGTTTCTCTGTGGCGCTACATGCGTAAATACGGACTGGTTGCCAGATTGTTGGTTTAACATCAGGCCTCTTGATTCAAGAAGCCACCAAATAAACTTCACATCGTCCATTTATCTCTGCTCCATAATATCACTAAAAGACTTTAAAACACATTAGTCTATTCAGTCACACAAACAAGAATTTTCTTCATTTTGTTTTAAAGAAGTGTTTCGTTAACTTTATGCAGGTTTTCAGGTTTTTTTTAAAGTTTTGGTTAAGTTTTGGTTTTAATGGTGATTCACAGTGCCAGCCCAAAGTTGGTTATTTTATTTTAATTATTTTAAGCAATATCTAATCGTATAGCGATATTTTTTAACAGCCAAAGACCACATTGACATTTTAAGATTTTCAAATACAGTTGGCTCAGTTTGAATGGACTGTTTGCTCAGATAGGGATTTTAAAAAGTCTTGTGTGTCGCTTGTAATAAACACATCCACTATATCCACCGGAGTGACGGCTTCGGACAACTCCGCTTGCTGTGTTTTAACTGTCCGTTGTTTTTTTTATTTTGCAATGGTGGCCAGTAGGTGTGGCAAAAGCCATTTTCACAGTTTCACGCTGGTGAAATGTGCTGGTTATCCCTCCTCATTCTGCCTCCGCTTCCCGGCTGCGTGTTCGCAGTGATCCCAGGAAGCCGCATTATTCTGATCAGATATGCCTCAAATCAGATTTAGGAACACAGCGCTGGAAGTGGTGGAGACGAGACCGACCAGCTTAGCCACACAAATGTCGGAGACCATTTCAGACAGGACATGTGAATGAGCAGCAGGTGACTCTTCGTTCTGGGGTGCATTATTCCTTTAAGACAGGGACGGGATCTTCCCCACGCTGCGGCGCTTGTCTGGGGAAAGGCCTACGACACGCATAATGATGCCACCAACAATCTGAATGTAAGACTTTACTCAGATGAACTTCATGAGGACTTTCAGGTGCTCGCTTTTTGCCTTCCTCCTCATATTAGAATGTGCTTCGACTGGATCCATCCCTCCTTGTTAGCGGAAAGCTCTTTTATTCCAGACCCCCCCCCCACCCCATCATCATACTGCTACCTAAAGTCAGAAACATGTGCACCTGAGAAGGAACCAGAGGAGGTGTGGAAGACACACAAGGAGACAGAAGTAGAAGCAATGGGTATTAAAAAAAAAAACAAAGAAAAGAAAAAGGAAGGAGTCTGTCTTATTTCCTAGCAGCCATGTTAAGATGTCATTTATACATGGCATAGCTATTAAATCTGTGCATCAAGTCTGCGTATTAAGCCTTCGGACAAATTAGTAATGATGTCTATATACAGCCATTTGATTTTTGACTTAGTCTTAAGAACTCTGCCATCAGAAACAATCACACTGTTGTGCATCCACCCTTTAATATGTGAGTAAGAAGCCTCAATATGGTTGCAGAATCACAATGAAATGCCTGAATCAGGTTTCTGATCCTTCACCTCCACGTGTGCCACTGTAATGTCATTATACATAATACACACAGTCTCTATGGAGAAGCCAAATCCAAAAGGATGATGCTATTTCAAAGGTTTCAGGTAGCTTCCTGTGACTGAAGATGGGCTTTTACTTTGAAAACTCAACCAATGCCAAGTTCTCCTTGTAATCCTGCCCTAAACTCGAACTTTAGATGTTTACTTCTTTTTAATGCTACACCTAATCTTGTTGTGGTCATAAAATAAGTTTCACCTGTTCTATAAACTTCCGGTGGCGGGGTGGAGGGGGTTCAAAGGCCAAGTTTCTCTAGGCAGGCAAAACCTGCTCTTAATTTTGACTTTTATTTTGTCGTACTACACACAAGCTCTTGTTAGTCAGTTAGTTGCAGCATAGTTTAAAAAAACCGGAGACTGTTGCCGAGTGAGCAGCTGAGACATTCAGGGGATGTGACCTGTGGAAAAAAGTTTCTAATCATTTTATATAAATGCGCAGCCATGGGGGAAAAGAATAAGAAAATAAATAAAAATAAGAAAAAGCTCAAGACCAGTAGCTTTATGAACATTGTAGACTTTTGATGTTGACGTAAACTTATAACGAATACACAGTTTTGCTTTTCTACTCCACAAATCCACTGCAAAGTCCAGAAAAAATATATATACAGTATATGAAGAAAAAACATTTAAAAAAAAATGGCTTAATGTCAACAAGAATTGCAGTATCATCACTAAATTGTTCATATCTTAAAAAGTCTGTAATGAATATTCACCTCTTCTTCACTTTGATCTTCATCTCTCTCACCCATTAAAACTCGACTCACAAAGATGCTGATAGGTCACACAAATGTAAGAAACTGTGTTTTTTTTTCTCTCTTCTTTTGTTTTCTACAGCTGAATATGAGCTTTCAGGGGCCGTTTTAGAAGATGCTCCATACATATGTAGCAATGATCCGCCACATGTTTTTGTTTTAAAATCTTTAAATGGTACAAGTTTTGTTAAGTGTTTTTTGTTTGTTTGTTTTCCCCCTTTCTCTTATATGTACATCAAGATCCTAACTTTATGGCTGTGGTTGTCATTTTTATTTCATGGCATTGTAATTCCTTGTGACTAGGCCATCAGAGCACCACAGTAGGGAGGCCTCCTCGACTCCACACACTACCTCTCCGTCTGTCTGCACAGACTCCAAAGCTGAAGTGCACGAAAACAAGCACGCGGCATGGCAGGCTGGAAACGTACAAAAAAAGACAATAAATCTGATCTAAAAGTCTTCACGTCCAACAAACGTTTGTGTTTCTGAATCAGAGCGACAGCTTGTGATGCCACTTTTGAGTTGATGCTGCAATCTGCTGAGGTTCTGGCTAAACTTTGGTTGCAGCTAGTCGGTTTGTTTTGGTTTTTTTTTATGCATATTTTGAAGCAGCAGACGCACAGTGCTGCATTTAAACTGTTACATCAAACTCAAAAGGATCAAAACCTGGGCGGTGATCAGGTGCCAAAATCCAGAGCAGTTGCAAAGTTTCTCATTGATCCGGTTAATCGGTCAGAAGCTGACGTGCTATGAAATGATCAGAGTGGCCTGCAGCTGCTATGGAAGGAGTGTTGTTCAGATGGCCTCTTTAAGTGCAAGTTTGTTGTTGTTGTTATTGATAATCACTCAATGATCTCTGTTTGATTTTGTAACATGTGGAAATGGTTCAATACTGGATTTTTTTTAATGTATATGAATATAAGTATATGAATATAATTCTGTAAACTGCAGTCATGGATTTAAGAGATTTCTCTTTCACATCAATACAGTAAAAAAAATAAAATAAACCACAGTGAAAATGCTTGTCGATTGATTTTTTTTTTTCATTGTTTGCTTTTAAATAGAACTACTTGGACAAGCAGACATTTCCGACACCGTCTACCCACTGAGCAAAATTAATCATTCCTTCAGTAAAAACGTCCATCGATGTTACATTTCAGCAGAGATGATTCTTTCTGTTGTCATCAGGATTGTAATTTGCCTGAGCCCAAGTGAAACTGCAGTTCACAAAGCTGTTTTGCATTTTAAAAAGATGTCTGTCAGTGAATATAACACGGGGGTGTTCTTCAGGAAAGTGACTGAAGTTGCAGTGAAAAGAAAAGGTGGGCATGAAGAGCATCGCTGCGAACCCACAGGGAGCAAAGTGCAGAGAAGAACTGGAGAAGCAAAGGCAAAAGGTAGAAACAGATGAAACATTTGCAACAAATAAATAAGAAGGAAAGTATAGAGGAGAATTCAAGGTCTTAGAGTTATTAAAGAGCCTAGGAATAACATTGAAATGGGGGAATGCAAAAGGTTAGTTTGAATAACTTTTCTTACTCCCATTTGTGCATCCTCAATTCATTTTTCAACTCCTGGACTCAACTCCTCTCCTTGAGTCTTAGCCCTTTTAACAATATGGGGTTAGTTTGACACACCCACGGGACAATATTTGCTTTTCGGAGCCCATTAACCCCAGTGTTCAAATGTCCAACTTTGCTGCAGAAATAAGGATTTACAGTCTGGTACAAAACGTACTTTTGCCCTCCATAGCTAGATTTCACTGATTATGGGTCTAGCTGTCATCACCTCCATTTGGTAAACTTAACTTCTATGCTGTGAATAAAGACAGACCTATCAGAATGAATGTGAGGTAACACAGTTAGAATCAGTGTATATTCATCTTCATTGGCCCTCTAGCAAGCCTTTTCTCTTCTGTCTGCATTTTGAGAATTAAGAAATCTGTCAAAATAGTATTCAATTCAATTCAATTTTTTTTATATAGCGTCTATTAAAACATAGGTTGTCTCTAGGAGCTTTCCAGAGACCCAGAACATGACCCCCAAGCACTTATTACATAATAAATGGCAGGTAAAAACTCCCCTAGTGGGAGAAAAACCTTAAAGGGGACCTATTATGAAAAACGCGTTTTTTCTTGTTTCAACATATATAAAGTGGTCTCCCCTCACCCTGTCAGCACAGGGGAGACAAAATACCATGAATTTCTGCAAGCTCTCTGACCCCCGCCGGACAGAGTCCCCCAGTGTCACGTGGTTTTTTTTGAGCCGATTAGAATCTGCTCCTGTCGTTACGTAACGACGGGAGCAGATTTCCATAGGTTCAGCCTCCGCTGCTGAAACCACGCCCACAACCAGCTCTCTGCAGGCTGGAGCGGTGCTTCCTTCAGCCAGTCGGACGCGGCGCCGCGGCGGAGCGGATCCGGGTTAAATCATCCAGGTTCCCGGGTGGTTTGGGAGCTGGGTCCTCGGGGGTCTGTCCCAGGTCGGACCAGCTTCACCCTCCGAGATTTTCAGGCAAATCTGTCGGTTTGATCCCCGGTAACCGACGATGCGCACAGGATGCGCTCCGGAGCCCATCTGTGCGCCCGCCGTGGAGTTGCAGCGCCAGCGCGCAGCATCCGCCGGGCAGATCCGGCTGAAATTCCGCTGGTCGGTCCCCGGGAGTCCCTGCTACCAGTCCAGGCCGGTTCCTGCGGTCCCGGCCGGTCGGAACCGGTCAGATTCCCCCGTTAAAGCCGCAGTGATGCGCGCTGATCCAGCAGCGCTGCTCCCGGGCGCCCGGCGTGGCTCCGGGGCCAGCGTTCAGCATCCGCCGGGTAGATCCGGCTTAAATAGTGCATAAATGTTATTTATATACAACTCATATTTTATTTTTTTAACAATAAAGTTTCCATTTGTGAAAATTCAGTGTTGTGATAATTTACTGGCTTGGGCTGCTCTGGCGGAGCGAGGTTTATCCTCCTCCCCTGCTACACGTCATTCAGGGAGTCAATCAGCACAGAGCCTCATTATCATACCCCCGCCTTCCCTAAAAATGAGGCGCAGAAAAAGAGGTTAGAAGCGGTAAAACTAGTGACAGGGCCCACAGGCTGGATTTATGTAGAAAAAACAAGCTTTAGATTGTTTTTAAGACATTCAAGGCCTGTTTAAAATATACATTAAATGCCATAATAGGTCACCTTTAAGCCAAACAGTGGCAAGGAAAAACTCCCCTTTAGGAGGGAAGAAACCTTGAACAGGACCTGGATCATGAGGGGGGACCCTCCTGCCGGAGGCCAGCTGGGCAGAGCAGGAAAAGAGAGAACAGACAGAGAGAATGAATAATATAATAATACAATATAATATATCAGTATGCTGATATTGTTTACAACTTCACAATCCCTGCAAGTGAGGAGACAAGAAGGGACAATTAAACAAATGTCATTAGTCTTTCCGTGCACTCAGTGTACTCAGTTTGAGAGTTTGCTATGATGACACATTGCACACTTCTATAGCAAAGACTACTGCTTGGCCTACTTTGTAGTGTTTAAAATCTTTTTTTTTTTAACCTAGAGTCCATGCATACGTGGGAATGACCGACAGCTAATGTGGGACCCATGGGTGCAGATCCCGGGGGGGACAGGGGGGACATGTCCCCCCCAATTTCTGAAAAACATGAATTGTCCCCCCCAATAAAAATACCCTAAATTATTCAAAATTGAACAAATGTATTTTCAGACTTAAAGGTTGAATATGTAGAATATTTATTAAAAATATATTTCTAAAAAAATGATACATCCACGGTGCGTTTTGAGGTGTACAGAATGAAAGCAATGGGTCCTTTTTTTTTTTAGAACTATTTACCACCATAACTGTGTTAAAACATGATCAGTTAGTTTAAACAACTTGTTTAGGGCTCCATATTTCATCCATATATCAATTGATCGTGCATAAAGTAGTCCCATAGGATAAAAGGAAGATGGTGAGAAGAATTTGAGATGAGTAGACACTACATGCCCAAAACCCTTAAAATTATGATTTAGGAATATAACAGTTAAGTAAGCAGTGACACACACTGTTGGCTGTTTAGGACAAATAAACAAGAAAGGTAAGCACAATAAATGATTCCCTGTGCAGTATTTTTTGGCGAGCCTTTACCAATTTATGGCATGGTATGAGTTGCATATTGGCAAAAAATTAAAAATTAAAATCACGTTGGTGTCCCCCCCAATCCTGACATCGGATCTGTACGACGGAGTATTAGGGCCAAACTAAGACAAAAAAAGGGGAAATTACGAGAATAAACTCATAATATTATGAGAATAAAGTCGTAACATTACGAGAATAAAGTCGTAACATTACGAGAATAAAGTTGTAATGTTGCGAGAATAAAGTCGTAATAGAATAAAGTCGTAATAGAATAAAGTCGTAATATTACGAGAATAAAGTCGTAATTTATGAGAATAAAGTCGTAATATTATGAGAATAAAGTCGTAATATTATGAGAATATAATTTATGAGAACTCTAACAGGAAGAGCATCTTCTCCCTGTGTTAAAATTAGGAATATTGAGCATCTTGTGAAGTTCTATTTATATATTTATAATATATTTAATATTACGACTTTATTCTCGTAATATTACGACTTTATTCTCATATTATTATGACTTTATTTTTTGTCTTAGTTTGGCCCTAATACTCCGTCGTAGATCTGCAACCCTGGTGGGACCTATGACAAAACCAATTTCAAGAGAAAAATGTAGGAGTGAAATTTCAGTTTCATAGCTGTATTTACTGTTTGACGCCGCTGCGCCAGCAGGTGGCGACAATGCAAGAGAATCATATGTAAAGGAAAACGAAGAAGACGCTCTGCGTGTCTCGTTCAGTCACAAACATGGCTCAAGGATCCAAGAAGTTCAAAGCTCAGCGGCCTGGAGCCACAAAAAAACCACACCAGAGCAAGCAGAAAGGACCAAAGAAGGGGGGTAAGTGGCTAATGTTATGGCAGCCAATGTCGTATAAGTTTCTACAGAAAAAGCTGTGAACAAATCCATTTATAGCACAAACGTGGTACAAATGTCTGACGACACATTCCCGGTGTAACGCTGAATTATGTGACCCGTTGGAGCCATCAACCTTTGTGACATCCGGTCTGATGGCCACAAGTGTACCATCGTGTTGTGTATTTCTTTTTTTGTTTTTACCATAGACATATTTACGTAGACGCCCCATCCAGCGCTGAGCCGTACGTCAACGTCGCCGCCATATTGGATGGGGCAAGACTGCGCTGTAAACTAATACGAGTAAATTAACTTATTTTCATAAAGCGCCTTTCTACAAAGAAATTTACGTTTTACGTCTAATTTATTCATTCACACACGCACTAATATACTTGGGAAACAGTTAGGCACCAAATATAATATATTTAATTTTCTCAGATGGCAAAAATAAGAACTTTATTGATCCCACATAGGAGTAATTAATGTTATATCAGCTATAGAGAACAAGGTAGTGCCAAAAAACAATATATATCCCCCCTCACAAAAATAAGAAAAATAGAGAAACATATTTTCTCATCAACAAAACATATTTAAAAATTTTCAAGTAACAAAATAACATATTTGAACCATTTTTCAGACAATAAAATAATATTTGAACCATTTTTCAGACAATAAAAGAACTGAAAAAATCTGAAAAATGGTTCAAATATGTTATTTTGTTACTTGAAAATTTTTTAATATGTTTATGCTTTGTTGATGAGAAAATATGTTTCTCTATTTTTCTTATTTTTGTGAAGAGGGATATATATTGTTTTTTGGTACTACCTTGTAATGAATTACACTTTTGTGGGATCAATAAAGTTCTTATTTTTGCCATCTGAGAAAATTAAATATATTATATTTGGTGCCTAACTGTTTCCCAAGTATATTAGTGCGTGTGAGAATGAATGAATGAGACGTAAAACGTACATTTCTTTGTAGAAAGGTGCTTTATGAAAATAAGTCCATTTACTTGCCACATTCAATATGGTGGCAGCGTTGACGTACGGCTCAGCGCTCGATGGGGCGTCTACGTTTTTACGTCTATGGTTTTTACCACCATCGTGTTTATGATATCACAAATTCTGCTGTGAGGTCAGATTCTGCGACATTAAAAATAATCTCAGATTAAATTGCTTGTGTTGCTGGCAATATTTTCACATTATGTTTTAATTAAAGTGCCTTTGATCACATCTAAATCTTATCTAAATCATCTTGCTATATTACATTATATAACTTATTTTTTTCAACTGTCTATGAAGGGAGGATCATTGCACCCAAGAAGGCTCAAGTGGTTGAACAACAGAAACTGAAGAAGGTGAGGACAAGTGTAAATAATAACTGTGAGACAACAGAAGCTTCTCAATTTAGCTTGTCAGATATAACATAAAAATACCTGGAGACTAAACCAGTAAGCCTTTCAGACTAGTTAAAGCTCAAGTTGACTGGTTACTCTGCTTTGTCCCGAAGGGTCTTGAGATTGCCATCAGGAACAAGATCGAGCATGAGGTGACCCAGAGGGCCAGTTCCTCCCTCCACAAGCCTCTGGCTGTGATTAAAGGGGCTGATACCAAACGAGACCCAGGAGCCTCCCGTCCTGGATCCAGTTCCAAATAGGACCATGTTCCACCCAAGACTTTAAATCTCATGGATACAGCAAAGTGGGGGAAAAAAAGTTTTAAAAAGACATTGGGTTTTGTAATTACATGTCAAATAAGCTTCTGTCATCCTTTTAGATTATTGTATGCTGTAACTGCATTATAATATGTAATGGATTGTAGGAGCTTGCTATATAAAACACAAATGTAATAGTCCGTTGCGTCTTTTCAAAATCTTGTTGTGAGAATCTTGATTCCATCGGAGTGTTAAAAAAGACTGGAGATGCAAGTAAAACAGATATTTTGACAGGAGTAGAGAGAAGTTAATATAAGTACAAACAAAATTGAACATGATGGTCAATTTTGAAGTCGGAGGTGAAAGACTTTCTGACTAACACCTCTGGAGCGGGAGGAGGTGGAGCGAGAAATTGGGATAGGCCCGTCCAGAGATTGATCATACCATAATCGTTCTAGGAGGATACTTTATGAATATCATTGATAGTTGTTAAAATGCCATCAATATTGATCATTTTTGTTCATGTTTTTTAAAGGTGCTCATACTTGATGTAAAATAGTTCAAGTGTATTTGATTATAAGCACTGGCTGCTGGAAGATGAAAGGGTCTAGAGAGGTTTTGACTCTTTTTTTTTTTTTTTTGTATTGTGGTGTAGTTTTTATTAAATAAATGATATGTCATGTTTTGCTCATAAGAGGTTGTATTAACCTCATTTTAGACCTGCCAGCTGGTGCCACTAAGTGAGTTCAGCAAAGTCAGGCTCACTTTGGGAGTGGTGGCTGTAGAAATATGAAAGCTGGGATCATGTATAACTGGGACTAAAACTGATGAACCCCCGGATTAGTAAAATCCATCATAATTAGGTTTCACATACACTCAAAAAGGGGACACAAAGGTTTACAGATCTCCTGACACTTCATTCATAAAAAGAGCAGGCTGTGTGACCTGCTCATTGAGAAGAATGTGAACATTAAAATAATTTTACTCTGTTCCTGCAGTTGAAATAACGGAGGAAAGTCATAAAAACAATTACTTGTGCAATGTTTATACATTGTATTTAGTGTAGAACAATACATTGTCAATGCTGTCATGTTTGTGCTACAGCACAAGAGCATATTTTTGTTACAATCAATCAAATTATTTTATTATTTCAATGTAATTGATCAAATATTCTATGACGCGTGATGAGTTGATTACCTATCTTGACTAATATTGGCTCCAGCATCCCTGTGACCCTGAGTGCCCCGTGACCGAAGGATTTTATGAATATGGAAAATAAATCAATGAATATTCTTTGACGTCCTGACTTATTTTCTTATCTGAATTACTTTATTTACCACCAATGTTGGCGTATGTATTTGACATTTTCTTTTAGTTGAACATTTATTTAACAACTTTTTGTGTATTTTTATGTATTTTTTGTTAATTTACTTTATTTTAACTTTGTGTGAAAATGTCAACAAAAAACACGTTTTAAAACAATGTGACGAATGACAGATAAAATCCGCGTGGAAATGCATTCACTTTTAAAGTGACGACTGAATTACTGAATTTTGGTCTGTTTGACAATGTGACGTTTGTTTGACTTCCATCAAGTGCTTACACTTTGGCTAAGATGGGAGGCATCACCTTTCAGTGCTTCTGCTTAAGGCATTTGAACTGTTTCACCGTGATTTGATCTGAGATAGGACCATGAAAATAATGTAAAGATTTTAACCTGAGAGTCTGGACATGAACGGATCTAGAGCAGGTAATGGGTTCAGTGTAAGCCATCACCTGTGGATGAAGCCAGAATAAAAGAGAAGCTCCTTGGAAATCCTGACTTGGGCTCAACTGATGTTGCTAACCCACTTTAAACAAAACAAACAAAATGAAAAACACTTAAAACCTTATTTTTGCATAACTGGTTAAAAGATGCAGTGGGATCTACTAAGAACTTTTCATTGTGCATTGACACCAAATCTGGTATAATGCTTATTTGGTCTGTATATACAATACAAAGTCCTTTTATCACTACACTCACACTGATGAGCATATTAAGGGCATTGTGGGAATAAAGCTGCCAACCTTAGACTGGAAGACCACTCTTCAATGTCTTCATTTTGAGATATCCATAGTATGCCCAGTCGCCTTTAAACATCAGATAATTGTCATTGGATTTTTATTAAAGAATTTGTAATTTACACTTGAAGGTTTTGCCGTTCAGCAGGACAGTGAAGCTCTGTCCACATTTTAAGGCCCAAAATTAGGATGTTTATATTTGGTAACAGCATGCAGTCAACAGTACAAGAGTACAGCGCTACCTTGTGGTTAAAAAGACAAACTGTTTATTAAAATATTTGACCAAATACAATCAACTTGTCAGTGATGAGAGCGAAGGAACCGAGGGAAGGAATCCACGGCCATCAGACTGTAGATCCTCTGCTGTGCTTTGTTGAATGTGTCAGCACACGGAGAGTCCATCACACTCAGCAGAGCTTCACGGGTCTCAGCATCCAGGTTTACCTACAGCATCAAAAACAGCAAATCAAAAGCAGCTTTTCTCTTCATTCTTTCAGGGTTGGATAGTTCACAGACACGGCTCAGCCTCTCTGCTGTGTTTCTCTCTGCTGACCTCCAGCGGGGCGTCACTGCTGATAAACTGTCTGTAGATGCTGGTGGCCTTGCTCCGCTGCATGTTTGAAGGAGAAACCCGGTAGTCCTCACACGCCATCCAGAACTCAAGGTTCTCCTCACTGAACTCTGAACGCAGGAACACTCGAAATGCCTGAAGACCACCTTAGAGTGCCCAAGAGAAAAAATAGAGAGAGACCGAGCCAGAGGAAGTAAACTCAAGAATATTTAGGGATTCTCATGCCTGCTTGGCTGCAGAACTATATAATACTCTTCTGATGAGGCATTGTAGTCCTTTAAAGGGTTCGTCCACATGGCTATGTCATAGGCAATTAAGTAATATCCAAACCTACACTGTTCAAGATATGATTTATTATGCAGATAAAAGGTTTTATTTAAAAGGGAGACTTTTCAAATGCGATGACTAACCTTGTTCACAGGTGATACCGTATTAGCAATACTGTTCAATTCAAGACTCCAAGAAATTGTGATAGACATTAGAAAAGCATCTCAAGCCTTTAAAGAGAAAATAGCATCATATATATCAAGGTTAATACATGTTATTAACTTATTTTCCCACTGTGAACACCAAAACACCTGCAACATATACTGTAGAATTAAAATCTATTTTTTCAATATCATGACAAGAAGTAAAGTCTCTAACTTTTGTTGCTTAGTAGAGTTTCCAAGTCCTGCAGAACTTTTCCATCCTGAACCCTGAGATAAGACACAATTGCATTCAGTTAAAATAAAATAGCTTTTTCCCCACTGTTGTATCTGAAATACAGGGTTGAACTAATTTACTTTTGCTTGTGGGTTTCAGCCAGGTGGATTAGCTTCACTCGCATCCCTTTTGCCCTGAAATATTGAATCATAAGAAATCACTTATGCATTTAAGAGTTTCAATGCAACAATCACATAATCACTTATTAATTTAAACGATATCGTCCCAGTAAAATACTCACTTCTCCAGGCATGACGAAGGCAGGGAAGATAGCCCTTTACACATTATTTAGGATTCTGCAATGGTGAATTAAAAAGACTGAGCTGTATCTTTATTAAAACAGACAATTTACTCTCACTCTGTTTTCCAAACTACAGTGTGCTGGTCTTATATAGTCGACCTGTCCTTTCTGATCTAATCTGTCAATTTGTTGTTGTGTCACCAACAGGTGTCATGTTGGAGGCTGGATAGAGATAACAGCTAATTCAGAGGTGTTATACAACTCACGAGCTATGGGGACCTGTCAACGCGGGAAATAGAGCTAGTTGTACATATGAAGTTTGGTTTGGGTACACTGCCTATTCTAAGAGCCTGTGATAAGCAAAGCATAGATTTGTATCTGGACTTTTATCACAAGAGAATGACATGATGATGGAAGAGCAGGTGGACTGCCAGCATCATTCATCCCTGGAGAGACTGGGAGAGCCGCCGCATTAACGGATGTGAGCTCATTGATGATGGACGAGGTGGCAGGCTGTACAATGATAGTTATATCACCGTTTGGTTCTCGAGGAAAAAGTGTTGGAAGACTGATCACATAAGGTTTAATGGCAATGTTTATTTCTGATAACAAGCACCTCACTACAACACCCTGTGAACAGTCTACCTTCCTGTGGGTTTATATTGCTTTCCACAACTTCATAACTATTTACAGTAGTTAGTTAGTCATCTTTATACCCACATGGATGGACAGGAACCTTGCTGATGAATCACTCAACATGTATTCTTTGAATATGCATAATAAACTCTCCTGATATTCTCAAACCTTACTTGATGCTGTTCCTTGAAGATATTGTTAATTGGTCAACATATAAAAACAAGTCTCTTTTTTAAATCATTAAAATTCAGACGATTTAAATTCAAATCTGTCAAAAGAGCACCAGGATCTTGTGTTGAAATATTCAAAGAGAAGCTATCGATTATATATGAAAAAATAAATAATAGGAAACTGTTCTTTGCATGTGGGCATTTCAATATTGATTTGATGAACCCTCTTGCAAACAAACACACCACGGAATTCATCAACATGATGTACAGTATGAGCCTCTATCCACTAATAACACATCCGACCAGAATTACAAGACATAGTGAGACATTAATTGATAACATTTTCACCAATGGTATTGAAAAGATTATAAAACGCGGAATAGTGATTAATGACACAAGTGATCATCTGCCAGTGTTTGCAATTATTCAAGGCTCCACAGGATCAAACACAGAAGTCAGATCTGTGCCTCCTTGTCGTTCTTTCATGCTTTGTAATGTATCAGTGGCTTTACTGATATTTGCTTTGGATTTACATTTAGATATGTCTGAGAGCAACCCCACTGTCCCCAGACGGTGGCTTTGTGTCTATATTTGTCCTATAAGATCTCACTGATACATTGGATAGTTGATCGAGACATATGTCGTTTATAGATTCCCATTTGTTCGTGTAAATGAAGTCTTTCTCATTCACCAGAGTTGGTCATGGTGTTCCACGGGGTTCCGTATTGGAGTCACTACTTTTCACTCTATATGTTCCCATTGGATACTATCATTGGGCAGCATGGCAGAAACTTTCACTGTGATACAGATTATACTCAGTTTTATGTATCTATTAGGTCAGATGAGACCAGTGAGCTTACACAAAGATGTCTTAATGACATAAAGACATAGATGACTATTATTAATGGGAGTGCATTTGACTTGTTTACTTATTCCACACAATTCATTGAGATGACTTTTAGTTGTGAATTGGGACAATAATTAAACTGACATGAATGTTCATGTTGCATCTCTCCTGTTGGTTTTCTTTTTGCAATCAATTTTCCTCTCACTCTTTTTGTCATTTTTTTTAGCTAATGTTTTAGACATCTGTTTGGGTTCATTTTCTGTTGTTGGTTGTTTGTCATAATTCTTTATTTATTCTTTCGTTTTTCCTGCTGCTTGGGACCAAGTGTCTTCCTGAGTCTTGTGGTTTGTAAATTGTATGTGTGTCTGGTTGGACCTTTCAGTAATCCATCAATGCCTTGAAATGCCCCTCTCGGGTAATATATTCCCCAAACAAATACATTCCAAAACATCAGTAGAGTGAGAAATGATCAGCAGCTCTTGTGCAGGCAAGAGCTGACCCATCCCCACTTAGTCCAAAAATTGACAATTGGATGGCACAAACAGCTCTGGAAGTTTGCTTGTACCTATCTTTAAAATAAAAAAATGATTATGCTCAGATATGCTTTTAACTCAGTAGTCAAGTTCACTGAAAGAGCTAAGCAGCTAAAGTGACAGCGAGCCTGTTTTCACCATAGACTGCAGTGCAACGGTCAGTTTGAAAATAAATAAATTAAATTAAATTAATTCCCATTAATTAGGCACAGGCTAAATTTGTGATTTTACATAAATCACAAATTTAACCTGTGATACTGATACTTGATACTGATTAGTTGCAAAAAAAAAAACCAACAGGTTAACCAAGGTTGGCCCTTCAAAGAAATGTGTTCACTTTTCTCAAGTGTAATAGGAACAGGGTTATGTGACATCAAAACAGCCAGCTAATCAGAAGCAAGTATGTAAAGCTTGGCAGAGTAACTTGAAACCTGCAGGCTTATACACTTAGATGCACTTAGCCGACAGAGATTGTATGTAAGACATTTGAAATGTAACATGATATTTGCATATAGGACTCAAGTAGGCTTGATTTTAGAATTTGTAATAAGTTCCACATATTTTCAAAGAAAATCCTGTTTTTCTGGCACATTCGACCTATTCAGAGTAGAAACACAGTTTATAAATTCTCATACACTGTATCAGTCTACACAGCCTATACGCGCTCAGAAACAAGGAACTTCGAGGGACTTCAAATTCATGCCTCCTGGCTGAAAGTCTATTGTGATGAAACTGGCTAAAAAAAGTCAAATACTTTAAAAAGTGCTAAATGCAACGCGCAGCTTCTGGTCTGCAGGGGTGGAAAGTAACAAATTACATTTACTCACGTTACTGTAATTGAGTACTTTTTATGAGTAATTTGTAATTTTCTAAGTAGTTTTTGAAATATGTAATTTTTACTTTTACTCGAGTACATTTTGACCCAAGTATTTTACTTTGCTACATTTGAACCCCCTGAGTACAAAATTTATGGTGAAAATCTTGTGAGCATTTTATTTTGGTTTATTGTGAATAGCAGGATCCTGCGGGCATTGGGCACTTTATTTTGTGTTTGAATACTTTGATTCTGGTTTTAGTGTTGTCGGTTGGACAATATGATTGAAAATAGTTTGCACTTTACAGTACAGGTTGTGACTGGCCTTTTTGTCCTGTTCTGCGGAAGTAAAAGGATAATGTTACTGAGCTCAGCTGAGCTTTTACAAGTATGGATGTGTACTTTAATATGCCTCGAAGTTAATTAAAACTGGATTTGATTCGTGACTCATCCTTTTTTTGCATTTAATAACTGAAAGTAACTTTTACTCAAATTACATTTTAAATGAAGTACTTTTGTACTTTTACTTGAGTAAATTTTTAGATGAGTAGGCCTACTTTTACTTTGAGTAGGATTTAAGCAAAGTAAAGATACTTTTACTCAATTACAATTTTTCAGTACTTTTTCCACCTCTGCTGGTCTGTCACATTCACATCCAAGGATCCGCCAGCGGGCTCTTGGCTGCTGCGCGACGGCTGCGCCTTTTCGTCTCTTCCTGCTTCGAAAGGCTGATTTATGGTTCCGCGTTACACCAACGCAGAACCTACGCCGTAGGGTACGCGGAGGCGCGCACCGTACGGGGCGCGTCTCCGCGTACCCTACGGCGTAGGCTCTGCGTCGATTTAACGCGGAACCATAATTCAGGCTTTCTTCTTCCTCAGCCGTTGAAGGAATCCAGCAAGACGGAGCAGAAAGAAACCCCCTGAAATCCGAGGGGAACCCGGGTTTGGTTTCGGGACGGATCCTGAGTTCAGCCTGAGCTCGGGACCCTCTGGTGTCTTCTCAAGACACGACTCTGGGTGGAGATAAAGACGCTGCTCGCCTGGGCTGAGTGAGTCACAACAAATGATTTCCTATGTTTATTAATAGGCTGTAGCAGCGTCCATAACAGTGTGAGGACAAGATTAAACGCGATTATCAGTGTATGAAGCAGCTGTAAGGCTTGATGAGCCTGCGTCAGTCCGCAGCAGCTATATGCTTCACGGATTTACCAACACATCGTTTATAGCCAGTCGTTTCACCAATCTTCAGTAAGTACTCAATTCATAAATGTTTAGAGGATGCAAGAAACCTTAGATACTTTTAAAAAATTAGTTTGACTCAATTTGAGAAGAAACACATTTGGTTGCAGGGCGGTTTCTAGGGTTTTAGGCGGCTTTTTCAAGATTCGGTGTAAATGCACTTAGATGCACTTTGCAGACAGATGTTATATGTCAGTAACACATTTGAAATGCAGCCTGTCAGAATCGTCGTGGCTGAGTTAACTCACAGAGAGAATTTCCCAGGTGGGACAGACGGTCTTTCTGTGGTGGGTTTGAATAATAATAATACAAATAATAATAATAATAATAATAATAATAATAATAATAATAATAATAATAATAATAATAATAATAATAATAATAATAATAATGACAATGACAATAATAATAATGATGATAATAATAATAATAATAATAATAATAATAATAATAATAATAATAATAATGACAATGACGATAATGATAATAATAATAATAATGACCATGACAATAATAATAATTAATAATAATAATAATAATAATAATAATAATAATAATAATAATAATAATGAAAATGACAATAATAATAATGATAATAATAATAATAATAACAATAACAATAATGACAATGACAATAATAATAATAATAATAATAACAATAACAATAACAATAATAATAATAATAATAATAATAATAATAAAAACATTTTATTTCTAGTGCACTTTTCATTAAAAACAAATATCAAGGTGCTACAAGTTAAAATCAACCATGAATAAAATCAGCCGGAAAAGGCTTTTAAAAAAGTGGGTTTTTAGGCCACGTTTAAAAGCGTCCACAGTCTGCAAGGCCCTCAGGTGGTCTGGGAGGGCATTCCATTGGCGAGGAGCAGCAGAACTGAAGGCTCCATCATCTATTGTGCGGAGTTTAGTTTTGGGGGTTTTTAAGAGGTAGGTGGAGGAGAACAGAGGGAGTGTGAGGATGTCTGAGGAGTGAGGAGATCCATGAGGTAAGTTGGAGCAGTTCCATGAACACATCGGTGGGTGAGGAGAGAGACTGAATCTGGAGTGATACATGGAGTCAGTGGAGGGTTTTGAGAATAGGAGTGATATGACTATATTTTCGCACCCTCATCAGGATCCTAGCAGCGCTGTTCTGGATGTATTGGAGCTTTTGAGTGCTCTTGCTAGGAATCCCGATGAGGAGTGCATTGCAGTAGTCCAGCCTGGAGGAAACAAAAGCATGGACCAACTTTTCAGCATCTGCCATGGTGAGTGAAGGACGGAGTTTGGCGATGTTCTTGAGGTGATAGTACGAGGTTTTACAGAGTTGTTGAATGTGAGATGGGAGTCCATTTTTACCCCAAGGTTGGTGATCACTGGAAGTAGTGGAATGTTTTGATCAGAGAAGGTGATATTGGTTATGGTGGAAGTGCAGACCTGGTGCGGAGTACCAACTAGGACGGCCTCAGTCTTGGAGCTGTTTAGGTGAGGAAAGTTTAGCTTCATCCATGCCTTTATCTCCTCCAGGCAG
Source organism: Cololabis saira (assembly GCF_033807715.1). NCBI lineage: Eukaryota > Metazoa > Chordata > Actinopteri > Beloniformes > Belonidae > Cololabis > Cololabis saira. Next base: position 32,916,645 of record NC_084587.1, read on the forward strand.
GTGGTGAGAGTGGAAGAGGTGGAGAGTGCAGAGTGGTCGGAGTGGTGAGAGCCAGTTTTTAAATACAGCTGTGTGTCGTCTGCATAGCAGTGGAATGACAGTCCATGCCTGCTGATTACATGACCAAGGGGGAGCAGGTATATTGTGAACAGAGATGGTCCTAATACTGAGCCCTGGGGAACCCCGCAGGTGACCGCGTGGGCCTCTGATGTGACTTTCCCCAGGGCAACATGCTCGGTTCTCCCAGTCAGATAGGAGGAGAACCAGTTGTAGGCAGAGTTGGAGACGCCAATGGTGGTGTGAAGACGCTGCAGCAGGATGTTGTGGTCGACGGTGTCAAAGGCGGCGGACAGATCCAGGAGAACGAGAAGGGAAGGGGAGCCGGCATCAGCTGTCATAAGCAGGTCATTTGTCACCCTGACCACGCTGTTTCTGTGCTGTGGCCTTGACGGAAACCAGACTGAAAAGTATCATACAGGCTGTTGAGTTTGAGGTGGTTGTGGAGTTGAGTAGCCATTACTTTTTTTAGCACCTTTGAAAGAAATAGAAGGTTTGATATGGGCCTGTAATTAGCAAAGTTGTCTGGATCTAGTGTGTGTTTTTTGAGAAGTGGCCTGATGACAGCAGTTTTGAGTGAAGGTGGAACGATGCCAGCTTGAAGGGAAAGGTTTATCACCGGGGTAATGAGGGGGCTGATGGCAGCAAGATTGTTTTTTTCCAGGTCTGTGGGGAGAGGGTCCAATGCACAGGTAGATGGTTTCATCTTTGTGATGATGGCCTCAACCTCCTGTTGTGTGACATAGGCAAAGTAGAGAGAGGTCTGGAAGGCCCAGGTAGCAGATCGGTCCGAATGGTAGGAGTGGCTGGGGCTAGAGGGACCAGACAGGAGAGAGCGTATAGTTGCTATTTTGTTCCTAAAGAAGTTAATGAAGTCGTTGCACTGTTCCCTGTTGCATCCTCTCCCTGTGGTAACGGGTTTTTGTCAGGAAGTTTTGTCATAATACTTGTGTCATACCAATATGCAGATTGCCATGCTTCACTGTGGCCACCCCTCCCACAAAGGAGCAACCAACATGATATAGTTGTTTGGGAGCCTCTATTTTGTTAAACTGCAGTGAGATGAGGTAAATTCATAACTATTTAAACAATGTCCGTGATGAATAAATCTGTTACACTATAGGAAAAACAGACTAGATTAGGTTGAGCTAACAAAATAAACAGAGCTTGATAACATAAATATGGTGAGGCTAGCTGAGCTTTATTCTAGAACCATTTGGGGGGGCTGCTGTAAAGACTAGTAAATCTGCTATAGAGAAAGAGTCCCCCATGTATCTGCATAGTTTGCATATAGAAATAGTTCTGGGTTGCATGATATTATTATTATTATTATTATTATTATTATTATTATTATTATTATTATTATTATTATTATTATTATTATTATTATTATTATTATTATTATTATTATCATTATTATCATTATTATCATTATTATTATTATTATTATTATTATTATTATTATTACATATAAAATCAGAGTATACTGCAACAGTGCCTAACAATACAAACCAGACTGTTCCCTGGTCTAACATTACTTATATGTCTCATTTGTAACCTTATCAAGGTTCTATAGAGCACTTTACAATGTGTTTCACATATATTCAGCAGCACTTGAGCAGTATTGGGGGACAGTGTAGAGTTCATTGGCCTGATGAAGAGCAGCTCAACATGTGATGGGCTCAATAAGATGACCTTTCAGTTAGAGGAAAACTGCCTCTACCCACTGATCGTGGCCCCATACACTGACGTAATGAACCAAGTTTGTCGAATCAGCTCAAGCTCCAGTTATCATTATGGCATACCAAATTAAACCTAATGTGAGGTGATCCGATTTGAATAATACACGTAAAATCCCTATGTTTAAATACTATTCATAATTTTTTTTTAAAGAATCCTCACTCTAAATCCCAACCTTAATGTCAGTACATCCTTTTATTCATTGAACCAGTGTATATTTTACATTTTATCTAATTTTCTCTTCTATTAAAAGTGACCGCCACTGACTTTACACCTCTGAGTATCTTTACAGATGTTACAGGTTAAGACTGCTTAAAGGCCCAACTATGTAAGACCTTTGTGACTCAGAGAGGAGATGTTTCAGATTTATGATGCCACCTGAGGCACTTCAACTCAAACAGAAAGGAAAATGAACAGCCCGCTTGAGGTCCATCTTAGCTACCAAGGAAAGAGAGGAACAAGATTAGTTTTTTCACAAGACATTTATTTATTTAAATCTGACTCTTAGTGCTTACCAGTCATGGGACCCCAACATACTTGGTTCCCACGGGTGGAGTGCCAGGAAAGTGTTTCCACTCGTCCGGACCAGGACAAAAAGAAGCTCTGGGCTGAGCTGTTTGACCGACTGGACCTCAACAAAGATGGACGGATTGACATCGTTGAACTGAGGGCTGGGCTGGCGGACCAAGGACTCTCCAGACGCTCCTTGCAGAGGGTAAGACGGCAGGACACGTCAGTGACCTCTGTAAAGTGAGTACGGAGCACTGGAACAGCAATTTGCCTTTTAGTACATCAGAAATACAGATGAAGACATTTAAAAACTTCACAGTGTCACATGATCTTGTTTAGTGGCGACAGGTCTCGTCAAGACAGTTTTATGAGTGACCTATTTGGCCAGCTGCGTGGCCCTAATCTGAAGGGCTGGATGTAGAGGAGGAGTACGTTCTCCAAAGTCAGGTTTTAACATGGGTTTATGCCAGATTAATCACCAGGGTATGGCTCTGTAACTGTCGGGTGTCGTATCATTGAGTGGAGAAATGGTCAGAATTGAACACACTGCCCTCTTTCAAACCATCCGCCAGTATAAAACATAGTCATGATTTGCTGTCAGAAGAGTGAGCACCATCAGTCCAGTGGTTTGACTTATTATACCCATGCGTGTGTGTGTATGTAAACAGATACTGTGTATTGTGGACACACACACACACAATGTCCAACTCTTCTAAGTCTGCCTGTGACTTCTGTTAACTCCTCTTCCAGCAAATGCAATTCATTGTGTAAATGATATGAAAACATGATAAAAGAGTAAGAAGTCCCGCTCCATGCACCGCTAGATTATAGACTTCATTTTAGTAGAAGAGTCGTGTGTGTGCAGGTGCGTGTTTGTCTATGTGTGTGTGTATTTGCGTACATGTATATGAAGGGCAGCTGGCTATTTTGGTAGAGGGTTGCAGTTCTTGTAATGTGAGAAGAATAACCTTTCTTCTGTTTTAGTTGGTCTCGTTTCACATTTAAGTCTCTGTTTACTTGTGAAAGTTAACCCTTAATTTTGTTCTATAGTTTTACAGTCCCGGGCCACATTTTTTTCAAATTCCTGTTGTAGGATTCGATCATTGGTATAAAAAATAAATAAATAAAATAACATTTCTAAAATAATGAGCGGTTATTACGGTTCTTATTTTATTTGAAGATAATACAGTCTATCTTTATTATGCACAATGTAAAATATGTTAAATTCTCATTCTGTTTTAACGTTCTTCCCTGTCTGTGCTGTCAGGTCGTGGAGGTCGGGGACACCAACAACGATGGCGTGTTGGACTTTGAGGAGTTTATCCATTACCTTAATAACCACGAAAAAGAGCTTAAACTCATGTTTCGCCGGCTGGACAAGAACAATGATGGTCTGTTGTTGCTCATGGGAGACAGCAGAAAGAATAGTTGATGACTCTTTTACGTCAAAATATTTGTTTTTCCTAACACGCTCTCACTTCTCTTTTGGCTGGTGCGTATTTGCAGGTGAGATAGATGCGGCTGAGATTCAGGGCTGTCTGCACAACATTGGTGTGAATATTAGCCTGGAGGAGGCCACCAGGATTTTGCGAAGGTCTGTTATCTCTTTATTAACACAACCAACCACCAGCTTTAGGCTGCTGGCTGTGTCTAACTGTGCTAGCTTTACTTCTCTTGCATCATATTTGGTAAATGTTATAATTATCACATCTTCATAAAGATACATTTTCTTTTAAATGAAGAGGTTTGATTTTAAGTATATTATTAGATATCTGTCTGGGAGCGAAGAAACAATAAGTTCTTTCAAGAATTTTTCATTAACACAGCCCAATCCTGAGACATCCAATCCAAAGTGGCCATCCTTAGCAGGTGTGTTCACAACTGGCACTAAAACCTGTACTCAAATGCATCTTGAGTGATTGGATCTGACCTTCCTGCTCTTTGTGTAAAAAATGTGCCAGTCCTTTTCAGTTGCCAGCACCTAATGTGTTATTTTTTTCCTGCCAAAAGGCAGCAGCTGGAAATCACAAAGTATTACATGCAGGAAAGGGGGACAAAAAGCCTGAAAAAATAACGCAAGTTCTGCCACTTGCTAAAGTAGTAGTAGTAAAGTAGGTTTTTTTTTCCAGCTTACTTCCACAAAAGATGTGTACAATACAAAGAAAGGTCCACCAGAATTATGAAAAAGAATTCAAAGTACAAAGAGCTTTATTGTGGTCATTTGTGCATAAAAGCAAATAAGACATTGTATAAGCCAGTGGCTTTAGTTTAGTAGGTTGTCCATGGATCCATTCAGAGACAAGTTTCTTTTTAGACTACAAAGAGAATGTGAATACAAGACCACCTCCACGTACATCCCGAATTTTCAGATCTGAATCTACCTGGAATGTGTTTAGACTTCGCATTAGCATTGGGCACTAGATCCCTCGAGATGCATTTTAATCCCAGGTCTGGACAGGGTCATACTTGGTCATATATAGCTGAAACTTTATAGTTATAACAATAACTGTAGCTATATGAAGCCTGGCGTGTAAGGAGTTAAGACATGATTTCTACCCTAGCCGCACTTAGCTTCACTTTACTGTATCAAAGCACCATCTGTTTGTGATCAATTGCAAGGTTTTAAAATGTTTCCAGTTTTTACAGCTGCATGAAAACTTTGTATCTGGGAAATATTTGCTTTATTGTTTCTGCATCCAAAACACGTGAAGGTGCCTCACGTAGCCAGTGGAGGTTAAGAGGAATCGGGAACGTGGCAGAGCATGGAGGGAGCTCCAGAACCCTTGATGGATTTCGTTGAACCCCTTGCCTCTTCTGATGAAAAAAGCTCCCTGACTCAGTCAAACAAGCACTCTGAACCTCTGTTATCTGTCTTAGTGGGTATGTTATTGTTTCTGCTTTCTGTGCAGTATGGACAAGGACGGTAACTTGACAATTGACTGGAATGAGTGGCGAGAATACTTCTTGTTTAGACCGCTCACCAATATGGAGGACGTGGCACGCTACTGGAAGCGAAAAATGGTAAGGTCACAAACGGTGTGGGTTGCACAGTCCTGATTGCACGGTTAGGTGAAAATGCCAGTTGAATTCAGTTCAGTTTAATTAGATTCAAATCAGTTTAGTTACATTTAATTCAATTCATTTTAAGTGCAATTGTTGCTCAATTCCTAATATGCTTTAATACGACTACTAAGTTACTTTTGGTTACATTAGAAGTCCATACTGCTCTTCATTTTCTATACTTACTGTGATTATAATGATTTCAGTAGATGTTGGATACAGGCGAACAGCTGATGGTGCCAGACGAATTTTCTGATGAGGAGAGGAAATCTGGTGATGTGTGGCGCCAGCTGATGGCTGGAGCTTTGGCTGGATCGGTATCACGTACTGGGACCGCTCCCTTGGACCGCCTCAAAGTCTTCCGACAGGTCAGCGCGTCATAATTAAGACCTCATTCTCTGATCAGTCTAGTCTAAATGATCGTTTACACACTGAATTTCTGGCTGTAAAGGTTCTTCTGGCCGCTTTATGTTTTATGCAAAGTACTAACTTTAATATTCTGCCTCGCCAGGTACACGGGTCCTTTGAGTTTAAAGGGAATTTCGTGAGCGGATTTCAGCACATGCTGAACGAGGGAGGACTGCGGTCACTGTGGAGGGGCAATGGAATCAATGTCCTTAAAATTGCCCCCGAGACCGCCATCAAATTCACCGTTTATGAACAGGTGGAATCCTTTTCATTCTCTTTATACATTTATCTCTTCTAACTGTCATGCAGTTGTGTCAATTTATCCTGTCCTCTCATGGACAGTCATTTGTCCAACTCTAATCAGGGTAGACTGATAACACTGCACTAATAGCTGTATCCTAATAATAACATGAAATCATCCCAGAAATGTAATGATAGTAATAATCTTTAATTTTAGAGATGAAATTAAGTTAAATACTTTGCAAAACCTGCAAACATGTCACAAGATCAAGTGAAAAATGTCATGGTTAAATGAAGCTAATAAAAATAAAACAAATACTACAACTTCTACTACTACTATTACTACTACTACTACTATTACTACTACTACTACTACTACTACTACTACTACTACTACTACTACTACTAATAATAATAATAATAATAATAATGATAATAATAATAATAATAATAATAATAATAATAATAATAATAATAATAATAATAATAATAATAATAATAATAATACTGTAATAATAATAATAGTACATTATTAAATCTAAAAGAACTGACAAAAGTCATTTGTTCTCAGGCTACATAAATGCTCACAATGGACTAAAAATTCAGATGAAGTGTAACCAAAGTCAATAAAAGTCAAAGGGAAGTTCTTAAAGTGATCTGTAAACCTCCTTGGAGCTTTCTCAGTGGAAGATAAAAGACTTGCAGCTGAATTCTATATGAGAAGATTAATGCAGTTATTGAGACAAGAGACAAGGCTGTTGCAATGTTTGAAATGTGAGAACAGGTAGAAGTGTCAAACCACACATTGATAACAAAGTTCACAATTTATATTTCTGTTTAACTTGACTATAGTAAAGAGTGTTGCTTATGTTCAGACTGGACTGATAGCTTGCCCTCGGTGGCGGATAGTGGATCCTGAGGTTTTGACGACAGAACCCCATCTGGAATAAATGTTTCAGCAAAGAAAGAAACTGATGCAAAATTCTGTGACGTTATACATTATCTTTCTTCAGTATTTATTCACTGACAATATGTTTGATCATTGAAGTATCGCATCGCTGTCTTCACTCTTTTCATTCAAGCATGCTATCGCAAATTTGTCAATGAGCTGTAAAAGCTAATTAGATGCTATTTTACAAGCCTGTGAAATCAGGCAAGCTTTCATCTGATGGTGAATTTTTGAAGCTTTGATTTCTGTTTTCTTTGGTCAACTTTGTTGTTTTTGAATGTGCCCTATAAATAATCTTTATCTTGAACTTGATCTTCAAAAAGGAGTGGATAATAATGTCAAACCCAGTGAACTGAACCCATGTTTTCGTTAAACATTTAATTCTGGGAATATGGCTGTATAAGAGAAGGTGTTGCCCACCACTGAGGTGAAATATGTCTGTTTCTACACTTGAGGTGACAAAAAGACAACAGTGCAACCTTTGTGATGCGATTCTGCTCAAAACATAAGATTCTTTGCAAAAAAGAACCAGCAGATGGCAGAATGCTTAGTGACTCTGAAATTCACTTCCTATATTTAATATCACATGGATATTTTGTTACCGTATGTTTCAATCGTGTCAGGTTAAAAGCTTCTCCCTACTTTTACTCTGTATGCCAAGCTGAGCCAACCTGCTACATAGACGACTATCTTAGAGAAACAGCATTATCATCTTATATTACTTTTAGTTTCCAAAAACATCTCATGCCAACATTTTATCTCTGTGAGTCATCTATTTTCTGATATCTTTAATCATTTGTGTGTTTATGATCACAAAGCCATGTTAAATGATGTCTTGTTCATGTTTTGTGCCTTTTGACTTATAGATCAAGAGGCTCATGCGAAGCAGTAAAGAAACAAAGACTCTGAGGGTTCATGAGAGGTTTGCTGCTGGGTGTTTGGCTGGAGCAGCAGCTCAGACTGCCATTTATCCAATGGAGGTGAATATTAAGGAATACTTAAAGATACAGTATGTAGACTACATTAAGTGATTAAGAATTATTATTTCAATCCTCCATCCGTGTCTGCCCAACTATCCTTTTTCTTTTCTCCAGGTGTTGAAGACCCGTCTCACGTTACGAAACACTGGTCAATACTCAGGGATAATAGACTGTGCAAAGCAGATCCTACAGCGGGAGGGAGTCCCGGCTTTCTACAAGGGTTATGTACCCAACATGCTGAGTATTGTGCCTTACGCTGGCATTGACCTGGCTGTTTACGAGGTCAGAGAGACATGACAACATGCAGCTCTCACTGAGGTGTACATTTGTTGTCTCACCATTTACCTTGTATAAACCCTCTTATTCCACAGACTCTGAAGTTTGCATGGCTGAACAGGAACAAAGGCTTAACTGACCCCGGGGTGATGGTGTTGGTCGGATGTGGTGCCATCTCCAGCACCTGTGGACAGCTGGCGAGTTACCCCCTGGCGCTGATCCGCACACGAATGCAGGCGCAAGGTCAGTATAAGTACACGGAAACTGGTGGATACAGACGGATGGCAAATTCAAGAAAGATGTTGAGCCTCCAAGAACAGACCTAAACATGAATTTTCCCTTTGTATTGGATGTCAGAGTGTAGAGCATGACGTTACGTCACAGCATTATCTCCCATAGCTGTTCAACTGCATGAGAGTTGGTTGTTAACAGAATCATGTGGTGGACATGACTAAACATGAGTGCTTCCTCACAATCTATAAGTCTTTTCTTTATTGTATCACTGTAAAAGGACTTTTTGCAAATGAATTAGCCATCAGTAATTAGCCATAGTGACTTTATACATGAGTCATCGGGTGCAATCACTTTAGTGTGGTAGGGAAATTGATTATTTAACAGTAATTCCGTTAAACTAAAAGTTTGTCATTTTGTTAAAGACAGTCTTAAATATAAGTGACAGATCATTTATATTTAAATAAGGTGTTTATGTGTCTACTCTGTATTTCCTCATTATTTATTCTTCATTTAAGTAGTTTTAAGCTTATTCAAAGTGTGATATTATCCATTTGGAAGATGTTGCTGAGAACCCGAAACATCCAGTCAAAGTACATATACTTTTAAACTGGAGAAAAAACAAAAAATAAAATCCATCAAATACAAGCACACACACGCACACATACAAACATATCGGAAGGTCAGCGGACTTGGAACAAATAGTATACAGATGTGTTTCTAATTACTTTTGAGTCAAAATGACATCTACCATACACATGGCTTCATTGCAACAACACGAGTCCATATGGTCTCCAGTGTCACTTGGTCATAAGTTTTTATTGGAAATGTGACCGAAAACAGGAGGAGACGGATGATTTCTGAGCGTCTGCTCCGATTCTTTCAAATGGAGCCAAGCTTATTCAAGTACAGATGGACAATGACTCAAGAGTCTTTGGGCATAAACAAGTGGGATATTCTGCGACTGTTGGATCAATCATTTGATATCAACCTAATCAAGCTGCAACCCACTTGGAAGGGAAAAAACTAAATATCAACACAAACAAAAAATGAAAAAAGAAAGAAAGAACTGAAGACTGCTGCGGCAAAAAACCATCACAAAGAAGAAGACTCCTTTTATCTATTTGTATCATCTGACTTCATGGTCATTGTCCTGATTCTTGGCAAAATGCATTAAATAAACATTTTATATACTGTGGTTTTTTCTAATTACGTGTGAGACCCTCAAAGTGTTTCATAAATTAAGTTCTAATCCTAGAATCTGCCCCTTTTGAAGCTGTGCATTTTTCAGCCCATATGTTTCCACACATTAATGTGTGCGTGTGTACAACAAGAAAAATTGTTGTGTTGTTGGTTTTTTTTTTCCGCATTAAATGCAAGTAATTCCCCCCTCTCTGTTCCCCTTAGACTCAGGAAAGGGAGGCCCTAAACTCTCCATGGTGTCCTTGCTTTGCAACATTGTGACCAAGGAGGGGATTGCTGGACTTTATCGAGGAATCTCCCCCAACCTGCTGAAAGTTGTCCCAGCAGTGACCGTGTCGTACGTCGTCTACGAATACACCAGGATAATGCTGGGTGTGGACATCGATGGCCGGAGGGGCGGGAAAGGGAACGGGTAGAAAAATGAGAGATGCTCTGTGTTGGGTGTAATCTGCAAGCCTTGTGCTGCTGTCAGTGTGAAGAAATGGATCTTGGCTGTGGTTGATCCAGAGACTGTAAAATCATGGGTTTTCTTGATGAGATAGGAGGAAAAGCAACAGATAACTATGGTTTAAATGTATATATATATTTATATATATATATATATATATATATAAACTACCTCTACCTAAACTAATTGCTGGTGTAGAAAGTCTTCTGTATTGCACACCAGTTCCTCTCGGCAGGTGTATGACAGCTAACCAGTCAGCATCTGTACCTGCTGCAGCGACTTGGAACGATAAAAGACTTGGCACAGACTTGCCAGAGCACTAGAAAAACTTAAAATCACATTACATCTCAATTTTTGCAACAGCATACTCACCTAAATCACCATTAGAGGATGGTGAAAACATTTCTGTTAACTAAAACACACACAAATCTTTCTAGTTTAAGTTGTGGTTTTAATGTCTCAATTTCTTCCCATTGAGTGAATCCGGGCAACAAAGCTTGTGAGAAGTCTACTTGCATGCGACCCATTGTGCAATTTGACATTTGACATGAAACACAGCCTTTGTGACGAGAGCCTTCCCTGTTTTCTCTACAGCTAAATATTGGACCAGCATCCATCTTAAAGTTTTGACTTTTGAAAAGTAGAGCCAATTAAACTGTGAGACATCATCTCGGTGTAAAAGTGTTGTGGAGTCCCACACGTGGTGGTGACCCTCCCGCCATGCTGCTGATTTTGTCAAATAAGGAAAGAAACATTAAACCAATGTCAGAATCCAGGTAAGATTACACTCAATTGTGGTCAGCTTACATTTTTCTACAAGTCTGTATTATATTCATTCATGATTTTAGCTAATTCATTTGATTAAACCTAAATTTACTCATAAATATTTGGTGAAATGTGTATTTAATAAAAACGTTTGTTACAGTCTTGTTACTCTCAATGTTTTTTATTTTCCTGTATGTCCAGGAGGCAGAACCTTATGTGAAAAATATCATCCTTAATCAGTTCCAAGGTTTTACATGGCTTGACATCACTAAGGTCTTAACAGGTTTTAAAACAAGATGAAAGCAACCTTGGACAAACAGCGACAGGAACACGTGACATTACATCGTGTCATATATATGTTTTACAAAAACGAACCCAAAATGCAAAAGCATCATGTAATAAAGCTAACTACCCTGGGACTTCTACGCCCTGGTAAAATAGGCAACTTTCTCTAATCTTTTCCACTTTCTCTTTGTAGAAAATACCAATAAAAAAAAAATGTTGTTTCTCTACAGCCACTGCTGATGTCTTTCCACTTGGTCACTGTGTTAACACACACCTGAACACCAGGGCCGCGTTTACAGACGTGCTCAATCTTGCTGATGATGAATCGAGCAAGATTTTATTAAATAAATAAAGGCGTGGTATATTATGTCATGTATTGTTCACCTGAGGTTGAATCTACCTGATGTTTAAAAGAAATGGTAAGGTGTTTTGTTTTGTTATGCTGTGATGCAGACATAGAATTGAATAAGGGTGGTCATGTGATGGACAGGCGACCTGTCCAGGGTTCACCTCATCTCTGGCTTACTGAGACCTGACATAAAATGAATCCTCTTGGTGTCCCTGAACAGCTTAAAGCACGTAAACAGATGGATAAAAGCAGATGTACCTTATTTTCAACATGATTGAAGATAGACGTGTGCTTGTATATGTCAGCCCTAAATGTTTAGTGCTGCACTACATCAACAATGTTTTAGTTATAGAGTTTAGGATCAACTCGTTTGTGATTCATTGAGGAGCCGGTTTTCTGGAAGGCTGACAGCTTCTGACCTTGCTGAGGAAGTATTTTTGTTGCCAGTGATGGTTCAGTGGTTCACCTAATTCTCAAAGCACCTCACACAGAAAGCACTCAAAGTGGACAAAGTGTAATATAATCCAAATATCCAAATGTGTAAAACAAAAATGGATTGTCCAGTTGTATGTATGTATTTTTATTTTATTTCTTTTTTGACAAAAGAGCAAAATCATTTAATAAAAAAAGTTTAAATATTGTACATATATATGATGTGTGTATGTGTGCGTGCGTGTGTGCGTGTGTGTGTGCGTGTGTGTGTGTGTGTGTGCGTGTGCGTGTGTGTGCGTGTGTGTGCGTGTGTGTGTGTGTGTGTGTGTGTGTACACTGCAGATGTATCACCCGCTTCTCCAATAGACAATTTTAAGTTTGTTTACACAAGATGTGACACATTTACCTGCCTCATGTGAGATTCAAATGTGAGATTCCAACCAAGAGTGAAAGGAAGGAAGTGTTCTGATGCGTGCTATACTTTTACTTCTGCTCATGTTGGCGACAAATGAAGGTAGAGTAAAAGACAACAGGTCAGTTTAAGGGTAGGTGATGCTGGATAGTTGAAGTGAAATGGTGAGTTAATGATTTATATGTACTGCACATGACGAGAAATTAATTTCATTCTAAATGCTTTATTTAGACTATTAATTGTAACTTCGTTCTTCTATTTCCTGAACTCACACACAGAGAAGAGAAGCAACCAGGAGTTTGACTGCAGCAACAAGAGTGTTTGCGGTCCTCCTCATTACTGCGTCAGGTATCACACATCAGTTGTTGCTAATGGGACACTCAATGAACTCAGAGCAAACTAAAACTGTTGCACTGGCTTTCATTTTTTCTTTTTGTTCTAAAACTCATTTACTATGACGACTTTTATTTGATTGATCCCCATGTGTTGAACACCTTCAACATCTCTTGAAATCCACTTTGAGCTGCTTTGTTTCTGTGCACAGTTATGTTTCATTTTGCTACATAAATGGAGTTGAAGGCTTCAGCTCTACATCGATATGAAAAAAGGGAACAAAACATTGCTAATTCATTTCACTCCTTTCCAGATTAAAACCCAATATATCTCTCGATGTACGACAATGGCACTTTTATTTATACTGCAAAGCTCATTACATGTAAACTCAATTTTCTCAACAATGGAAAAGAAAACAACCATGCCATTTATAACCAATTTTGCTAGAAAATGTAAATCATGTTCAAATATACAGATATACGAGTTATTGATTGTAAGTCTGCAAGAAAAAGAAAGTTTAGTTTATTGTTGAATGTGGACATAGTTGTGACATAACTGTGACAGACCTCCGGTCATCACGGTGAGTATAAATCTGCTCTTTCATTTACAGCGACAGGCTGGTTACAGTGTGACTGGTGAAGGACAACAGCAACATTTTTAGTTATGTTAACAATATTACTTCCTCTAAGACTTTACATTAAAGCTGCATTGAGATTCACAGATCTGACATACAAGTCAGCACTGTCTTAAACTATTCTGTTTCTTCGTTCATTAGATTAACAAGGAATTAACATCATAAAAGTCGAAATTTGATAAAACATGAAATTAATAGCAAGAGAGGTGCAAACATGACATTTTCCTTGTAAAGAAACTGATGAATGATGATTTATAAATTTACTATGTACTGTAATGTAGAAGAAAATGTGTCTTAAAGATTCAGAAGGGGTGTGTTTTTGTGGATTTTGATAACATTTTGAGAGTTTTTGTGTATCTATAAGTTAATTCTGATGTGTTCTGTGTTACAGCGTCATGTGGACAACATGACTGGTCAGTAAAATACACTTCTACTCAGATATGTGCCTTAAAAGGATCCACAGTGGACATAGACTGCACCTTCACATACCCACTCAAAGTAAAATGGACAAAAACTACAATAAAACGAACATCATGGTTTACTAAAAAGAATGATAAAGGGCCTGTAGATCTGAAGACAGACTCAGACTACAGAGGTCGTGTGAAGTGTGACCTTAATGAGAGAATCTGCAGTCTGAGAATCACAGGACTGAAAGAGAGAGACTCAGCTGTGTACAAGTTCAGGTTCATAACAAACCAACCAGGTGGGAGTTTTATTGGTTCTCCTGGAGTCTCTTTGGAGGTCAAACAGTTTCATTACAGTTTTTAGCTGAGATGTTGTGCATCTCCGTGTCTGTTCAGCACTTTTGTCAACCTCGGTTGTTTTTGAAGGTGCTTTATAATTAAATTTGACATTTACATTGAAAAAGGTCTGAAACAAGGCAACTGGACTCCCCTTTCTGCCATCGGGGTGTTTTCGGTCGAGCTGAGGATGCCCTACATGGGAACTGTATTCAAGATCAAAAGAAAACATTTCAAGCCTTTGAGAGAACTTCTTCAGAGTAACAGAAACTGCTTTCTGGCTCCTAAATAATACTACAATTTACAGCTCATTTTCAAAGAGCTAAACAACAGAAGAACGATTAGTGTTTAATCCACATTCACTAGTTTTAATGCTGTTCATCCTCATGTCTCCTCTTCATTTAAGCTTAATACTTCATCCCTATTTTATTATACTTCCAGTAGAGAATACAGAAATAGTTGTTCTGTTGTTTCTAAGATAGTTAAAAAGTTTTGAAAAGTGTCCTTCTTGGAGACAAAAGACATTTCTAGAAATATATTGAATGCTTTTTTGAGCTGTGAACTAAGTAACTAAACCACGGGCCCTTTATAGACTCTTAAAACAAAATAGACCCAAGCTGTTGTTTCAAAACACGTGAATCCAAATGAGATTTGATCATTCAAAATGTTGTGTATTCTGTTAAAATTGTGACTTTTTACAGTGTTTTGAATATTTGATAACTCGCTGCTTTAAAGGAATTTCACACAATCCTTCAACCTCATGATTTTCCATTCATGAACAAAAATGAAACTGTTACATTAATTTCTCACTGAGATTTCGGTTAACTTTTGACTTCTATTCATATACGTTCTGTCCAGTGTCTGCAGACACCACCACCAGAGGAGGAACTTTCCTATGCCAGTGTCTACTTTTCAGAAGAACCAGAGGAAGCTGTTTATTCCAACACTGGACCAGTTCAGTCTCACAGATGTGTGATGCCAGAGAGAGAAGAGGAGATGGTTGAATATGCTACTGTTACAGTCAGCAGTGCCGGTACTTCCAAAAGGTGAGCTGTTCCTCACAAAGCATCATTTATCACACTAAAATAACAGTCTGATAATCAATGTTTTTCCAGCAGTTTTGTCAATATCACATTTTGCGGTGAAGTGTCTGTTTATCTCACATTATGTCATCTCTGCAGATTTGAGGCCAGAAGTGAGGAGGCTGCAGAGGATCCAGCAGTTCTGTACAGCACAGTCAACAAAACATGGAAGAAATAATTTAAAAATCAAATTTGAATCCATTTGTGTGTGTGTCTGTGTGTTTTGTTGTAGGTTCTCAACAACAAATGTATGTTTCTGCAGTGAATTGGTGAATTTGTGTTGAAATACAGTTTTTAAGTTTGTGAATTATAAGAGCGCTGTAAAAACTGTAATTACATCTTTGAAGTTGGAGTGAGGCTGCACTGTGTGTGAATTTGTGTTTTGAAGGCATCTGACACATAAGAGCTGCTGAATCAGCGATCTGCGGACTACTGCCACACCAACGCAGCTCTCAGCTTCCCCCTTCTCCTCCTGCACATTTCACAAAGCAGCTCATCCAGCTGTTATGTGTAATTGGAGGATGGAACAGCTGGATGCCGCGATGCCACCTGCTGGCATCTCAATTTGCAACCTGTTGGATAAGAGATGCATCAGGCAAGAGCAGTAATTGAGCTTCTGTTTGCACCCTCAGACACTCTTTTACTCTTGTAATTAATTTGTCTTTCCTTATTTAACCATATACTAACGGTAAAGTGGTGTCCATGGTTATAGCCGAGGATTTTGCTCCTCTGCTCCACAGCTGAACACATGCAGCTCAAGGCAGCTTTATTGATTCTTACTGTGGCAGTAGTTAAGCCAGTTTCATAACCAAATCCAAATAAACCCTAATTTAGCTTCCGGCAGACGGTATTTAGAGTGTTAATATGAACATTTAACTGGATTTAATTTGACATTACATCTTAGTCAAAGGGTGAATTCCTCCTACATCTCTGACAAGTGCCTTGCATCACTTCCGCAGTTGTTTTCCTCCCGTATCTACACAGTGCTCTGTGCTCTTGTCTTTGTCTCTTTTTTTCTTTTTTTTTTGGAATGTAGGTTGTTGAAGTGGGAGTGTTGAAAGAATAAATCCACCCTAAACAGGATGTGAATGTAATAATCTGTTCAGATTTTGTGGATCCATGTACAAGCAGTTCTGTAGCTGTGTGCGTGCGTGCATGCGTATGTGTGTGTAGCCAAGTACATAGCTGTATATTCAGTTACTGTTCCATATGCTAGAGGACACTAAACCTAATCTAATACTACTACATGTTGCACTGCTTTGGTTTGATGCAGAGATGAAGGATGAGAATAGAAAGTTTAAACTGTAAATCATGCTCTTGACTCATGTCATTTCTCCTAAATGTTAGGAACAACAAATTAAGCTGAGGTCACGGCATATGTTGATCCAGCTAATGATAAAAGATACCCACCTCCTCAGTAAAATCCTGGCCGGTCCAGCTCTGACACTATTGTGAGTAGAATTTGCCTACGTGCAACTCATGCTGTACAAGTCATCATCACTAGAATGGAGCTACAGAGAGATGTTTTAGTCATAGGGGTTGACCTGTCAGCTCTGCAAGGTTTATGAGCTCTCCCAGTGTATCGGTACCTGAATCCAGGCTCTGTAGTCAGATAAAGAGACACCAGAATTCAAAGGAAGCAACTGAAATGCCGTGAAAACCAAAGCATTCTTTTTTTAGAGGCCTTTAGTGGCTGTCCATCACAGAAGAGCAAAAGCAGAAGAGTCTGCAAAAGAGCAAAGGCAGAGATGAAAACCAGGATTACAATCACACTGCACTCCATCTTGATAATTAAAAAAACAACTGTTTTGCACTGGGTTTGCTGTGAGTTTATTTCAGTTGAGCAGAGTAAGTCAGATCTTCAAGAAGCTCTTGCAGACACACCTTTTCATCTTTCATCATCATGTCTCCTGACTGCCTGACAGAACTAATACAATCTGATCTCACGTATCTATTTAAGGTGATTCTCTTGCTGCACTTTTGATTGTGTTTTCTGTTCACACT
This sequence comes from Cololabis saira, assembly GCF_033807715.1. Taxonomy (NCBI): domain Eukaryota; kingdom Metazoa; phylum Chordata; class Actinopteri; order Beloniformes; family Belonidae; genus Cololabis; species Cololabis saira. The sequence goes on from NC_084587.1 coordinate 32,933,783, forward strand.
TTATAACTACCTTTTTTTTAAGATTGCACTTTTGCCATACTGCAAGTCTCCCTCTATTTTAGTTTTCTACCTGCCACTGTTTATGTTACGTTTATGTAATAATTGCTCGGGGGTCATGTTCTGGGTCTCTGGAAAGCGCTTAGAGACAACTTCTGTTGTGTTAGATGCTTTATAAATAAAATTGAATTGAATTGAATTGAAATTTATCTCTGCGTTTTCTCAACTAAAGTATCTCACAGACAAATTGTGTCAATCTCTGAAAAAGGGGTCTAAAGTGTATGTTTAAAGTGTATGCCACTTCTGACCTTATGCGTCACATTAACGCACATCCTAGGTCACCTTTGTACAGACTCATTACTCCGGCACTTTAAAACCAACATGTTGTACTTTTTCTCTTTTAATATTATTTGTTCTTTTGTGTTGCACCAATCACCACAACAAATTCCTTGTGTGTGTTAACCTACTTGGCAATAAACTTATTTCTGATTCTGATTCAGATTTCTGATTATTATTATTATTATTAGTAGTAGTAGTAGTAGTAGTAGTAGTAGTACTAGCAGTAGTAGTAGTAGTAGTAGTAGTATTAGTATTATTGTTGTTGTTATTGTTATTATTATTAATATTATTACTATTATTTCTATTATTAAAATCTCTGCAGACCCCTCACACCATGGACACAGTCTGTTTGAACTCCTCCCCTCTGGACGGCGCTGCAGAGCTCTGTACGCCAAAACCTCCAGACACAGACCCTTTCTCTCTCAACACTCATAGTCTCAGAGAAATCAACATTGTGCAATATTAATATTAATATTAATAATATTATTATTATTATTATTATTATTAATAATAATAATAATAATAATATGTGTAACAATGCACCTTTCAATAACCATGTCTACCTCATACTGCTGCACCTTTCACTTTTTTTAAAACTGTATATATATTAATAAGAGCTGCCATTTGTCTATTTACTGTACAGGGAGCGAAAATAACTGAGTCAAATTCCCTGTCTTGTTTGACCTGACTTGGCCAAATAAACATGATTCTGATTGTAGTTCTGTAGTATTATTATTATTAATGATAATAATAATAATAATAATAATAATAATAATAATAATAATAATATAATAATAATAATAATAAGAAGAAGAAGAAGAAGAAGAAGAAGAAGAAGAAGAAGAAGAAGAAGAAGAAGAAGAAGAAGAAGAAGAAGAAGAAGAAGAAGAAGAAGAAGAAGAAGAAGAAGAAGAAGAAGAAGAAGAATCAGAATCAGAATCAGCTTTATTGGCCAGGTTCGAACAATGTCCAACAAGGAATTTGACTCCGGTAGTTTCGCTCTCTATGGTATTAAAGGTGTTAAATAAACAAATGAACAATAGACAAATGTGGAATTTCTATGTACAAAATTATAAATAAATATTATATTATTTTAAGGTGCAGCAGTTCGAGGTAGTGAGAATAAGTATGACCTATTTACAATTTCTACAGACAAGAATTATGCAGAGAATACAAGATAAAAAAAATTAAATTTGTACAAAGAAATAAAAAGTGAGAGGGTGCAGCAGAGTGAGGCAGCATGAATATTAAAGAGATTTATATATTGCACATGTTTGGTTACTCTGAGACTGTTATTTGTGAGAGTTCATCAGAGCAACCGCTTGCGGGAAGATAATAATAATAATAATAATAATAATAATAATAATAATAATAATAATAATAATAATAATAATAATAATAATAATAATAATAATAATAATAATAATAATAATAATAATAATAATAATAATAATAATAATAATAATAATAATGTTCTGCCCCTTTTTACAACTTTTCTTTACTACTTTTTACAACTGTGTTTTTATCTGTATTCTAGTGAGCAGCCGGCTGGCGGCGATGTTTCGTGTAAAAACGATGAAAAAAACAACGTTGGAAACCACAGAAGAAGCAGCCCCTGGGCGCTGATTGGTCGCTTTAAGCAGCTCTCTGCCGGCGTGCCAGCAGCCGTGGTCACGTGTCCGTGCTGGTGTCTCCTGGTCGCTGGTAACCTTCCCGCTTCCGCGCAGCGCGACCCGGATAAAGCTACCCAGCCTGACCCCTGTATGCCTGGTTGTGCGCCTCAGAAGCAGCATGTCGGATTACAGCGACCTGCCGTCTAATGGAGTCGGCTCCGGGGGGAAAAAAGACGCGTTTGCAGACGCGGTGCAGCGAGCCCGACAGGTAAATCCCCGGTAGCAGGTAGCAGGTAGCCGCGAGCTAGTTAGCGCCGCTAGCTCGACCCACGTTAGCTACACTCACACAGCGAGCAGACGAGCCCAGAGATAAGAGCTGAAAACCGATTTCTGGGAATGATACTGACTGAGAGTAGCGGGTTAAGAGCAATCAGCGACATGAATTTAGATGTGTAGTTCACGTAAAACACGAGGAAATGTCTCATTCGGGATTATTTCTTGAAGTGTGTGGACACGCTAGTTAAATCGACGCAGAGCCTACGGCGTAAGGTTTGCGCGTCGTCGCGTACCTTACGCGGTAGGCTCTGCGTCGGTGTAACGCGGAACCATAAATCAGCCTTAAGTTAGCGCAACCACCGGCAGGTCCAATACTCCCTCGTGTTTGCTAATTAATCTATCAGACACTTCACATTTCACTGTGGTGACGCCACTGCACGGGTATTATAACCACGAATTTGTAAAAAATAAGGCTTTAATGCTTAATTAGACGGGAGACATTCTCAACATTTCGACATCCCATTGTACTGAAGGATTAAGACTTCAGTTGATACTTGCTCTCACATCTAAACATCTGTTCATCTTCTGCATGGGGGTCAATAATTTATATGATGATTATAACTATTCAGTCGGTCTTTCCTATATACGAGTCTATAGGGATTAGAGTCTGATCCTGACATTTCTTTGTGCTTTTGTGATATTTACTCAGGCTGTCAAAACAAATGCCAAAGAAAACATTGTTTTCACACCTTTTCCATGGTTTTATGTTGAGTTTTGTTCCCATTTAACGTGTAATTCTTTAACCAGCATTTTTCACCTTGTTATTGGTGCATGTTTTTTGTTTTTGTTTTAAGGGATTCATATTCGGTCTAATTTGAGGAGGTCTGGACATTTTAGTGACTGTGTCCTTAAGTCACTGCTAAACATAGCTGAAGAGTATTTGGAAAACACTGTGTGGACAGTAGTTGAAATAAATGGTGTTGGGACTTTTGAGGAAGTCTTGTGCAGGGAGACCTGGGAGAAACTCATTTTGTTGCTGTAGCGACTCGTGCTGATGAATTACTTATGTCAGAAGAGGAAACTCTGATCTTGTGTGAACAACAGTGTACAGGGTTGATCCACGGCATTTGTTTGCCGTTTGATCACAGCCTTTACTTCTATTAGTTCTCTTTGAGAGTAAACAGATTTGTGATTCATCGATCAGTGGTTTCTCAAAGTAGTGTTGAAAAGCTCTTAACTTTTTATACTTTTCTTACTAGTTTAATTTGGTAGTTTTTATTTATTTATTTATTTTTTTATTCCCCTTAGATTGCAGCTAAAATTGGTGGAGATGTTCCCCCAGTGACAAACAATGGAGGACCTGAAAGTTATCCATACCCGGCACAGAAGCGATCCCTTGAAGAAGCAGGTTGGAAATTACAACAAAGAGGCACTTTTGCTGCATTTGTTTCTTCCTTTTGTTTACCTGTTTGTTTTTCCCAGATGAACCTGAAGCCAAGAAGGTAGCATCACAAAGTGAAAGAGACTCAGCAATATGTATGTCAAATACGAGATTGATTAACTTGCAAGAGTTTGCCCTGTTCAGTTTCCCATTACCCATTTCTCTTCTATTTCAGCTATTGGAGCCCAACTAGTCGCTCTATCCCAGCAAAGGTATTTTGCTACTTTGTAGTATTTTTGGTCCATATGGTTGTGAGTAAAATTGTTGTTGGATGTCATCATTTGTTTATTGTATGTTTCAGTGGTGTCAGGCCCTCTGCGATGACGGAAGAAGTTAAGGTCCCGGATAGCATGGTTGGTCTTAGTGAGTACACTGCTTTTTCCTTCTTGCACCATACAGTTTGTCTATCTCACTGTGTTGCATGTGTAAAAACTGAATTTAAATGTCTTTGCTGTTGCCCCTGAAGTCATTGGCAGAGGAGGTGAACAGATCAACAAAATACAACACGACTCCGGTTGCAAGGTCCAGATTGCACATGGTGCGCTGAATGGTGACCTGATCTATACTTTTTCATTACAAACAAAATATTCAAATAGATTTTCTGTTGAGTCTTGATTGACAAACGCTGTCTCATTATTCACAGACAGTGCTGGTCTTCCAGAACGAAGTATTTCTTTGACGGGGTCAGCAGATGCCGTACAGTAAGTTTCTCTGCTCTTCTTCTTTTTTGGTTAAAAATATGTATACTTGATTTTGAAAGCAGCTGTTAGGAAAAAGTTATGTTTCTGGGGTATTTCAAGTCATTCACATCTGAGAAAAGTTGAAGATTGATTTAGTTTGATGGTTGAGTTTGTAAAAATGTTTTTTGAGCGACAGTTCGCTCTGTGGAAGTAAACTGATGTCTTCACTGTTGAAGGAAAAAACCCACATCATAGATACTGATTAACTAAAATGCGACAAAGTTTTGACCAGCCACAAAGTTTCTGATAAAATGTCTTTTTACTTATGAAACGTCTGCATATACTGTAAGAGTTGAGAAGCTGTGGGCCTGAAATTCAGCACAGCACTGTGGGCATTTTGCATAATTTCACAGAATCCTGCATATGCAGTAAATCCCTGCATGTACTTTAGCTGCAGCAAGACGGACCAACTTTCCAAGCTTGCTTGCTCTCCCCTTCTCAAGGCTCCAAAGCCCCGCTGCAGATGCAGCATCTTTCAATAACTTATGCAGACAGATTTGATCACTAATGAACTCGAAGGGCTAAGTGTCATTAAAGCCTGATTTAGGGTTCTGCGTTAAACCAACGCAGAGCCTGCGCCTTTGCCGTGACGCCATCGTGAACCCTTCGGACTTCTCCGTCACTCCATTTTGCAGCGGTGCAAAACCCCCAGAGAGCTAGTTGATACTTTGTTTAACTTCTGGCTTTTCCAGTCACAGTGAATCAAAGAGATAAGGACAACTATTGTGCAAAAAAACAAAAGATAATGACATGTATTATGTCGATTTTTAAAGTTGGTCATGCTGCACATGTATTCAGTATAGTAGTAGTAGTAGTAGTAGTAGTAGAAGTTTATTGCAGACTCGTGGTCTATACAAAAACATAACATAGGACAAAATACATAAAACCTGTCCAGCAGGGAGAATTACAAATGCAGGCTTTTAAGCCAATGTCTCCTGAGACAAGAGGAGTATCTGACACAGCTCTTCCCAGGGTCATTTATATTAACAATGATGCCATTCAAAGTATAGTGTGAGATTGTATAAAATTGCTTATGTGGTGTTATACTGTAGCATTAAACACGTCAATTTATTTACCTTCCTGTCCTTTTGATTTATGTTTCCAGGAGAGCCAGGGCACTTATAGATGAAATTGTCTCCAGGGGTCATGAGTCAAGTAATGGTCAGTCAGGTTCTATGCAAGAGATGATCATCCCTGCAGGCAAAGCTGGACTTATAATTGGTAAAGGAGGAGAAACCATCAAACAGTTACAGGTGAGACTTACGGTGTACTGCGACGGAGCTCTGCTATGCAATATTAGAGCTGTCTGCCAGTAATCATTGTCAGCATGAACTTGCAGAGAATTCTACTTGGATAGTGAACAATGTGCCATGTTCATGCTGAGATTGAAGTAGTTTTACCATGTACTGAGTGTAAAGTATCTCTCCTACAAATTCCTAGGAACGAGCTGGAGTTAAAATGATTCTTATTCAAGATGGATCACAGCCACCCAACGTAGATAAACCTCTACGCATTATTGGAGACCCCTACAAAGTGCAGGTACTGTTTCAGGGCACAGGTGGTGTCATTTAAATATGCAATCATTTGAATCCTGCTTGTCACTTTAAGACCTCCTTTTGTACCTTCTGTGTCATTTTTATAGCAAGCAAAGGAAATGGTTAATGAGATTCTCAGAGAAAGGGATCATGCTGGTTTTGGAGAAAGGTCTGAATATGGATCAAGGATGGGTGGAGGAGGTGGTGGTGGTGGAGGAGGCGGAGGCGGTGGTGGCGGCGGCGGCGGCGGAGGAGGTGGCATTGAAGTAAGTAATGAGTACGTTAATAGTACCGGCAGAGTTAAAACTTATTGTGTTTTTCCAGAGTTGTTTAGACTTGACAGCTCTTGAGAAGTCATCACACCCTTTTCTAATTCTGCAGATAGCTGTGCCCCGACCGTCTGTGGGGGTTGTGATTGGTCGCAGCGGGGAAATGATAAAGAAGATCCAGAGTGATGCTGGAGTCAAGATACAGTTTAAACCTGGTAACCCACGTGCACAGTAGATGCTACAATGTTTCATCTTATGGTCCAAAGGTTGATGAGAATGTTAGACTGCCTACTTTAGGAGATATCGCAGTATCACAATTCAGATGTGTCTTTGATTAAACATTTTGGCTATTTGTTCACATTCTGTAGACAAGTTTCTTTTGATGTTTCAAAAAGGTTTTTAAACTAATTGTCTCAGATTAATACAGGGCATAAACCTGCAATGGATGGTTCCTGTACAGAATAAAGCAGTTTCAATCATTTTTCCTTTCAGTGAATATGATTTGAATAGATTTTCAGGGCTTTCATAAATATCTCATCAGTAAATTCAGCTGTGCGGTTTTTTTTTTACTATTTTTATTAAATTTCAATATAAATGTACAAAAACAAAGCAATCAGCAAGTATCATATTAATTGTCCAACAAAATGTAAGCAGGTCCTCCCGTGTCCATACAGACAAAAATAAAACAAGACAGAAAACAAGACAAAAAAAATAAAATAATTAAAATTAAATGGAAAAAAAAAAACTAAGAAAAATAAAAGAAAAAAATGTCACACTCAATAGTCTCACAAACAAACTTAGATCGTCACACTTGTTCTACAGGCATATATATTCTATTGTTGCTTGAGAAAGTCCATTAAAGGTGTCCATATTTCTTTGAATTCTTGTGCTTTACCTCTAATCACATAAGTCAGCCATCGTAATACACATTGCCTTCTCCCTAATCAGCTGTGCGTTTTTAATGTTTTGTAGATGATGGTACGGGTCCTGAAAAGATTGCCCATATTATGGGTCCACCAGACAATTGTCAACATGCTGCTTCAATCATCACTGACCTCCTACAGAGCATCCGTGCCCGGGAGGAGGGTGGGCAAGGGGTAAGTGCAGAGGCGGGCAATTGATAGATTTATTTTATTTTTATTTTTTTTATCATATGCATTTACATGTTAACTAAAGACAAATGTTTCTCTTCAGGGCCCTCCAGGACCTGGCGGGTGGGGTAGAAGTCAAGGCAATTGGGGTCCTCCAGGTGGAGAGATGAGTTTCTCCATTCCTGCTCACAAATGTGGGCTAGTTATTGGCAGAGGAGGCGAGAATGTTAAATCCATTAACCAACAAACTGGTGCGTTTGTGGAGATATCCCGTCAGCCGCCACCAAACGGTGACCCAAACTTCAAACTGTTCACTATCAGAGGTGCACCAGAACAGATCGACCATGCAAAGCAGCTAATAGAAGAAAAGATCGAGGTATGGTTTATGGTATAATTGTGGGGGGGTGGGGAAAGAAATCGCACATGTGCTCAACTAATTTAGTGTTATTGGTTTGCTTCTGTTATTTCCAGGGTCCATTATGTCCAGTGGGTGGTGGTGGTGGTCCTGGCCCTGGCCCTGGAGGGCCAATGGATCCTTACAATCATAACCCTTATAATGTAGGGCCTCCTGGTGGAGCTCCCCAGTAAGTGCAGCCTGCAACCAACACAGAGCAACCTTGAATATTTTAGTTACTGGAATCTACAAGCAGTTTTTTAATTTAAACTCTCTTTACAGTGGAGCTGCACCTGCTGGTCCCCAGTACGGTGCTCCAGGTTGGGGCAATACTTATCAACAGTGGCAAGCCCCAAATCCTCATGACCCAAGTGAGTGCAGTCTGTTGGAAACGTGCTTAGATTTTCCCCAATTCTGTTTTATTGAATTCATTGTCCGACTAACTTTTGCTCTTGTATTTTCAGATAAAGCAGCAGCAGACCCAAATGCAGCATGGGCAGCCTATTATGCACAATACTATGGTCAACAACCAAACAGTGCCATGGCAGCCCAGAATTCAGGAGCCCCTGCAGCAGCTGCACCAGCACCAGGGGACCAGGGTCAAGCAGCACAGACCTCAGGGGGGCAACCAGATTATACTAAAGCTTGGGAGGAGTACTATAAGAAGATGGGCATGAGTAAGTAGAACCTCATGATGCACATGGTAAACATTTATTCGACTGATCTTTCAATTACAAAGGTCTGCTGAAATGTGACTGAAAGACTGAAATGTGTGATCAAGCGTTACAGTATTTAAACGTGTTTCCTACAATACTATCAGCAGTAGTGTTTCTGAATTATTTACTAGTTGCACCATTTTAAAGAATATAGAAAAGAGATTAAACTAGATGCTGTTTTTAAAACTGAAACGTCAATCACAAAGGGTGATTGCTACTTTGATCTACATGATTGTGATATTCTGCAACTTTACATTTTCATGTGAAAATAAAATGCTGAAGACATAAGGCGCGTTTCCCCTGGTGGGAGCTCTGGGTAGAAGGTTTTTTTTGGGGGGGGGGGATTGCTGACACGTATCTCCATTACCAGGAACGGCCCAGCAAAAGTGCCCTTCAGGAACCTTTACTGGGAGAAAAAAGACGTTCCTGTGGTTGTAGAGGTACTCAGGTTGGCCAACAGGAACCTCATGCAGGGGTCTCTACTGATCAGGATTTTTAAATTACGTTCAGCACTTCACATGAACACAACTGGGTGGGTTTACCCGCAACCCCGACTAGTGGAAACGCACCTAATTGATTTCTGCGTTAACTTTTCTGGAGAATATCATCGCCATTAAGACAGTACGGTGTTTTCCCCAGTGATAACAGTAACCTGAAAATACAGTTAAACAAGAACGCCTTCAGAGATGAGGATGGAGCGTAAGATCCAGCAGAACATAAAACACTGAGGTGGAGTGGTGGAACGTTTTGTTGTGCCGCTGTTCTGCCTTTGCAGGAGATGGTTTCTGCAAGCAACTCCGGCTACATACCAAGCATGGCAAGCACAGACCACTAAGGCCCTAAGGATTTATTTTTTTTGTAGATTCATCTTTTTTATTTTTTACACTTTGGATACATCTTTATGTTAAATGCCAACAAATAATACATTTTACAATTCTCACAACTTTTTAAATGTGAAAAAATTAAATAGATTTCATACATAAATCAAAGAAAGTGTCTTGAGGCATTATTTGGTTTATTCAGAACAATATCCATAAATCTAAAATAATTTATTCAAAGTGCAAACACTGTTTAAGACGTGACTTTGTTCAAAAGTCCATAATTTTAACATAAGTTCTGCCCTAAGTTTTAATGGTTTTCCATCACAAGCCTTAATAACTGCACAATTCACGTTGAATATCGTTAGGCTCATAGTATAATTGCGTAATTCTAAGGCATTCAAATACAACTTAGGCAATTATGCTATGAGGCTAACGATATGTAGTTACTTTTTTAATCTTAAATGATTTTTTTTTTTTTTTTTTTTTACCAGGTGATAGCACAAAGAGGGATGTATATTTTCAAATTATTATATTGACAGACAGCACAAACATCAGATTAATAGAAAAATTAATATTATTGTTTAGTCTTAAGTGCTCAAAAAAGACCCAAATAGGCTGGAACACGGCAGGTAAGCCGTTGGCATCTTTTATTTTTTACACCAGAAAATGATAAAGCCAAAATGTACACGTGAAAACTATAAGATAACAAACTACATTTAATGCAGCTAATGCCTTTGCTGTCCCTTAAAAATTAGGCAAATACTTGTATTGTTGCAGAGTCATCACTTTAAGGTTTGAGAACTACAGGATGTTTTCTTCTGAGATGCTCACGCATGGAGGTTGTGCTGCTCCGATACAGTATTTGGATTTTACTGAACGCACAGCAACAGTTTGTTGGGTCTCTCCCTGGAAAAAGTCCCAAATCTGATGCTCTAATCTGGTTTTAAGAGGTAGAAGGGCCATTCAATGAATGTATGCTACTTGTACTCACCATTGTCAGGGTGTTCTCTATGCAAGTCTGCGTTTTTACGTAATCGGCGTAATCGATTGCGTCGGTGCAGCTCTGTACACCAGGCGCAAGGGTATTTTTAATATTATGATCCTCTTAACATTATTAAACATCTTAGCCAGAGGTTGTAGTAACTATTTCAGTAGTTTTCCACAGACATTAGGTCTTGCAGAAACTCGCAAACTCAAATGTGACTAAAGGGCCCATGTTTGTGGAAAGAAAGTATGCAAGATCTGGTTGGTGATGCTATCTGTTCTGCTCATTCTCATTGGTTGTAGGGGTATTCAGCTAGAGGAGATCTAGTAGGTTCTGGGTTAATTGTGCACGCTTAAAAATTTATTTTAATGACGCCACTCACTCAAGGATTATTTGTCTAAACATCCAGTTGTGAAAAGCTTCAAACTGGGCTACAATCACTACAGGGTTCAAAATGGGTTCAAAATTCACCCTAAAGTCATCTAGCCAGCCTATGGATCATTGCAGAACACAATGCTCTTGTCTTTTGATTGTTTGCAATGTCTGCATATTGTCTTACCACACACTGGTGCAGAACTGTGCCACTTCCTTTTTGGTTAATATGAATCACCAAAGGGGAACAGCTGTGCCTCAATAAGACAAGCTAGCTTTTTTTTCTGCTCTCACCAATATTACTGTGGGAAAATGTTAGAAGTGAAAAGATTACAGGCCTCAAGGTGAAGGGAAAGTAGTTTTGATAGAGGGCTGGTAGCTTGGGCTCTTTCAGTTTCACTGCAATAAGAGCCAGTGCAAAATGTCGCCCCATGAATGACTTTTTTTTTTTTTTTGTCAGTACATTTTTCTTATGTTAGCTCAAAACAGAGTACCATTCTTTTTTTTTTTTTTGTAATTGAATGTTATGCATGGTTTTTCTAGCCCAGCCTGCTGGAGCAGCAGCCTCTGCTCCAGGCACAGGAGCCCCCACCGCAGCTGCAGCAGGCGGGGCTGCAGCTGGTGGCCAACAGGACTACAGTGCAGCCTGGGCCGAGTACTACAGACAGCAGGCAGCCTACTATGGACAGGCAGGACAGGCTCCTGGACAAGCAGCTGCTCCACAACAGGGACAACAGGTATAACTGCATGAAACACCAACCTTGAAGCTACTTTGATTAGTTTTCTGTTTTCAGATGTTTCCTCTTATTTCCAGTATTGTGTTTTTTTGTTTTTTTTTTGTTTTTTTTTTAGAAATATTGTTTATAGAACTATTTCAGGAGGTGTAAAAAGTAGAATTTTATTTATATCAATCCCACCCAAAACATATTTATATTATAAATATGATTTACACACAGAGTAAGATCATTTGTATCTTTGCAAAAGAAATACTAATCTCATTTTGTCCTGTGGTTATTTCTTTTCAGCCCCAGTAAATGGTTCGGTCTTTAGGATGGATGTAATGGATCTCTGGATGCGTTTTTCCTTTTTTGGCTTTAACAAGACTAGAGCATGGTTTACTCGCTCACTGAGAAATTTTCTATTCTAACCTTGGATATTTTTTTTTTTTTATTTATATTTTTCCCCTCCCAAAGTCAAAATTGAAAAATGAATGCCTTTTGTCCATGCATTATAAATAGCACTAAACACCTGCCCTGATTACAATTTGGTTTTCCACTTTACATTACTGTACCATACCTTGTAATTCATCTTAATGTTTTTTTTTTTTTTTAATAATGTGAAATAAGCTTATTTGCTTGCAAGTTAGCACAACACCTCAACACTGACTCACATCTAGATTCCCCCTCAGCTTTTGAAGGGTTTAAAAAAAACAAACATTTAGCAGTATTTTGAATAATAAATGATAGGTTTGTATGAAAGATCTGTTTTTGTTTTTCTCCTTCACGTTTTGTCCGTAGTACCTTTTTAACTTTATTTTTACATTCAGTGTTTTTAATTTGCAGGTGTATTTTTTTTTTTTTTTTTTTTTTTTTTTTCTCCTGCTGTTGTGATTTAGTAATTTTAATTTTATTTTTCTTAAGGGGGTCTTGTGTGTCTGATTACAGTTCATCCTACTGAACAGAAAAATAATGGGCACGAACTGTCCTATTGTGTGTAGGCTGGTTTGTGTGTGCTTGTATGTTTGTGTGTTTGACTGCCCCATTTCATTTCCGTATCTTTACTTTATAAATATTTTTCTTCAATGAGGTTCTGTTAATGTATGCCCTTTTTTAAAGTTATTTTTTTACAGTTTGTTTTTAAAGACTTCAATAAAATCATTCATATTACCTGTGTCTTGTGTCGTCAGCATTGGTGTTTTTGGGCATATTGACTTATGTTAAGGGCAATATCTAAATTTTGAACAGAGGAAAGTACATGTCTTATTTCTCATATTTGTTGCAGAAATTGACATGTTAAACATCTTGCACGGTCATATACTGTACTCATGCTTACAGGAATGTCTCAGAAAATTAGAATATTGTAATTTTCTGTAATGCAATTACAAAAACAAAAATGTCATACATTCTGGAATCATTACAAATCAACTGAAATATTGCAAGCCTTTTATTATTTTAATAAATTAAATCTTTTACAGCTTAAATTAATCTTACAGTTTAAGAAAACTCAAATATCATATCTCAAAAAATTAGAATATTCTGGGAATCTTAAACTGTAAGCCATAACAGCAATATTAAAATAATAAAAGGCTTGCAATATTTCAGTTTTGTAATGAATCAAGAATGTATGACATTTTTTTTTTTTTTTTAATTGCATTACAGAAAATGAAGAACTTTATCACAATATTCTAATTTTCTGAGACCTGTATATAGAGAGTAGCTTCCTGTGTGTGTGCTGTAGTTTTATCTGTTTGGTCCGCCCTGTGCTTCGGCTTTGATTGGCGTGTGTGTGAGCCAATGGGGCGCAGCCTCGTGCGGCCGGTGAGCCAATCAGCGCTCACCCGGCTCTGTGGAGGAACAACAGTGCAGAGAGAGATGGCGCCCAGCTCGAAATCTGAAAAGGACGATAGCAAACAGAAAACCAAGAGAAGGCACAAAGACCATGTTGTTAAGCTTCTCATGCGTGGGAAGGTAGGTATTAACACAGAGAACACGGCTTGAGACGCTAAAGAGCAGTCGGAGGAAACACACGGAGCTCGTTTAGGTGATAGTCTCGTCCCCAGGAGCTAGCTGGAGCTAGGCGGCTAACTAGCTGCAGAGCTAACCAGGTGACACCTACGAGCTGTTAGTCTTTAACTAATGCTCCCGCCGGACAAACCAGGCACATTCCTTCCATGTGTGACGAAGCCTCTTTAGTTATTCTTCAGTCTGAGAGCTAACCACTTAGATTGGTGTTGGCCAAAGCTGACGGTCACAGACATTAGTTCATCACAGACAGTACTCGAGTTGTAAAAATAATTCAGGGGGTTGGTGGATTTTATCATATGGGGACAGATAATTTGTGCTGATTACAAATATAATATATAACAAATAGCACTGACCAAAACACCTGCAGAAATACTGCAGGAATGACATAGCAGCAGTTAAATGCAGCCTTCTGTAAGCTTTAAATATCCACTGGGCTTACATCAAATACATCAAAACACAACAATAAAAAACAGTTTTCTGAACTTATCAATATGATTCTGTCCTTCACAGGATAAGTAAAATGGATCACTGCAAAAACTCAAAATCTTAACAAGAATATTTGTCTTATTTCTAGTTAAAATGTCTAATTTTAGTAAAATCTCATTACACTTAAAACAAGACTCATCACTGGAAAAAACAATTTTCACCTGTTTCAAGTAAATTTTCACTTGAAATAAGTAGAAAAATCTGCCAGTGGAACAAGATTTTTTTGCTTGTAATAAGATAAATCTTGTCCCACTGGCAGATTTTCCTACTTATTTCAAGTGAAAATTTACTTGAAACAGGTGAAAATTGTCAAATAAGTTATTTTTCTGGTGATGACTAAATGTTGAAATAGCAGTAAAACCACATTCATTGATGAAATGACATAAGGGATGGAAAGGGGGATGATTTGGACCGTTTTTATTTCAGGGGGGATGCCACCCCCCCTCATCCCCCCTCAACTCCAGTACTGATCACAGACAGTTGCGGTATATTTCTAACCAAAATGCTCTATAATAAACACATTCACGTTATGCCATCATTATATTTCAGATGTAAATGGTCCATGTTTGATCAAAGCTTATAGATGCTTATAGGTTAGAACCTTAACCTTATTTAAAAAACATTGAAAAGAAGGATGATTTCTTTATATCAAATTAATGAGTGGTGATGCTTGCTATGTTGAATTGGGTATTTATTTAATTAGTGATTTGATTAGATTTTTTAAGGATGAAGGAAACATGTAGACTGCACCTTTATTTTTAATTTGTTTTTTTAGTTCTTGAGGAATTTTTGTTATCCCCATGGACGCAATTTGTTTTACTGTCAGTCTTTTCTCTTACTTCTTGCTTTCATTTCATTACTTTAAATAATCTTTTTGAGGGTAGGCAAATATAAGCTTTGTTTAAGCCTACACCTTTTTCGGTCTAGATGGTATTTGTATATTGGAAATTTTTGTAATGTTTTCTTTGAACAGTGTATTCCTTTTCTTGTTATTTTTACTCTTTTTTTTGTGATGTCATGACCGGAATAAACTAAAACTAAACTAAACTAAACTAGATGCGTTATTACTGTTGTGGTCCCGGGGTCGGGATTGGCCATGAAACCTGAAAAGGTCAATGTTACAACTAATGGCTGATTTATGGTTCTGCGCTAAATCGACAGCGTAGGTTACGCGGTGACGCGTACCCTACGCCGTAGGCTCTGCGTTGGTGTAACGCGGAACCATAAATCAGCCTTAACACACACATATTCCGTGCTGTGCGTTGTTGAGCTACAACTGTCTGTTTCTCTGGTCCGTCTGCAGCTTGCAGGACAGTTTTCCCAGCGCCTGTTCAGGAAGCTCCCACCCCGAGTGTGTGTCCCTTTAAAAAATATCGTCAGCGAGGAGTTCCTCCGAGCAGGGTATGTGTTTTCTGGATGTTTTTTTGTTGTGATAACCAAATCTGTGCATTAGTTTCTTAAAAAATATGTTTTTTTTTAACGCAACATCATATATTAACCCTTGTATAAAAGTTGGTAGCATCTTTTAATCCCTTTGGAGTGTTTTTTTTTGTGTCAATTTATACAAGTCAATTGAGAATCAAGCAATGCATAACTTTTGACAATGACATTATTTAACAAAAATGAAGCCTGATTGAGAAAGAAGTGAAACAAAATAAATCACACTGGTAATATTAAGGACTCCCTGACTACCTCCAGAAGATATGAGGGCCAGTTGCAGTTGGGTGTAGCTAGTTATCCCCCCTCGGATAATCAGCTGTTGTGTAAACCTCCAAAAGCAAGCATTTTGGCAGTTTCCTGGTTTGGAGCACTGAGGTGTATGTTAACACAATTCCATGTGGGAAAGATGCATGTAAGCAATTGTTATGACTCAGTCCCACAGGGTTTGGGAGTGCCATGGTCTGGTTTGGCTCCATCCCTCAGGTCTCACTGGGCTTGTTTCAAAGCAGAGCACTTGTGACTTCTGTCTGCTTGCTCGGCTGTATTTGTGAGATTACAAGTTTATCTGAAGGTCATGAGATCACGTAATAGTCACACTGTAGTGTGCTTTATTTAAAGGATGTACCTTTTGCCATGTCATGTCCTTTATGTAATTACCGTATATATAAACAAGATGAGTGGCATTGAATAAATTAAGCTTTTTTACTTTTTTTTTTCAAACTGAACCTCTCCTCATTTGTTGTAAATCTCTTCTAAACCCTCTAAAGTATTAACCTAAAGCCTCTACAGATTAATGTATCATGGATGTGCAAGTCAAGGCGCACTCATGGTGTTTTCTTTTACCAATTCAGTGGGGTCTCTGAATCGTTCTTGTGTCTTACTTCCTGCCAGCTCGTCATCCTTGTGCAAATTTACGCAGCTTAACTGCTGCCTAGTGCCAGAATAAACGCAATTCATATTTTTAGCCGAGTAGAGTAGGTTGCACTCTTGTGGGATGGTTTTAAACTGCTCCTCTGGTGGATTTTAACACAACAGAAATGAAATGCTGTGGTGGGATCTTAACCGAGGTGTATATAAGTGAATATCCAAAATCCTCGATGCACTGACAATGTTGTAAGACGGATTTGATCACAATGCCTTTACAGTGAAGTGTGAGCGTTATACATTTTTTTTTGTTTGTTTGGGTTTGTTTTTTTCTCTATTTGGCTTCATTATTCTGAAATAATGATATGGTGGAAAGTTAAATGGTACTGTTCTCAACATGTCGCATTTGCCTAAGAGGGTATGCTTTTTGCACATGACTGAATGAGTGGTTCATATGTGCCTTACATGACAGTTTCTCAGGTATTGTTGTTCAGGAGTACTTCACTTTTCCTGTTTCACTTTTCGTGTTTCAGGCACATCTTCCTTGGCTTCACCAAATGTGGCCGCTACGTACTTTCTTACACTAGTGACTGTGGAGAAGATGATGATTTCTCTTTCTATACCTATCATCTCTACTGGTGGGAGTTCAACCTTCACAGTAGACTCAAACAGGTATATGATGTGAAATGTACTAGAAACTTGAATGCTAGTTTAAATATTCTTGCTAAGCTTTAAATTCATTCCTCTCTTGTCTCTTGTCTTCAGGTCCATCATGTACGACTGTTTGCAGGAGAGGAAATATACAGTGATTTGTATCTCACTGTGTGTGAATGGCCTAATGACCACTCCAAAATTGTTATCTTTGGCTTCAAGTAAGGAATAGTCAAAACATAAAATAATTTTCATGTAGAATAATATCATCGCAATATGTTGTTAATAGTTATTTATGTTGTTTCCCCCCAGTACACGCAGTTCAAGCTCTGTGCTGATGAACTTAATGATGAGTGATGAGAACAACAGAGACATCTATATCACCATAGCTTCTATGCCTCCTTCAAAACCTTGCTCATATTGCTGTCCAGTTCCGTCAGCCACAACCATACGTACAGGTAACTGTTCACACAGATCCACATAGTTACTTTTTGCTTTATGGCTCAACCAAATTAATCTTCTTGTCTCCCCAGGAAGCGGTCAGTGTCTTGAACATGGATATGTACTCAACAGCAGGTACCAGGTGGTGTATCCATTCCCTACTTTTCAACCAGCTTTCCAGTTAAAGAAAGACCAAGTCATCTTGTTAAACACTAGCTACTCTCTGGTGGCTTGTGCCATCTCACTCTCTCCAGGTAATGCACATCCTCTTGCTTATTACACTAGATAAGACTAAAGATCATTACGAATGTAACCAGCGATTTACATTTCTGTAATTTTGTCATACCCTCACACATCAAAGTGTTCCAAATTATAACTCACTGGTTTATACTTTTCTGCATCCCAGTTTCTAGTTTTGTGCATATTTAAGTTGCTTGGACTTGTTTGTGCTGGTCTTGACTTTTTGGCCACTATTCACCCACAAAGACCATTTCTGTCCATTCTTGTCCAGACAGTAGATGGGTGTAAAGCTGACCACTGTATTACGGTCTTCAGTGTGGCATGTTTCTTAATATTTTTCAAAAGAGCACAAACAGCACATGTAAAGTCTCTTATCTGCTTTGACATCTTCGTCTGGGACCTTCCCCTTGCAATGTAGCCACCTAGTATCTTGTTCCTGTAATCAGTCTCTTGATGACTTGTGACGTGAGACTGGTGGGACAGAGTTTGACTGTTCCTAAGTAGCTTTTTCTCTTTTAGTTACTTTGTTTAAACCTACAACTGAATGGAATTGATTACTATTAGCACCAGTTTGGTATAAATGGTTGATCACACGCCTAAGAGTTTTTCTATGAAATCCCATTTTTTGTGCTAGTGTAGCTACAATTGTTGTTTCAAAGACACAGGGCAGTCACCCCAAATATTGATTTGCTCTAGATTTTTTTTCTGTTATTGCGTATTGCTTTGGTAAACTGACCTCAGATTTCAGTGGGTTTTACAGATATATGTGTATATATATATATATATATATATATTCCTGATGTATATATATATATATATGTGTGTGTGTGTATATATTTGACAAAGCAATTTGTGCAAATAAATCCAACTGAAATTGAGTCCCGTAAATCCTTGTTTATGTGATTTCATAAGTCTGTAATCTTTTATTTATATATTTGTTCGAAGTACTTTGCTGTAAACTTTTTTTTAAGTTTAAGTTTTTAAGTTTTTTAGTTTAAGTAAATGGGTTATAGCTTCTCGCTGGGAAAGTACTGCAGTGATGAAGATTTCATCTGGTCAACTTATTTAACCCTAAATGATCTAATTTCTTAAACCACCATGTTGGTTGGTCATGAAAAATCTGTTTGAAATCTGCATGAAAAACATGTCTCCCAAGGGACACAATTGGCACTTTTGCACTAGTCTCACTTCAGCCCAGCTCGGGTCGGCTCGGCTCGCCTCGGCGCGGCTCCACTCGTGTGTTTTCGCACAGCCAGGTGAGAAGTGGGCAGGTTGGGGTGAAGCTGTTGTGACGTACTCGATTGCGCAACCGCTTTGTTCATTCCGGCGCTGATCAGAAATCAGCTGGAGCCGCGAGCGGCTGAGAGTAAAACAGCCCGTCTACATCCCTTTTTTAATTCTCTCGTCAGCCCCCAGGTTTATGAACATCTGCACCTCAGAGTTGGATCACCAAACAGACGTTTTGCGCTTTATAATAAAATCGCCGTGAGCCCCGGGTCGCTCTCGCGCTGACTCCCGCTTCCTGATTCAAAGGTCTGCCGGCCCCGCCCCCCGACCAATCAGTGGCGAGGAGGGTGGTGACGTCAGAAATAGTCCCTGCTCAGCCCCGTATAGCAGGGGTTCTTAACCTTTCTGACCGTGGGGCCCAATTTTTTCAGTACAGAGTGGCCCGGGGCCCATTAAATATTAAAATTGTATAGCAGGGGTATTCAACTAAAACTTTAAGAGGTCCATTTAGAGAAGCTTTACTCAAGCGAAGGTCCAGAACATCATTTTATATATATATATATATATATATATATATATATATATATATATATATATATATATATATTATGTGTGTGTATATATTCAAGTAGCCTCATAGTTGTATCAACATCTGCATCTGACTGTTATATTAAAAAAGTACATTTCAAAAATATTTGCCACTTAACACGTGTAACTTGAATTACACATATTTTTTTCTCTTAAAAATAAAATTGATTTTATTTTATTTTTCAAATGCTATCTTATTTTATTTCTCTACCAGCAGTTTGTATTTCCCCTTTTCTTTTTTAATTGTCTCAACACATTTTTATACTAAATGAATATAAACACATCTTAACAATTGAACAGTTTTGCAGTTTCTCTTTCTTCCCCTCTTATGTGAGAAGTGAGATAACTGAGCTTTCTCCTGTCAGGACTTTAAATCTGGGCTGGATGGTGTCAGGTTCTCATGTGAAGGTGCTGCTGGTGAACCTGGAACGATATTTAGTTTTAATTATGTTCATTGTGGAGAAAGCTGCCTCACAGCTGTATCTGGACTCAAACATGGGTGTTTTAAGATTTATTTTATTTAAGATATTAAATTAATCAGTTGTCAGGACTCAGCGTGTCGGGCTTCATCCGAGCCCGCAGCTCTCCGCGCTGCAGCCCAGTCACTTTCCGATGCTTTTGCAACAACAGTCCAGTCCAGCAGACACTTCAGCCCACGCATCTACCATCCTTCAGCAGTAACGACGGAACCCGCCGCCGCCCGAGCGGCAGCGGGCTCCGCGGCCGCGGGGACGCGTCGGCTCCCGCTCAGTCGGGCGGCTCCTCCGGCTCTCCGGCCCGCCTCTGCGGGGCAGCTCCCCCGGGAGTCTCGTCTCCTTCTCGGCAGCGAGCCCCACGGAGCCGCCGCCGGGCAATCACTGGCAAATCACGCCCCCCTTCTCATGGTGGCTTCAATTACGTCCGCCTTAAGCCTGAATTATGGTTCCGCGTAAATCGACGCAGACCCTACGCCGTAGGATCCCTGATCCTGGCGGATCTAAACCTACTCTGTGCAAAATAAAGGATTTTTTTCTGTAAAAACACACCATTTCTCTTACTATTACACGTACAGCTAGCTGAGTGTCTTCTCCTCATTTGGTCGGGAGTTGCTATGCAGTCCCGCGGCCCCCGCGGCCCACACTTACGAAACTGAATTTTTTTTTGCGGCCCACTAGATGGCGCTCGCGGCCCAACATTGGGCCGCGGCCCTATGGTTAAGAATCACTGCCGTATAGAACCTCGCTGAAATGGTTACAGAAAAAAGTATCGACGTGGAGCGGCTCTACCCGCCTCAGCCCTAGTGCGAAAGCGCAAAATGGGGCCATGGCGGGTAGAACCGAGGAGAAGCGATACTAGTGCAAAAGCGGCTAATATCTTGGTATGCATCAAGTGATCTAAAGAAGTAGATTGTTGGAACTACTAAAATTAGGTTTAAAAACTAAAACGAAATGAAGCCTTGAATTGGTTCTCAGATGGGAGCATGGCTGCAGTCATGAATTACCCATTTCAAACTCCTGAAAATACTGTTTCTGATGCATCATAGTGTCTTTTAAGGTTTTACCCACAGTTAGTATTGTCCTCTTCATTATTCCATATCTCTCCTATTATAATGCTTCCTGATGTCATTATTTGGACAGGATTTTACAGTTCTGTTTCTTTGTCACTCACAGGGAAGCAGGGTCAGTCTTCACAGATTCTTTACACAAAGAAAGCAGCTCTGTCACCTCCAACTTCAGCATCCGTTCCCTTGACGTCCTTGGCTTCCTCCTCACTACCTCCGGGATTTCCTGAAAATCGACAGTCTACTTGTAGGCCTGCTCCAATTCCTTCATCTCCTGTCCATTCACAAGCAGCCATGCGAGCTCGGGAGTTTGCTGCTGACCTTTTCAGGCGAGCCCAAGGAGTAGGAGGGAAGGAGAGCGAGGGCCCAGGGGAGAGGAAAACAGCTGATGTTGGTGAAAAAGAGGGATTGCACATACCAGGAGATAAAGGGATTAATGTTTCCAGAGAGGGAGAGGATTGTAAAGACAGTATGACGGAGGATAGACGGACTAGTGCAACACAAGCATCAACTTCATGTGGAAGCATCAGTCTTCAGCAGTGCTCCGAACAAGTGATGTCTCCTGCCTCTTCTTCATCTTCACCACCATCAACTTCAACCATTTCCCCATGCCAGGATGCTGGCTCCAGTGAGCCGGGATATGTGAACTACTCACGCCTGCACTACCGCCTACAACAGCCAGGGGCAGCAGAGCAGAATTCAGGAGGTGAGTGTTGGCTGTAACCAGGGGTTTCCGCCAGGATCTTTGACATCACAAACGCACAGTTTTGTTGTTGTTGTTTTTTTCTTGCTTTCTTTTTAAAAAAAACAAACAAACAAAACTTTTATTATGACCATCATTTCACAACTACAGCCTGATTTAAGGTTCTGCGTTAAACCAACGCCGTTGCCGCGATGCCGTTGCCGCGATGCCGTTGCCGCGACGCCGTTGCCGCGACGCCGTTGCCGCGACGCCGTTGCCGCGACGCCGTTGCCGCGACGCCGTCGTGAACCCTTCGGACTTCGCCGTCACTCCATTTCGCCGCGGTGCAGTACCCCCCCCCCAGAGCGCTAGTTGATACTTTGTTTAGCTTCCGGCTTTTCCGGTCACAGTGAATCAAAGAGATAAGGACAACTATTGTGCAAAAAACCAAAACAACCAAAAAAAAAAAAATCACACACACACGAAGAAAAGAGCCCTGAAAGTTCACTCCTGCTTCACGAACCGGAACCAGAAATGCGTTGCTACCAAACAAACCAATCACAGCCCTCTCGGTCTGCGTTGGGTCTGCGTCGCCTCGACGCGTAGTTAAATTTTTTGGGAGGTGCCACGTCAGGCTACGCTGTAGGCTACGGAGAGACTCCTGTGTAGCCGCGTACCCTACGGTGTAGGCTCTGCGTTGGTTTAACGCAAAGCCATAATTCAGCCGTAAGACTAAAATGATCTCGGCACCTTCAGAAAATAATTCAACAATTTTAAATCATACAAGTCATGATACACACATGCAGTGCCCTGAACAAACGGGGGGGGGAAAGCTTAGCTTTAAATGTATAATACATAAAGCACCATGGCTCATGCTGGGTGCTGAAGATGGCACAGCCATGTGTACACGATGGTGATAAGCAGGTGCTTTACTATTTCTCCACTTCTCTTATTTTCAGTCATAAGTCAAAAACACGGTGTTGAGCACTCTGCCCCATCCTTTTGTTTTGGGTGATTAGGCTCAGAAGGCTTCAGTGTTGCAACATCTAGTTTAACAAACTCTTATTGTCTTTTTTTATGGCACTCTTTTCTATTAGTACATTTTCTGCTGCCTATCTGACCCCTTGAATGCAAAACATCAACAAATAATTGCATTTTGGTTTTAGTTTTAATGCCATTTGCCCCCTCGATTCTTTCTCTAGGTTATGAGGATGATAAAGTCCAGCTGCCTTTCACAGTTACAGACCTGAAAGGACAGAACTTACAGCTAGTCACTGGACCACATAATGGACAGGTAAGTGTCGTCAGTTTCAGTACATCGTATTTGTGATTGCAATTTCAGTATATCGATGCAGATTTGCGCTTGGTAAACATTCCTGATGTGTTTTTTTCTTGGTCCGAGCACAAACCATCATATAGGCTCATTTTGCATAAAGTTTACCTTGTTCTTCCTTTCCTTTCCTTGCAGAGTGTGTGTGTAGAGCAGCTGACCCTGGATTTTGAGTATCTCATCAATGAAGTGATCAGGAGTGATGCTGCCTGGGCACCACAGTTCTGCTCTTTCAGTGACTATGATGTTGTGATACTAGAGGTGAATGCACCCGACACACACACCATAATAATCAACAACGGTCTCTGGAATTATAGAGGGAATGCGCATGACGTCACAGATGCGACTTCACAGCGGGTTACGCCCACTGAGTGGCAGAAAGACTGAGTGGCAGCGTAAACTTTCAGTTTCAGCAACTGGAAAACATCTAAAATGGGAAAGAGCTGTTGTGGGATCGACTGTACTCTGTGATTTAGCAAGAAATTAGAGTTATTGTTTTACAGACTGCTGAAAAATAAACTTAAGAAAGACAAATGGATCGCTGCAATTCGCAGAAACAACTGAATTCAAGGCACCGAAACGTGAATTTGCGGTTCCCATTTTGTATCAGGTAATGTTGGATTTTTGGGTAGCTAACGTTAAACGGTCCAATCATAAAGTTCGGTGTCCTCATTACTTTAATTTCACCAAAAAATCCTGCCTATAAGTAGAACCAAGCGTCAAGACTTTTGTATGCCTTCAAGCTTTGCTTCGTGTATTTCCCCGGCATAGAAAATGAAGTACATATAAATATCAGGAAACTGGATTCGTGGTCAAATATTAATGTCCATGGACCACTGGTCCTTGGTAACTGTACCAAATATTAATGTCCATGGACCCCCGGCTCTTCAGGTAACTGTACGGGTCACCGTCAAGTCCAACTTTAATTTAAGCCGATAGTCGGCTATTATCCCGTCTTTTCCACAGTTTCCCTACTAGTTGCAGCTGTTTTTGCCACTCAGTGCGAGTAAGGGGGCGTGGTCCAGTGGGGAAGTGACATCAATGCATACCCTCTATACTTCA
The DNA here is from genome assembly GCF_033807715.1 of Cololabis saira. Lineage (NCBI taxonomy): Eukaryota > Metazoa > Chordata > Actinopteri > Beloniformes > Belonidae > Cololabis > Cololabis saira. The sequence goes on from NC_084587.1 coordinate 32,957,667, forward strand.
TTACTCTTGATAAAATTCACCTTGTGTCACCCACGTATTATTATTATTGTGGCTAGTGTCTCGTTGTGGAAGCTGGTAAACTTGCACAACACAACTAGCTGTCTTCACATCATCTGAATGTTGCTTATTCTGAATGTAGAAGATCATGAAATTAACTTTGGGTCCCATCTTCCCAGATTATACCATGGACTCTGGCTCTGTGACACGTACGCCACATAGTTTTGTTAGGGTGCTTATTTTTTTAACTTAAAGCAGTTGTTTTCTGTTAAAACCTTTCGTTGGTCATCGTATCAACTTCATTTCAGCTACAGTACATCTTTCTCTCTAGTTTCAGTGGGTACAACTGCAGCAGTTTAGTAATTGTACAAGCAGGATACACACTTGACAGTTGCAAAAAATGTTTACTTTAATTCGTGGCTTTTTGTTTTGTTTTGTTACACAACCTGAAAAATTAGCAGAAATTAGCAAAATGTAGCAAACTGAGCTGTAAATAATTTGTTTTTGTGTTCTTAAGGTGTGTCCAGAGACTAACACCGTGATGATCAACATCGGTCTGCTGCTGCTGGCCTTCTCTAACTCGGACGAGGAGCACTGCAGGTATTTGTCTATCGTTCTGTCTTACGCATCCATAACCCAGTTTATTTATTCATTCCTGTATCTGTCACCTGTTTGGGGGTTATTGACTCAGTTTCTCTCATTACTCTGTGTCTTTTTCTGTTTTTTCCCCATTGTTTTTATGGTCAGGCCGAACACGTACCATTCCAACCTGCAGGTCAGCTGGGACCTTAACACTGGTGTGTGTTGTACGGTGGGTGTGGGTGACCTAACAGAGGTCAAGGGTCAGACCAGGTGAGCAGCTGCGTTAATACTCTTGTCTAAAAACCCAATTTCTTTGTATGCTCTGTGCATCTGTGTTGACGGCGGCTTTTCTCCCCGTCAGTGGAAGTGTGTGGAGCTCTTACAGAAAGTCTTGTGTGAACACGGTGATGAAGTGGCTGGTTCCCGAGGGAAGCTCCCGCTACATCAATCGCATGACCAACGAAGCTCTGCACAAAGGTGAGAAGCAGCCAGATTTGACCTGTATTTGTTATGACTTCTGATTAGGGCTGTTCGATTAATCAATTTTAAATCGTAATCGCGATTATGTAATTAGAACGATGTTAAAACTGGAAAATCGTAAAATCGATTTTTTTTTTTTTTTTTTTTTTTTACACCTTGTCTGCACACATATTAATGATTGATACCATATTAATGATTAATGGAAATACCTCTCAATACCTGCGACAAGTGCCCCATCGGAGAGGCTCTTTAGTGTAGGAGGGGGCGTTGTAACATGCCACCGGGATCCCTCAAGCCAGATGCGGTAGACCGGCTCGTGTTCCTTGCAAAAAACTTGCAAATGTGAACAGCAAATGTAATGACTGACATTACACACCTCTACCTCCTTCATGGGTTGCATTATTATTTAGCATGCAAAGACCCAGTTTAGTTTAATTAGAAAATGTCTTGTTTTGTTTAATTGGAAATATAACTTACTGTATGTTTGCAAGTGCTGATTTGCTGATTTTGTTTTCAGAGATAAAACTTTATATTTTATTATATTTTTAAAAACTTTTTTTCAACTTATTTTACAGAGTTTTGCACTTTATTCATTCATTTTTGGTTTAATAAGAGCAAAGTTTGCACTTAAAGCCCAATGGGGCAAATGTTCAATAAAAAAACAGCATATTTGAAATAATTTCTTTGCCTTTTGTCAATTCACAAAATAATCGTAATCGAAAATCGGATTTTGAGAGAAAAAAAATCGAGATTTTATTTCTGGGCAAAATCGAACAGCCCTACTTCTGATATGATCAAGTAAGATTGGGGTTCATCATTTAGCTCCAAATCCATTCTAAATTGGGTTTTTTTTAAGTATTAATTTTAATCCAAGTTGCATCTCAAAGATACTGTTTACACTTACACATTTTAGGTTCAATTGTGCTGTTGAGAATCCACTTTCATTCTTGAAGTAGCTGCATTTTTTTGTTTGCACTTCTTGCAGTAGAGTTTCACAAAGAAACAACATAATCCCAGTTACAGGGGTACTTGATAGCTCTTCTCGTTGAGTGCTACTCCATATACAGAGGCACAATGACTGAAGGACTTCTAATGAAGTGGGACTGCTTGTTGCCCTCTAATTACATTAGAAGTGCTGTTTTTCCTCTTATACATGTCCATGGCAGCTGCCATGCTGCTGCTTTGTCCTCTCTTTCGTCAGTTGCCACATTTATTTGGGTAAATTAGCTGCTCCTAAAGTCAGTTTTATCCGTCTTGAGAGCTTACTGAAAAGCTCTCTGTACCTGAGGAAATGGCAGACACAGACTACCGTGCAGAGGGCTTGTTCAAAAGATAGACTTTTTGAAAAATGGTAATTAAAAATAAAGTCTTTGCCAAAAGGGCCTGAAATGCTTCTACATGTATCGACAGAAGCTGAGGGTTGTTTTTTCTTTATCTTTTCTTGTAAGCCTGGGATGTGGAAGAGGACTTTGCCACCTCAGAATTATGATCTGGAATAAAGAGAGAGCAATTAAATAAAATGCAATTGGTTGGAAGGAAAGTAATTTATCACTTTATAAGAACAAAAAAAATGTCCACCAATAAAAGAAAAACTTCAGCTTGAAATCAGAACTTGAAGTTGTTAAATTATCAAGCTTGATCAGAGAAGAGATGGTGCACCAGTCCAATCAGGCAGGATGACAGAAGGAATGATGTTATTTTAATGTCAGTGTAGATGAAAGCTAAATATAATTTAACTCTTTCCCAACTTCTCTCTCTTAGGCTCATCCCTGCAAGTGTTGGCAGATAGTGACCGATGTACCTGGATTGTACTATGAAGAACCAAGCGGTCCACAAATGTTGATGTACCTGAAAATAAAAGTTCAGACAGCCGCGTGATCAGAAGCTCGGCTTCAGCATCGAGCTCGACTTCAATCAGAGCAAAACTGTACACATTCAGAGGATGCTTTATTTGTAATATGTAGGTAAAATAAGTGTCAAACTAAAACAGAACAAGAAGATCCGGTAGAAATGCCTAAAAGATGTTTAGTTTTTTTTTTGGAGGGGGGGTACTATATTATTGCATTATTTAGAAACAAAAGCTGGGCTGAACAAAGATTTTTATGTTTTGTTTTTATACAAAAAGGGATATTTTTATTGTGCTTACGTGTCTGTTAAGTAAATGTATGCAACATCTGTACCTGTGTGACGCTCATCAGTGTGTGTTAGTGTGCGTGGAGCACCTGCACGTTCAGTGTGAAACATTTGACACATTCTGCTGCCTTTTGAACAAAGTGGTTTCTCTTCTGGGCTAGACCAGTTCAGTCACGCGATGTCGATTCAGACCTGCCAGATTTAAAATGAAGGAAAGTAAACTTAGGTGGTACTAGGATTTTTTTTCTTTTCTTTCCCCCTTGTTTTTTTTGTTTGTTTTTTTTTCCCAGCAGTGTTTTGCTGCAGTCACCTGTTCTGAAGATGACTGTCATGTTGTCTGTTTACTGAAATACCGGTAAAAGCAAGACTGTACTCTACTGGAAATATTTTGTTAAAATAAAATGTTAAATTGTTCTATGAATCTTTTGTGTTTTATAAAGTAGACACATGAAGAATCTAAAAACAGTGCCCCTAAAACTATTTAAAGTGCTGAGTAAATTACACAAGGATTGTATCTTTAGGCTTGAATGCATTAACGTTTGACAAAAGCACCATACGTGTTGGATAGAAGCTCAGATCATAAAAGTGGTGTTTGAAGCTAAAAATCATAAAAATACGTAATGAACAAATGTTCCCTTTTATACTTGATTTCTGTGGCCTCAATTGATGAGTCTTGGTTTGGTTGAATAGTAAATATATAACAGGTGGGATCTTTTCTGAATATACTAGTACTTCCTCATAAATAAGAATTTCACAAAAAGCTCCCTCATATAGTAGACTGGTTTCACTTTGAGGTATTAAAACCTTTGGCATGGTTAACTGGAGACCAGTAACAGTATGACGCCACGCAGAAAAACAGACAGAGACATATCTTTAAAAATCACATCTCTTTAGTTGAAAGCAAGAATAAAGCTACAAACATTTATCACAAAGGTCTTCGGCATGACATCAAGAAGGCAAAATTTAGAAAGAAAAAAAATAATCCACCTTACAATTCAGGTACAAAATCAGTAGCAGTTTTTATGACATTGACATGTGTCCTATCCTGTGTTTAAACGTAAATATAACTTTGTTTTCCCCCCCATGTCTAATACTCTTTGGTGAGATTGTGGTTGTCACAAGGTTCTGCAAAACATCAACTACTATTACAATATATATATTTTTTTCAGTCATTCCCAAAATTCAAATCGTAGCCAGCTCTGCTGACACCATGTGGGATGTGCTGGTGTCACACGTGCTCTTTGGAGGGAGTCTGCTGATGGTAGACTCCTACACCAACACAGGAAAGGCAACAATGGTTAAACAACACATTTGGATGTACAGCCCCAAACAGGAAAAAGTATCAATGAAAAATGGAGGAAAAATAAAAACATAAAATATTTTGACTTGACATTGTCTGCAATGAAGCAAAATTTTAAAAACTTTACTTGTTGCTTTCTTTTTCCATTTTCCAAGCTGTTCTGTCTTTTTCTGATCTGAAGTTATCACAACAGATACATAATATAGATTATCCACAGTATATATATATAACTAGAATATAAACATATACTTTTATCCCTAAAAAAATTCAAAATAGTTTAATACATTGAGTTGAGCCGAAGGTTGCTATGGATACGGTAAAGTTAATGCACCTGATAAGGAGGGATAAGCTTTGGCCTTGTGCTATAGCCCAGGTAAGTTCCTGCGCATTTTGGAAAATGTGTTTGTGAAGAGACTGTCTTTCAATTAACTATAAAAAAGCATTCATGAACTTTAAAAAAAATAGGTAACAGGTGCACAATGAAAGTAAAGATGAAAACAACAAACGGGGTAAAATCCTCACAATGAGGCAAGAATTCTGTTTTCATGTAACTTTTCTTTCTTTTTTTACACCTACTTTCATGACACCAGGATCACATGATCACAGGACCTTAATTTATTAATCTACCAATACAGAATATAGATATATATATGTATATAAGTATAGAATAAAACCGTTTTCAGGGTAAAATCTCTCAAAGGCACAGAGTGTCAGTCAGATGACCAAATTCATGAGTTTACATCAAGAGTAAAATATGGCATCCACGAGGGACAGTGAATCCACAACCATGTGCCAACTAAATTCCTGTTGCAGTATGATTCCAGACGCTACTCTCACATGAGTATTTTCAACAGTGCAATTCCTTTAGCTCCTGTTCTGTCTACAAAGTCATTGCGTTAATGGCAATCCAAGAGATGTTTTTGTGTTTAAAAGGACGACGAAGAACACTGGGAGGTTTCTCTCAACAGCAGTCAGGTCAGTGATTAAGGCAGGGAAAGGAACCAGTGATGATACAATGACAGTATCGTGATTTTTCTTAATTGAATATAATACACTTTAATTATAGGTCAGGCTGGGAAGGCACAGGAAATGAAGGAAGGGCTGTAAGTGATCAAGTGAAGGCAAAGAGAAAGGAAAAATAATCCAGCACAAACATACACAGTAAAAAAAATATCAATGGGCTCTTCCACTTTCTTACATGTTTTACACACACAACAGGCAAGCGCACACACAATTCAAACCAGAAGCCTAAAGAGTGATAGAAAGGGTTGGGGATGGATAATATCATGTTAAAGAAAAGGCGTATAGAGTTACGTTCAGGACCCAGACGAGCTGCTAATGCGGTGCGCTGTGTGTCTCAGGTGGAGTGTGCACGTTCAGATTTATCCTGGGCTGTTTGGCAGGCGGCTCCATCAGCTCCTTCTCCTCGCTGACTCTGCTCAGAGAGCTGGACTGTAGCACTATCTCTCCGTTTTCCTCCTCGCTCTCCTCTTCCTCCTCCTCCTCCTCTTCTTCTGATAAAGAAAAACGTCAAAATGCAATTTAATAAAAGCCGCTGGAGCAACCCTAGAAACTACACTTATTTGCAAAGCTTGTTTTTTTGTTGTGGTTTGTTTTAAAATGTCTTTTACCTTTTTCCAAGTCTGAAGAGTTTCTGTTCTTAATGCTGCTGGCAAACTGCAACACAGTAAAAAACAGATGCATGTAAATGTAACTAATCTGATGCAACTGGCACCAGTGGAGCAGCTCCAGGCAGTCACGTACTTCTCCCATGACGGCTATGGGCGTCTCTCCTTTAGCCTTGGCCACCCTGTGTTCGATCAGGTAGTACATGTACTCGTCGTACAGCAAGCGGATCAGGTGGAAGGAGCCGAAACTAGCAGCGCTGCGCAGAGTCAGATCCCGGATGACCATGGAGCTGATGAGAAAGCAGAGAGCATTTACAAATGTGTATATTTCTATTAAAAAATACATGCTGTATATTTACAGATCCCTTTTCCCATCACCTATAGAAGGACCAGTTGAGTAGAAAAACTTTGGCAGCCTTGGGCAGGGCGACACGGTTGTGCTCATAGGGTTTTAGCACCTGGGAGACGACGCCATCCAGCCAGGTGGCCCACTGTTCCAGAGAGTTGTGCTGCTGGAGCGTGGCTTTAAAGTCCTGCTCCAGCCGCTGGACCACGCGGTCTTCACACTGACACACCCAGGATGCCTGCTCCTAAGAGGAGGAATACAGGCTGCGTTTCCCCAAAAGCAACAGAGCAGAGAGACGGGCAGAATCACCCTGACGCATGAGCACGGCGCTATTTTACCTGTACGTTGGTGAAATCGACTCGGTTGAGATCAGAGAGCATCTGGTTGATCTGAGCCGAGTTCTGGAGTACGGCACGGGCAGCTTGGGCCAGATGGTTCAGGCTGGTGTAGCGACGAAGCGTCTGAGAGAAGGAGCTTACACACACCACCTAAAGTGGGTTTAAGAGCTTTAAAAGAAGTTCAACTGATTCCACATACACCATGTGAACATGGAGGTTCTACATGAAAATGTAAAATCAGACCTCCCACTTTCTATGTTATCTGCCTATAAATCCCAGCAGTACCTTGATGCGAACCATCTCCTCTGGGATGTTCATCATGGCACCTGTCAGCCAATTCTCCAGACTCTTGGCAAAGTTACGGATGGCCTGAGTTAAGGCACCTGTAATTTGGAGACGAGACAAGTAAATGAGATAACAGGGAGATGTGATGGAGCCAAAATACCACCAACACCTTCATATGAAATTAAACATTCCTGTTATTCTCAAGTTAATTCTATAAATGCGTTTAAAAAAAAACAAAAAACTTTACAAAATGAGATTATAAAATTAGACTGACATGTACTACTTATTTAGAAAGCGCATTAAAAAATATTTTTATTGATTAATTCAGCTTAAACCATCGCTGACTGTTTCATCAAACATTTTCTGACACATAAGAACTTGAGCAGAAATTCATTCAGTCTGATTTTACTCAGTTTTGCACCACAACAATTTTCTTGAAAAAGTATGATATATCATTGCAATTTTGTATTTTAAACTTCAAAGCAGACTGAATATACAAGTCAGTGTAAAACTGTAGCTGAAATGAAACTCATCCAGCTCTAACTCTTAGAATCCCAAATCCAGAAACACGTAAACATCTTTCTTGCAGGTGTGTCTGACTCACTGGGGATGGGTCTCAGCACATCAGGGATGAGGATCTCCACCAGGGACTGGTACAGCAGGTTGTCACACTCTTTTGTCCAGCGTAGCACTGGTTCAAACTTGCACAGCACCACCAGGCAGGATTTGGGCAAACGTTTCTCAGACTCATTGTGTCTGTGGCGCATGTGAGACAGTCGTAACAGCAGAAACTGAGCACTCGTTAGACCAGTCAGCGATACATGCTGAGTGTTTTTTAGATACTTACAGGTTGAGTGATTCTGTATCATTGCTCTGGCTGAACCGCCAGAAGGATTTCCACAATGTCTCCACAAGAGTGAACTGCAGGTTGATCATGACATCCAGGACAGCCTGTGTGAATTCCACATAACACAACAGAGGTGTGTGAACAGTTTTTTTGACATGACTGCTTGACATAAACAATAAGATCATATGGGCCTTCTTTACAGGTGGTACAAAGAGCTTGGTGTAAACAGCATGCCGAGATGTTGTGGCCAGCAAAAAGATCCTGTCATTAAACACAGCTACTTACCTCACAGTGTTCTCTGTAGAGACTCTGAAAGGCCTTGAGGTGTTCTAAGAGGATCCCATCGGGCAGGCTTTGATTTTGCAGATCAATTTCCACAAAGTCTGGCAGTGGTTTTGTTGCCTCTGCACATGATACAGTAGGAAAACATTTAACATTTATTTCCTGTGTGATCTAGGTATTAAAATTATTTTTGTTTAAAATCATCAAATTGTACCGTGTTGTGCAAGACCGAGGCACTTTTAACCAATTATTGTAAGAAGTCATGTAATTATCAGGCCCATTACTGAATACTGAACCAGCACTAATACAGAAGTCTGTAGAAATATATATATATATATATATATATATATATATATATATATATATATACACATACTGTATATACATACATACATACAAATAAATAACAGGCTGTGCGTTGAGATGGTTCTTGCAACATTCTGCAGGAACATGCATTCACCTAGGAACTGCTGATACTGGTGCACCTGGGCCGAAATATCACAGAGTGCCGTCTGCTGTTGAGCTGCACTGCCTGATGTCCCATTGGCAATGCCCTGTGTCTTCTGAACTGCCTTTATCCTATTTTTAAGAGTAGAAATAGTTCAGAGACACAGAAAACCAGTGCTACAAAGAAGATGGGTCATGCTATAAACTGGAGTACGAAACGGGCTTCATTAAATTATTAACAAAGCAGTTGTTGCGAACTGTATTGGAATAGCTCTTTTCTCAGAGTTGTGTTTGTAGGTGATAATACAGAATAATATAACCTTGTTCAATAATCAAAATGTATTGAATGTTGAAGATGAAATGACAAACTCCTCGTGTGAGTACCTGTTTTTCTGTGAGAAAGGTTGTTGCCTCATGGCCATGTGGTGTTGTTCATCCATCAGTCGGAGGAGAGGAGACCCAGACTTGATCCTCAGACCATAGTAGTGGTACTTTGAATTTCCTCTGAAATGGACCCGGTGGAACAGTTAAGTTAAAATAACCAGAGGTACTGGTAAAACACAGCTGAATCCATCATATGCATCTGTGTCTCTACCTGGTTCCTAATCTCCGTGTGCGTAAACCCATGAAGACAGACCTGATGAGTTTGCCAAAAGATGCAGCATTTACTGGCTCTAGTTTCTGCTCTTGACAGTGCAGCAGGTAGTGGTAGTAGAGGGTGCAGCGAGGTAAACTCACCCCCTCCGCCCCCTCGTAATTGTCCAACAACCATTGCACCTACAAACAACAGACATTATAGTATTTCATGTTCTGACCGTTCATATCACAGATTGTGACCCCTGTTTCTCTTTGAGCTTGTGTACTCACAGTTGCAGGTGGGGCGCGAGAGTTGGGGCTGGAGTAACTCTGCCCTCCTACACCTGCTGCTGCTCCTCCTCCCAACACGTATCCTCCCTGAATAACGTACCCCCCTCCTCCCGTAACTGCAGCAGCCCCGCTATTGACTCCTGCTGTTGCCACAGAAACCGCCTGTGAGGTCACAGATCCGCCGATGTCTGACTCAGAGCTGGGCGTGGCCTCGTAGAAGCTGGAGGAAGACGTGGGAGTGGTCTGGGAATAGAGCGCCGAGTCGGAGAAGGGATAGCTGCCTGATCGACTGGACAAGAAAAGAAATGAATGAACACACACACACACACACACGCACACGCACACACAGTGTGTGTGAGAATGTCAGACAGCAAACTCCACACTACTTACATAGTGGGTGTGGTGAATGTTGAGTCCCCTGCTCCGTCCACATACTGCACCTGGCCAGAATACACCTGCGCCACCTGAACAACGAATTAAGACAACCGATTTTAAAGATGGAAAAACAAAAATGGCATATTAGGGCACATAGCTGTGTATGCATGCATCAATCTAACACATTTTTTCTTACTGGTTCCAAGTTCACTGTTCACTTGAAGCTGATTTTTTTTTTTAAAGAATTTCTTCCAAAAAATGTGGTTGTGCATGTATGCATACCATAATAGCCATTTACATAGATGCAACATATGTTAATCCCTTTCATACCAAGAGCAGTTTTGAACTTTCACACTTTTTTGGAGACATATGACCAATAACAAAACAATAAATATTAAACAATTGAGTTTATATTTTAACAAACACTTCAGATAAACAAAAGGACATTTCTGTCTTTTAGTAAAATGTGTTACAACCAAAAACGTAATAACGGCCAATAACGTAATAACTGCCAATAATGTAATAATTTTGACCATTTCAAATGTAATAAGGCCAATAGTGTAATAATGTGCCAATAATGTAATAAAACTTTTGAGTCAATAATGTAATAACGTTTTGCCGATAATGTAATAATTTTGTAATAATTTTTTAATACCAGGCCAATAACGTAATAACCAGCCAATAATGTAATGCCTTATTACATTATCGGCAAAAAGTTATTACGTTATTGGCTCAAAAGTTTTATTACATTATTGGCACATTATTACACTATTGGCCTTATTACATTTGAAATGGCCAAAATTATTACGTTATTGGCAGTTATTACGTTATTGGCCATTATTACGTTTTTGGTTGTAACAACATGGTTAGTAACAGGATTATTTCTGTATTACATGTCATGTAATGTGAAATATTTTGAACATCAGTTTACCTCCTGGTTTAAATGCACAGGCTGGAGGTTGCTGATGTGGCCTGTCTGAATCCTCTTGGCTGCCTGCGACACCGCCTGCAACACTGACCTCTGAGGGCGAGTACATCCACAGCGTCAGATACGGCCTCATCACAGTTCAACCCTTCGTCAAGGCTCATAAATTGTCATATTAATGGCATTTGTGCATGTATGGTTGTGTCTTACCTGCGAGCTGGTCTGCACAGGCTGGACCACTTGTGTGGGGACACCAGGGGCAGGTGGGCTGGAATCTGACAGACTGTCATTGGAGTGAACAGAGCCCTCTGTGAAAGACACATGAGGGATGAGGGAAAGACTTTTCTTTTCACCAGCTGATCAAATCAATCTCCACGGTAAAAGCAGACACCGACCCCACAAGTTCAGTACTCACGACATACTGCCTCCAAATCGTAATAACAACCACCGCAAAACATCTTGCTACCATAAAGCCCTTTTTTTTCCACCTCTACTTTGGAAAACTGCTAGAGAGCAGCAGGAGGAAGAGTGTGCCCAGCCAACTCTCCTTCCATCCTTATATCTTACATGCAGCGAAGCAGCCTTGGACAGCTAATCTCCCCAGACGGAGAGAGAAATCATTCCATCTTGTAAACATGCAGATCAGATGAAACAGGGAAATGAGGGATACACGTGGGCTGATGAATAGGTGGAGAAAACACAGGATGGCTGTATAAAGGAAAGGGGAGACACTTTTTTTGTAACCTTCAGGTTAAAAAAAAAACATTTCTTTTTTTTTTTTAACTAAGTAATCGTCCTGCTCCCATTGGGCTGCCCTTCGTACTTAATAAAACAACAGCCGGTTAAAATAGTAGTTCCAGTTTGTTTTGGCTTTATGGGAATGGATCAGACCGTCCATAGATGTTAGTAAATCTTGTCTCTGATCAATGCTGAAAATGAGGACAATGTAACCTAATTATCGAGCAAGTAAATAATATTCTAATCAACCATTGTAAATCCTCTGATTTAAAAAAATGTTTATCAGTCGGTGCTGCTAAATGTCATTTCTCTTCCCACAAGCTCGCTGCCTGTTTAATATCTAAAAATTCCTTCTGTTATTCAGAAAACGCTGAACTATTTTGACACAAAGCTACAGGGGTATTACCTGAGAAGAAAAATAAACGTGATGGAGACAGTGCAGACCAGTCTGGTCCCAAAACTGGTTCAGTTTTATCAAGTGTGTAACATTTCTGATTATTACTATGAAGACCAGTTGCAAAAAAAAAAAACACTTTAACACATAAAAGGCCCACATTTGTTGGGGATGAGACAAGTAGCATGGTTGGTGGTGCTTAAATGTTCAATAAACTAAATTATTTTCAGTCATGTAAAAATCTCTCACATCATCAGAGCACTGGACATTCAGTGTTGCTTAAACTGATAAACTGAGTAAAATACAAAATAGAGCTTGTATTGCATTCAGCATTTCCTCTAAAATACAACACCTAACAATCCAAAACAATATACTATACGCAGTTACCAATATGGAATTGGCATTTAAATTATTGCTGATTTAAATGCAGCACTGTATTGTGTAATCTCAAACATTCCTTCTAGCCGTCTGTTCTAAATACAGTTAAGGGGAATCCCAGAACACAAGCTAGTAATTTATACATCACCGAGTCCTACTGCATGTGGAGTTGGACTGTGAGTCTCTCACTTTAGATGACAGAGCTACGATCCACCTGATACTGGTGGCGACATGATCTATGAATAGATGGTCCCATATTTAGCAGACTATACACCGGAACCAGTTTATGGGGTCAGTTGTTTCTCTTTAGATAACACCACATTTAAAAAATACTAAGTAATTTGAATGTTAATGTGCACTTTTTTCAAAATATATAATAATAATATACTTTTATTTATTTATTTTTATTTATTTATATTTTGTCAACCTGTGTCCTCATAACGCGTCTGCCATGTTGTCATTTAAACAATACCATCAAAAAATAAATAAAATAAACAATACCATCACTATTGTTTTTTCTGTTCTTCTGTTGGTCTTTATGCTAGCCATTTGATCAGAATCGATTTCAAAAAGAGCATAAATTCTTTGATCTGTTAGTATAGTATACACCATACTTCCAGATAACCGATACCTGTCGTGATATCAAAGGGGAGTTGTTGTTTGGAATATAATCATATTTGCACCAAACTGATGATGTGTGTTTTCATGGACCAGAAGCAGCAACCAGCAGCTCCACTCTGATACATACAGCTATTATGTTATTGTTGATTCACAGAGTAAAGTTAATGGAAAACCCATTTAGAATATTTAAAAAAAATATGTTTTTAGTGTCGCTTTTAATACTGTTGTTAATACGTTACAACTAATTTAATCTATCACCTGAGATAGTCAATCTAACCAGACAAAATAACTGTCAGTAAAAGCTTTACATATTGTCCTAAAAGTTTGTAATGTTAACTTTTGCCCAAAATAACTAACAGAGGCAAAACTCGAACTCAAAAACTTTTTAGTGTCAGATATTAACAAATCTAGCAAGGCTTTTCATAAATATAATCTGTCCTTATGCCAGAGAGGGAGAGAGATATCCGTGATGTAAGGATAGAAGAGCAAAATGAGAAACCTTCAATTTAAATGGTTTAGTCCAAGGCATCAACATTTATTTTTTAGCTTTACAAAACATCTACGTTTCTTCTCTGTAACCTCCTTCAGAAACTTTTCCCTCCTTGGCTTATTGATGGCCGTTTAAGGGACTGATCTTCAAGTATGGTAAGAAAGGAACAAGAACGCAAGAAAGGGCAGTAAAAACACCTCAGCTAGTGTGCATACGGAAAATAGATGGACTACATCTTAGTATTAGAAAGCGCAAAAATACCCTCACTGGATTCCAAAAGCTGCAGATTATATCAATTATTCATTTGTTTTGTAAAACCAAAAGATATTGAATTTCCACTGAAACATATTGGAGGAAAGCAGATTCATAGGTCCTTTCATTTAAGATCTATGAATCAGCTGCTTTAAGTTATGGCGAACAAGGTTGATTACACATATTTGTACAATCCCATCAGCACTTTTTCATGGCACACTAACTATTCATACAAAGCTATTCAAATATCATTATAACGGTGAGAACTTTTTATTATATTTTTCAATATTTTAAAGACTCTAGAATAACATTAAGCTCCCCTTCACCACTTTCTAACTAGCCTTGATCACTTTGTACTTGATAAACTACCAGACTCCAACCAGGATCCAGCTTATACCCACTGTTCAGACTTAAACTCACTCTCTACACGATACTGGCTGGAAAGTGCATGTGTGTGTCTTGCATCTATAATTATAGGTTTGTTACAGTCATTTCGCAGTTACATCCCATTTCTCACCTGTGACAGTTACTATGATGTACTGAGGCGAGTTGCTCGGTCCATTACTCTTCTGGACGGAGGAGTGTTGAATCTCAGGGCTCACAAATTGCTGCGCGGGGGTAGTCAGGACCACTGCCTTGTGGCTTTGGGCCTGGGTGGGCGGCGCTTGAGAACAAAGTGCATCCTGTCCTGTTTTGGAGGCGGCGGCTGACGGGTTAACTGATGAAACCGTTCCAGAGGCTGCAGGGATCTCGGACAGGAAGTGTGCAGTCTTTGCAGATGAGGGTGTGGTGGCAGTAGGCGTTGCTATGGTTACTGCGTCAGCCTGCTGAGGCTGAAGGTCCTCGGAGTACCCACAAGTTGCCATGGCAACCAATGCTTTTGAAGCACTAGTTCTGTGGATAGAAAGAGGCAGCACTTGTTAATGAAAGCGCTACGAACGCAGAAAAACACATTGCTTCCTTATTATTCAGACTGAAAATTTTTGGTTACACAGACCTTGCCTGTGCACTAATTATGTATGTGTGTGTGTGTGTGTGTGTGTGTGTGTGTGTGTGTGTGTGTGTGTGTGTGTGTGTGTGTGTGTGTGTGTGTGTGTGTGTGTGTGTGTGTGTGTGTGTGTGTGTGTGTGTGTGTGTGTGTGTGTGTGTGTGTAAAAACATCTACCAAGGAAAGGAAGTAGGGCTTTTGTCTTAGACTAGGTAGTGGTCTAACGCCTTTTTCCTGTTTCCTCCATTATGAAAATGTGATCTTACCCATTAAAATACGTGTAAATAGAAATTAATTAAACTTTTTTTTAATTGAGTATTCATATTATCGACCATACAAGTATTACAGTTGTGGCAAAACTGTAAAACACATGAACTAAAAGGGAAACACATGTGCTACGTCGACACTCTCAGGTTATACAACATGGAGATAAACTCATAGTAACAACTCAAGGCTGATTTATGGTTCCGCGTTACACCAACGCAGAACCTACGCCGTAGGTTCTGCGTCGATTTAACGCAGAACCATAAATCAGGCTTCAAACCACCGCCAGCCAGGACTTCAGGCCGTCCTGCTGGCGGTAATGCTGCGTTCCATTTACCTCGGAAGTCGGAACTCGGAACTGGGAATGACGTCACAGCCAAGTTATCAGTGTTCCAGTTACAAAGTAGGTAAACAAGTTTGTAGTTCGCATATACCACATGAAAAATGTAAATTACACTATAGCAGCATATATATGCCGAACAATACTTGTATACGACTGATTTAGTGTGACCAAAACTAGAATGAAGTGCTACGAATTTTTACAGAGCTCTCTTCTACTGTTTACAACCGGGGCAGCCATCTTGGAATGGTAACTCGGGGGTGGTGAAGACTCTCCCACTTTCCCAGTGGGAAATCCCACTTCGAGGGGCGTTCCAGTTGAAAATTCCGACTGGGAACTGGGAAATCCCCACTTCCGAGGACAAATGGAACGCGGCATAAAGCCACTCCTCCTCCGCGAACCAACACGGCAAACAAGCCCCGCAGAGCGGACGATCCTCCGGCACAGCGTGCAGCAAGGGAGTGACTTCTCGAGTTTCAATGTCACACCAAAAACTTTTTTGAAAGTTACAAAAAAAGTCCACGGAACGTCCTATACCAGCGTATCCAATCTCTAAACCCACCCACACTTGATGTACGTAACCATGTGCATTATTTGGGTACGTGGTGGTTTTTGGAGCGACTGCTCCGAGAAAGAGTTCAGACTAGAGAGCCAGCTATCCGGGTTTATATGCTATAACCAGTCAATGTTTGGCAAATTACGCCTGAGTGGACTTGAGTGGTAACACAAACTGTAAACTCTGAACATTATGACAGATCAAGCGGAAAAAAGTGCGCCATCTTGTTCTTATCAGAGATGTGACATCGCCATAACAACCACTTTCATCACCCACACTCTCCTTCACTCACTGCCTGCACGGAAACAACACACGGAAAACCACATTAACATGCCACAGTCATTTACTTGTTTACCTTTCTGTTCCAGATATTGTCCCTAATAGTCGTTAAAGTATTTCCATATATCTCGGTGGTTGTTGTTGTATACTCCGGTTGCTGGGCTCTTGTCACCAGGACTACCGTGGCTATGGCGCCGAGCCTTCACCGGGGCAACTGTTGCTATCCTGTGTTCGGGGAACCGCCCACTGCTGCGAGCTGATTGGCTGTCGAGGGACACAGTCACGACGTCAATGCAAAGCTCGATTGTTGATTGGTTAAGCAGCTTGTCCGTCACTTTGTCCCGCTGCCCTGACGTCAAATGATCACTCCTACAGTCATGTTACTTTTTTAGATTGCTCAATACGTTTCATTGTTACGTTGTGGGGATTCTAAACTTCCGTCTAAATCGTAATTCTATTCAGGGAAAGTACAAAACATATACCTATATATATATATATATATATATATATATATATATATATATATATATATATATATATATATATATATATATATATATATATATATATATATATATATATATATATATATATATACACAGGCTGTCTCAGAAAATTAGAATATTGTGATAAAGTCCTTTATTTTCTGTAATGCAAAAATGTAATACATTCTGGATTCATTACAAATCAACTGAAATATTGCAAGCCTTTTATTATTTTAATATTGCTGATCATGGCTTACAGCTTAAGAAAACTCAAATATCCTATCTCAAAAAATTTGAATCTTAATCTTAAACTGTAAACCATAATCAGCAATATTAAAATAATAAAAGGCTTGCAATATTTCAGTTGATTTGTAATTAATCCAGAATGTATGACATTTTTGTTTTTTTTAATTGCATTACAGAAAATAAAGAACTTTATCACAATATTCTAATTTTCTGAGACAGTCCTGTATATATATATGTGTGTGTGTGTGTGTGTGTGTGTGTGTGTGTGTGTGTGTGTGTGTGTGTGTGTGTGTGTGTGTGTGTGTGTGTGTGTGTGTGTGTGTGTGTGTGTGTGTGTGTGTGTGTGTGTGTGTGTGATTATGTGTGTAAGTAGATATATACACAGATATAGAGCAGGTGCAGTTAATAGAGACAGTATAGTGTAAATAAGTATATTCATATAAATATTTATATGGACATGTATAATTACAGTATAATAATACTGTTATTTAGCAGTGTGAGTACAGTGTGTGAGTATTTATAAATACGGGTTAAATGATTAGTGAATGGGGGTAGGATTGCATAAGTTTAAACTTCTTCCTGCTCCTTTTTTGCACATGTAAATTAAGATATGAAGTGTTAAAGGATGAAATTCTTTGTTTTGTTTTCTTAACTTCTCTTGAAGTGTTGTTTTTTACATGTACAAAAATAAAAAATCAAATCAAATCAAATACGCGACAGGTCTCTAATGCTACCCATGTATGAATGAATAAATACGCTGATTACGTGGTACAAGTAGGTACAGCGAATGACAGCAATACCTCTGTATTGTTTGCCAGATGAAATCAGACTGATCTCATTGTAGCTGGTAGGGGGGATAGGGGGGTCCATAGATTTTGTCCTTTGGTAACCTTTGTGCTTTGCACAGACACCTCAGCTTACTGATATCACTTCTCCTCAATAGATGGGCACCAATGACACTGGGTATTTCTAATCACCCACCGCAGAGGTCTCCCGTCTTGGGTGTGCAGATCCCACATCTATTTGCTCTGCTCTCAGCAGAGGTGTTATTTGGATCTTGAAACACAGGTAGATTTTTTTGAATGTCATATTATAACTGCTTTTTTTTTTTTTAAGTTTTGTAAATACAATTAATATAAGGTGTTTTGTTCTAATCTGTTGCATATGCATCAAGTTTAAGTAAAATGAGTGAAATATAAGTACTTATTGAACTTTGGATTTTTAGTGCAAGCATAATAATTAAAATACTAAGAAGAATTTAGATGCTTTGAATAGGTGACATTTAAATGATCGACTATATGTTGCTAAAATTTTTGTAAACTTTTTTAAATGACCAGCTCATGTCAGTATCTCTGCTCTGGTCATAAGATAATGGTGTGTTTTTGAACGGTGACAAACTACATCAACTACATGTGGTTTTTTTAAAAAAATTTTTATTTTTTTTTATTTGAAGCTTTCTTCTTCCTTGCCTGTCCTGATCCATATAGATTCTCCTCTATCTGTTCGACTCAGTGTCCTCTATTATGTTCTTTTCTCCTTTCCACTCCTGCATTGTCTGTTTCTGTTGGGTCCTGTGATGGAGTGGTGACCTATCCATGTTGTACACTGCTTTCTCCTGTTGGCAGTAGAGGTAGGCTCCAGCAGACTCCTGTGACCTTGAAGCGGGTATAAATAACGGATGGCTCAAGATGTTTTAGATTTACTAGCTGTTTAATATTTTTCTAAACATTTGCACAAAAAAAAACGAATTTTCCTAGTCTGCACTCATGCCGTCAAAGCCCACAAATTTGGGGATCATTTCTAAAGTTCCTTCTTGAAACTTGCTTTTAATAATTACATCTTTTGTTACATAAGAAATTTTCAATCTGTGCAAGACAATCAATAAAAAAATGTTCCCTCCTCACCAACATGAACTTGAAGATGAAGCAGTACGGTTCTGCTGAGAGGTAAAATTTTCTCCAATTCAACTAGTTTGACTACAACCAGACTGGTGTACGCCCTCTGGCTCATTCTACCTTTGTCATTACATGCAGAAATTACATGCATGCCAGGCAGTTTTAAGAAAATCATGCCTGTGAAATAAAGAGACACGTGAACATCGGCCGGTTACACTTTTGATTAAAGATATTCGGTTACTGTATAATTATTTCTGGAGTTTTAATGTATGAGTGGAAGAGAGAGTTTTCTTGTTTGGAAATGTGGGGCTGTTCATAAAGCATTTAGGACCACAGTGCCAAATGTTAAGACTAAATGGCTTCCAGTTTAGATCATTGCTCCCGGTACAATGTGGCTCAAAAATGTTGACTTTTTTTTTCCTTAAGAATTTTATTTATTTAGAAAAAAGAGTTGCAAAAGAAAACACAGATCATGTGGGCAATACTAAGTACCCTCTTACTGCTTCAATGAGATTTAAAATGGTCAGTTGCAGCCAGGTGCTGCTCATCATCAGCCGTTGATCAATTGATCATCAGCATATGTGATCATCTCTATAGATCTAGACATTTCAGCAGTTTGCTGGTCTGGAGCCTTTTGGTGTGTGTTTACGCAATACCAAGAGAGAAAAACATAAACAAAGGTCTTGCACAGTTGTTGAAGCACACCAATCTGGAACTAAGTTATAAAACAATTTCCAAACAATTATGAATTCAACATTCTAGACCAGAGGGAGAAAGATTATTTACTATTGAAAAACCATTCAAGACAGTTGCCAATCTTCCCAAGAGCTTATATCCCATCAAATTTGCTCCAAGGTCAGACCGTGCAATGTTCAGAGAAATTGAGAAAAATGTTAAAATTCAATATAGTAGAATTAGAAGAGACAATAAGAAAACCTCTTCTGTTGAAAAAGAACAAGGTAGAATGACTGAGCTTCTCCAAAATTACATCTAAACCTATGAAAAGACTATTGGAACAAAGTCCTATAGACTGATGAGACCAACGTGCAAAGTATAATTCTTTGACCTTAACGTTGAGTGCCAAGTCTAGACCTGAGTCCAACTAAAATGTTGTGGAGAGTATACATAAATGTAAAAATCTCAAGAACCAAAGAAATGTTGCAAAGAATAATTGGCTACAATTCTCCCACAACCATGAGAGAGACTGATAAACTCATACAGAAACAGACCACTTCAACTTATTGCTACTAACAATGATTCTACAAGCTGCCGAATAATGGGGGTACTTAGTATTACCCATATTGTTTATTTATTTTTGGTATAATTTTTAATAAATAAATAATAAAAATGTGAAAAAGTCCTGCTGTTGTTTGTTTCAAGTGGAATTTGCCTAATACTAACACCCACAACGATTAAATGAATATTATTACTTTTTGGACACAAAAAATCTCCAGAGGATTAAAAACAGGGAGTACTAACTTTTACTCATGATAACAAATCATGTTGTGAAGCATTCAAAAGTTCGCTACTGGTTGGTCACTGCAGTATCAACTGATTGCATCCTTGTTGTCCTTGAATGGATGATGATCTTCATCCAAAGCTCAGCAGAGGAGATAGCAAAGACTGAGATTGGGGTCTTGGCCCTCAGTGCAATCCAAATGATGTAAAGGACAGAAAGGCCAACAAAAGGTCAAAAGGGATTTGTTCTGTTGACATCATCTCTAGCATAATTCACTATCTAATTACAATTTTTTTCTTTTTCCTCTGTGCATTGTTACCTCTAAAGGTCTCCAGTCTTATCTTTGAGGATGACGATAGCTGGAGGTTAGCTGAGGTCCATCTGTGAGGTGCTGAAGCCTATATAAGGTGAGGGTATCGTCCAAAAATAAATACAAATCTCAGAAATCTGCATTTGCTTACCAAAATGTGGAAGGCGGCACTTTTAACTTTATGCTTGTTTGTGGCACTGGTAGACAGGGCACAGTGCAATGATGGCCAGCCCTCCTTCTATGGGGTGAAACTGTGTGGAAGAGAATTCATACGTGCTGTCATCTTTACCTGTGGTGGTTCTCGCTGGAGGAGAAGCATAGGAGAATCAGGTAAGACTATGGAAAAAATACTTTACATAGAAGTATATTTAAATGATGAGCCATCTTTATCTAAACTCAAATTATGATATTAAGATGATTGTCCTTTCCTTTTAATCAGCTCTTTTTGAAGAGGAAGCCCTTGACCCATGGAGCACAAACACCATCCCTCAACTTACCAGTAAGCAGGATCCTGCAAAGCCTCGTCCATGGAACAATCAAATGTTGGAGGAAGGGTCCATGACTGATGGATTCAGTCAGTCAGCTCGCTCACCTGTCTCAGATGTGGTGCTGGGGGCTCTTCGGAGCACAGATAGGAAAGGAAGGGATGTAGTTGTTGGACTGTCTAACTCTTGCTGCAAGTGGGGCTGCAGCAAGAGTGAGATCAGTTCTCTGTGCTGAACCAGGCTACTTCTTGTCCTGTTACTCATATTGCTCTGTTCTTTTTTAGTGTGTTTTTCTTTCTATTTTTTCTTGTATACAGATTTTTTTCTTCCAAACTCCAAAGTAATAACAAATAATTATCCTTGCATTGCTTATTATTTCTTTAAAAAAAAAGTGTAATCAAAATGTGTTGCCATAATTGATGGATTTGTTTTATAAAGCTTTGTGCAGTTGATAGAAGAGTTCTTACTCTTTTGAAAAGAAAAGAAAAAAAATTCCAATGATGTTTTGTGACATTACAATACTAAAAGTTTGTTTCATAAATGCCGTACTGTCAAGGATTTCGAAATAAAGGAAGCAGTGATAACTTTAGTCAACTGAGTGGCCTTTTCTTCACTGAATCACTACAACATCTCCATATTACAACATCAACTAACTGGTGCAATCATCACGTAACCAGAAATGTGTAAGGTTTTAAAATTGAGTTTTGTTTTTTGTTTAAAGGTGTTGATATTTTTACATATTTACAACCCTCACATCTACAGTAGATTGATCGCATATATGTTGATAGATATAGTTGTATGAGTTGGAAAAATTGGATCTTGGTGGTTAATAATGATAATGAATGATTGTCTCAGTACTAACCCTGGAGCTTCATACAAAATTAGTTACAGCGCTTTGAGGCTGGCACCATCTGCTGGTAAAAAATGGAACACACAAAAGCGCAAATAATGTCGATTGACACAGATTGACAAATGCGTTTTATGGCTTTTAAACTATCACAAAGGTTGGAAAAAATTGTAAAAAATGGTGCATGCTGACACGTATTGGCAATGATCACACATCCAAAGTTGTTTTTCCGCTCCTATCCATATCACCATAGCTTGTACTATCAGGAGGTGATAGCAGTAAAGGAGGATTATGGACGCACGGATTCGATAAATGTTCCATTGAGAAAAAAGTATTAGTAATAATTTGTTGGGTTATGCATGGCCAGGAATAAAAACATCCTCACTAGTGTTTGACTTCATTCTTTCGGTGACTCTGGCTTGAATTGCAATTATTATTATATAATGATAATCATCCTCATCATAATTCATGAGTACATCGTTTTTATCTCGATTAGGCAAGGCAAGACAAGGCAAGTTTATTTATATAGCACAATTCAACACAAGGTACTTCAAATTGCTTTACATCAACATTAAAAGCGGCAAGACACAATTAAACAGTAAATAACAAATAAAATGAAATAAAATGATAAGAAAAGAGGTAAAATGATAAAAAGCACAAGTTGTTAAAAAGTAAGGGCAGTATAGTACAGCAGGTAGGTATTTATTTAAGAGTGCGCTTCAGTAAACAGTAATGTTTTTAACCTGATTTAAAGGATCTACAGTTGGAGCAGACCTCAGGTCTACAGGAAGTTTGAGCAGAATAACTGAACGCTGCCTCACCTTGCTTGGTTCTTTCTTTGTTTGGTTAAGACAAACAACAAACAAAAAAACCAAGTCAAGATCAGTACTTGATTATTAAGGTCTACCTTTGTTCAGGTCAAAAACAATGTATTGTCTGTGAATGCCTGAGCATAGAAGTCATTGATTAACGTTAGTAGCCATTTCTAAGTTCTTTCAGACATTAAAATACTATAATACTATACTACAATGCTATATTTAATGTGTGGTACGATTAAATATGTGGTGTAAATAGTTGGCAAAAATGTGACATTTTTGGCTTTCCATAGCGGCCGACTTGGTTTTGTCCGCTACGGAAGCCGAGCGGGGTCAAACTAATCACCGGCTTGATTGCGAGGCATGAAATCGCTGTCATACACAAGCTAGCGCAGCTGTCGCGTAGATCTCCTGGGGGTTTCTGTTCAGCCACATTAATCCTAGTGAGATTTTATTGGATGTTAGTCGTTGCGGAGTAACTTTTATCTCGCCTATAGATATATAGACCTACCACATCGGAGAGAGCAGGTAAAAGCTTTCGCGGCACTTTCAAGATGATGCTAACCACACATGCTACTCGCCGTAGCCGCTGTGGGCTGATAAACGCCTCTGCTTTTGTTGCATATATATATATTTTTTTAAATCCATCGGTGGAATTTTTGTGTTCATAGATCCCATCTTTAATGTTGCTTCGTGGCATGTGGATAGCTGATGTTAAATGTTGTCTTTTTTACAGAATATCATAGCAGCATTTTGGCTGGCTTGCTAGAGTCGTCTGGGCCTCACATTAAAAAAAAAAAGATCGTCAAGTCGCAGATGAAGGGATTTGATGTAGTATTTAATAAGACTGTTGTTTTTACCGCTTGTTTTGGAGGTTTACAGGTGTGGCTACAGCAGTAGTTTGTGTAACTAACAGTGGAGGAATGTGTTCCAGGATGGAGTGGCAGCCAGACGAGCAGGGTCTGCAGCAAGTGCTGCAGCTGCTGAAGGACTCCCAGTCCCCGGACACAGCCACCCAGAGAGCCGTGCAAGAAGTATCCTTAATAAGAGGGTTACAAACCTCTAACTCATGAGTTTGAGTTTATTCACAATACCATAATAATAATTATAATAATAATAAGATAAGATAAGATATCCTTTATTTCTATATCCTCCCTCAGTGGGGAAACGTATTTTGTTGTCAACAGTACACTTAGCACACACATGTAGGGGAGGGGTAAAAAGACTGAAAAGTCAGAAATAAAAAATATATAAAAAATACAAAAAGATATGTATAAAATATGTATAAACACAGGATATGAACAGTATATACACTTAAGAAACTGCAGAAAAGCAGGTGGAGTGTTGTGAGGTAGACTGGCAGATTGACAGTTATTGCACATCTTATATTATTGCACATGTGATATTATTGCACATATTATTGTCCACTGGCTACTGAGAGCAGGCCTGGTTGTACAGTCTGATGGCAGCGGGGAGGAAGGACCTGCGATGCCTCTCGGTGGTGCATCGTGGGTGACGAAGCCGGTCACTGATGGAGCTCTCCAGGGCTCTGACAGTCTCATGAAGTGTTCTGCATGAGGAATAATACAATTGAATTAAACGGGTAGAGTGAATGGGTCCCCCAAGGAAGCTAGAAAAGCTTATAGGTGGGGTACAGTCAATGGTATAAGCAGTTACCATCCGTAAAGAGATGGTGATGGATAAATGCATACACAAAAAAAACACTTAACATACATACTTAACATTACATACACATACAGTCACTCACATACATCCCAGCAGTCCATGAAGAAGCATTTTATATTATATATAGGTTAGTAAAAGATTATTTTTTAGTTGTCTTTTAGACTTGGAGATAGAAGGCAACACCTTGAGGCCATCATCAATCCCATTCCAAATCTGCGGCCCCCTGCAAACAACACTCATACTGGCGCGCACATGTCAGCGACATTTCCCTAATATGAGTGGTTTGATTCTTGTTTGGTATGTGTGCCGAGGACTGGAGATTGGCACAAGACTACTAAGTCTAGGGTTGAGCCTGTTGACAATTTGAAACATAAGACAAGCATTATGATAATCGTTTAGCTCAGCCAGTCTTAGTAACTCAAAACGGTGAAATAGAGGGCGGGTGGGGGAATTTATCTCTGACCATCATTGCATTCTGTACTCCAAGGCTGGCTTACCTTCACTGACATGGCGTTGGCTTAATCATTGGTACCTGTTCATTTACAAAGCTATATTAGGTAAACTTCCATTTTACATTTGTTCGCTGATCAAGTTGAAAGCCGTCAGTAGGTATAGCCTGAGATCAAATGATGCTATCCTGCTGTCCATATCAAGTGCGAGGACCAATCTAGGGAAGAAAGCCTTCAGCTGTTCTGCCCCACTTGCTTGGAATAGCCAGAGGTGTCAAAATATTCACATTAATTACTCCAGGTAGAAGTATAGATACTAGAGTTTTAAAATACTCCTGTAGAAGTTGAAGTATCAACTCAAGTTTTTTACTCAAGTAAAAGTATAAAAGTACTGGTTTCAAAACTACTTAAAGTATAAAAGTAAAAGTAATGTAAGGGGGGAAAAAGCCATTAAGGACAAAGGCCATTGGAAATGAATGCATCTTAGTATAATGCAAATATATTAAAGAACCATATATGTGTATTATTGAGCATTAACATGTGTTTAAGAGAGCAGGAGATATGATGACTAGTTGCCTATAAGTATTGTAATGGTGCAAAAAGTCAAACTTCAGAGGCATGTTATCATTTATGCTAACCTTTATTGGAATGTACATCCAAGTTTAGTTGCAGGAATCTGAGGGAACGGATGTAAGAACAAAACTGGACAAGAACATCTGAAACAACCACAACCAAATTCACTCTATCCGGATGGAGCAATTTAACTGGATAGTTTTTTTTTAAAGGCCGAAATGAAATAGAGTAACGAGGCTGTTTTTAAAATGTAAGGAGTAAAAAGTACAGAAAATTGCGTGAAAATGTAAGGAGTAAAAGTAAAAAGTCGTCTGAAAAATAATTACTCCAGTGAAGTATAGATAACCAAAATTTCTACTTAAGTAAGGTAACGAAGTATTTGTACTTCGTTACTTGACACCTCTGGGAATAGCCTCCAAAAAGACCTGAAGCTAAACACATTAGTCTCATTGTCTGATTTTAAAGCTCTTACAAATACATTTTTAAATGACTCTGTTGATACTTGTCACTGTTTTTAAGTACTGTAACTTATTTACTGGCACTGTTTTGTGAACTATCTTGCATTGTCCTTCTATTTCTGTTGTTGTTGATGTTGTTTTGTCTGTAACTTTTAAAGCTGTCATTTTTGGTCAGGCCTCCCTTGAAAAAGAGATCCTAGATCTCAATGGGACTAACCTGGTAAAATAAAGGTAAAATAAATAAGAGGGATGACTGTGACATGTCTGAGAAAATTTCCATCCACCACAACAGCTTGTTCGTCATGGATTGGATAAAAAAAACATGTTGCCATGTGAATGTTAATTATTCTGTGCTCTTCAAATGCTAAACGGGGATCAAAGCTATGTTAGGATGTGTATGAAAAGTTGAGCTTCCTTAACAGATCCCCCCCCCAGAAACTGGAGCAGCTTAACCAGTTTCCAGATTTCAACAACTATCTGATTTTTGTCCTCACAAGTCTCAAATCTGAGGGTATGCGTGTGCATTTTATAAACAGAAATATCTACAATAGAGCTGTTGTTATTGATAATGTCCCTTTGTATTGTTGCCTGTTTTTTTTTTTTTTGCAAACTTTTCTGTTATCTAACCTCCTCCTGCTCTGCTGCCTTTCCTTTTAAGATGAGCCCACTCGCTCTCTGAGCGGTTTGATTCTGAAGAACAATGTAAAGGCTCACTACCAGAACTTCCCTACTAACGTGGCTGACTTCATCAAACGGGAGTGCCTGAACAACATCGGGGACCCTTCACCACTTATCAGAGCTACAATCGGTATGTGTGTGTGTGTGTGTGTGTGTGTGTGTGTGTGTGTGTGTGTGTGTGTGTGTGTGTGTGTGTGTGTGTGTGTGTGTGTGTGTATGAGAAAGAGGGAAGATAGAGAAAGAAAAGGCTAGAGTGAGCTGCATTTTCTAGTTGGTGTGAGTCAGACTGTCATGTTGGAGGCTGACTTTGTGCAGGTTCAGTTGCTGTGTGGGTGCAGATGCTTTATTTTGCAGGTGTTTTTTTTTGTGTTGGATACAAAAATGAATACTGGAGCTGGAGTTCTAACAATTAATTAATCTGTCATGAAGGCATTCTGATCACCACCATAGCCTCTAAAGGAGAGCTACAGACATGGCCCGAGCTGTTGCCTCAACTCTGTAATCTGCTCAACTCTGAGGACTACA
Organism: Cololabis saira; assembly: GCF_033807715.1. Lineage (NCBI taxonomy): Eukaryota > Metazoa > Chordata > Actinopteri > Beloniformes > Belonidae > Cololabis > Cololabis saira. The sequence goes on from NC_084587.1 coordinate 32,984,710, forward strand.
ACACTTGTGAGGTAAGGCTGACATATCTGCACACACAGCTTTTATAATGACACAGTTCATGTTTGTTGTTTTGTCTTATACTGATTCTTTCTGATTTCCTCCTCCCCTCAGGGGTCTTTTGGAGCGCTGCAAAAGATTTGTGAAGATTCATCAGAGCTGTTGGATAGCGATGCTCTGAACAGACCTCTCAACATCATGATCCCTAAATTCCTCCAGTTTTTCAAACACTGCAGCCCCAAAATCCGGTTAGCTAAGTTCAAGCATGTTGCCATCTGAAGAGGTCGCTCATCTCCAGCCTTCCAAGTTAAAAACCTCTTCTTTTTTTGTCTTTCTCTCAGGTCTCACGCGATAGCTTGTGTGAACCAGTTTATCATCGGTCGGGCTCAGGCCTTAATGGATAACATCGACACCTTTATTGAGGTGAGAGATTAGACATTTTATTTACAAGGAGCTACAGAAATCTTATAAATTCAAACAGAGATGTTTTTTTTGGGTTTAGTTATCTGTTAATTAATTCAACAAGACTATATAGTTATATATAGACTATATAGTGGAGTTATAACAGTCGATTTCAAGTCTGTCATTACTTGCCACTGCTGTTCAGGTCAGACGCTGTATGGATGTTCACCAGTTAGATTTTTACTCGTAGGGATGTGCTTCGGGTTGGTGCCAGCTCAGTGCTGGAGAGTAATATCATCGTGTGACATGAGGGTAATAGGTTGGTTTGGCGGCGTTTACCACATCTACTGGCCAGTTCTATGGAGGAAGCCCTTTGCTGGTTCCTTTTGTAAATAGTTTGGTAAAAAACAGCATTTTTTTCCCGGGTTTCTGGAAGGCTTAAGCACTGCATGTTGATGAGCTTTTAATTAATATGTTAATAGATGTTGACCTCTGTTTTTTTTTTTTTATCCCCTCTGTTGAGCTTTTAGCCAAGTTTGTCTATTCACTCTGCTTCAACACTGCATGAAAGTAATACGATCACCGTGTTTGGAATATATTATCAGGGCTGCACATAACTATTTTGGTCTGGTGCTCAGAGGAGCCCCTGGATATGTGACTTGGGGCTCCAAAAACGCGGTGACCCGTCTCGCCGGATCGATAAAAGAGGGATGCAGGAATAAGTTATAGGCAAAATGATATTTATTCACTTATAAAGATGAATTAACAAATTATGGTGCGTGTTAGTCTGTAGAGTCAGTATAAAAGCTACAGTTTTTATCGGCCAGATTGGGATGCTCATGGCATATTTTGCACCTAGGGTTGCCAACTTTCAGAAATAGAAATAAAGGACGCCCCGATTTCAGCAGCGCAGGAGCCAAAAAAAAGCCCCAAAACTTCTAAACTGCATAAAAATGTGTTTATTTTATATGAAGAAAACGTGTTCTTTAATAGCATTGAACTTGCATGACTGTACAGACAGCCAACCATATAGCAGCTGAAATATCCTCCTATGCTCTGTATGTCCACATCAGCCAAGGTGTAGAATATTGCTTCAGGTGAAGAATATGGTGTAAAAGTTAACTTATTTCAATAATTCAACTAGAATATGGTGTAAAAGTTAATTTATTTCAATAATCAACTAGAATATGGTGTAAAAGTTAATTTATTTCAATAATTCAACTATAATATGGTGTAAAAGTTAATCTATTTCAATAATTCAACTTAAAAGGTGAAACTAATATATTACCTAGTCTCATGCAAAGCAAGATATGTTGAACCTTTATTTGTTATAATTTTGATGATGGAATTGTTTATTGATTTCATAAATTCATTTTTTTTTTTATTTGGGGTTTTCATAAACTTTGAGCCATAATCAGAGAGCGGCGTGTTGCTGCTGCAGGAAACTGCTGCGCGCAGTGACGGACACTGGCTGATTTATGGTTCCGCGTTGCACCAACGCAGAGCTTACGGGGTAGGATACGCGGGACCGCCAACGTACGGTGCGCGTCGCCGCGTAACATCTTGCAGCCACTTCTCGGCGAACACACGTTTTCTGTTCGGGTAGTGGTTTAGTTTGGCGTCTCTTTGTAGTTGGTGGTGGTGGAACGCCAAAATAATGACTTAATGGCGCTTGCTTCTTGGACATTTTGACGAGACGTGTCGGGGTTTGTTCAGTAAAGCTGATCCTTACCTCTCTTCCTCCCCATCCACCTCCGCAGTGAGCATGGAGGGGGACGCGCTGTGATTGGCCAGTACCAACTTTGAGTGGCAGTTCTGGGGAAAAGCTCTCGCAATAGATGTTTTAATATTAGTATTCTGGTCTGGCCACAACCAATAATATGAGCCCCAGCTGTTGGTACGCAAAAGCGCTTCGCAGCGCAAGATTGACAGCGCACTGTGGATTTTGACGGCGCATGCGCTCTGGCGGCCCACTTATGTGCAGCCCTGTATATTATCCTTTTCAGAGCCCATTCCTTGTTTTCTCATACGTTAGTTGCTTCTGTCTGTTGTTTCTCCTCTTTTAAACTCCCATTCTCTCCATTCTTCTGTCCAGAGCCTGTTTGCGCTGGCCGGCGATGAGGACAGTGAAGTACGGAAGAACGTGTGCAGGGCTCTGGTCATGCTGCTGGAAGTTCGCATCGACCGCCTCATCCCACACATGCACAGCATCATCCAGGTGAGGCTGGGATTTGAACTCGCACATCACCGTAAATTAGGGCTGGGCGATTTTGGAAAAAAATAAAATCCCGATTTTTTTTTCTCTGAAAACCCGATTTTCGATTTCGATATTTTTGGTAAAACTACAAAAGACAATGGAAAAGATTGTTTCAAATATTTTATCTGTATTTTTAAAGAAAAATAGCAAACAAATTTCCCTATTGGGAATGAAGCGCAAGTGACAACATTTACAATTTTCTTGACCAAACAAAGATGACTAGACGAGCTCTGTCTGTAATGCAGCCAGCTGCAAAAAAGGAAAATCGATTTTCCGATTTCCTTTTTTTAACATCGATTGTGATTAATAAATCCGATTTAGATTTAAAATCGATTAATCGCACAGCCCTAATCACCGTAAATATTCAACTCTTCCCCCTCACAATAACCTGTCGGTGGTTTCCCTCCAGTACATGCTGCAGCGGACCCAGGACCCCGATGAGAACGTGGCTCTGGAGGCCTGCGAGTTCTGGCTGACGCTGGCTGAGCAGCCCATCTGTAAAGAGGCTCTGTCTGGCCACTTGGTTCAGTAAGTACTCGCATGCTGTCAGGGTGCAGAGCTGGGCTGGTGATGAGATGATTTAATCTAACTTTACTTTTTTTTCCCCCTCCACAGACTGATTCCTATCTTGGTCAATGGGATGAAATACTCAGAGATCGACATTATACTTCTAAAGGTGAGCAACCTCTGACACTGAGGTATTTTTACAACCCCTCCTCTTTCCTTGGCATGTGCGTGTGCTCAGTCTAAATGAACCTGTCGTGGAAAAACCTATTAAACGCTCTTTAATATGTTTTTTCCAAATATGTGACTAACTGGACTGAAATTGAGTGTCTAAGTTCCTGAGAATAAGACTTGAGAGATGATCCAGATTTCAGTAGATTTAATTAAACCGTTGCATGCAAAAGGGTCAAAACGTACATGAGGCATCTCGATGCAGAAAGACAGTGAAACAAAGGAAGCATTATGATTTTAAGGCATAAATGATGATTCATTTTTACGATTCGAGTAGACAAAATCATTTTTAAGGTCAGTGTTAATCTTTTTTTGAGCACACTATCAGTCTGTACACTTAGTTGGGCCAAGGCTATATTTTGCTGCTCTTAGGAGTTTAATCAAGTGGCCAAGGCTGAATTTTCCATCACAGAACTCTCCTCTCTGACCTCCAGGGAGACGTTGAGGAGGACGAGACTGTTCCAGACAGCGAACAAGACATCAAGCCTCGCTTTCACAAGTCCCGTACAGTCACCCTGCAGCACGAGGGAGGGGAGGGCGAGGAGGGAGAAGACATCGACGAAGATGAAGATGACGATGACGATACGTTGTCTGACTGGAATCTACGTAAGTTATACATTTTTAATTGCACCAGATGGTAATGACAGTCAAGGTCAAGACATTATGGTCGTAAGAATTTTAAAGAATCTTTTTCTTTTTAATCCTTTACAATTTGTAGTCTTTGAATACATTTATGATTTTTATATTTGCTTTAGCAAATTTAAACCCAGGAAAGTGTGCCTAATGGGCCTAATGCACCGGAATCAAAGAAATGAAAAGCTTTTTCAGATGTCAAAAGTAAGATTAGATGACTTTTAAGCAAGAATTAAAAAAAAAAGAAGGTACAAGTTATTGATTTGTGTCAAATGGTTGAAATGCGAGTACTTGTTGAAGATTTTAACATTTTATGCTGGTTCTCAGAGTCAATAAAGAGGATTTAGATATGTTCTTGTACTTGAAATGCGAAAAAAGGTAATCTAATCTTTGTGGTGGCTTCCTGGTTCTAGGGAAGTGTTCAGCTGCAGCTCTGGATGTTCTCGCCAACGTGTTTCGTGAGGAGTTGCTTCCCCATCTCCTACCTCTGCTCAAAGGCCTGCTTTTCCATCCTGACTGGGTCATCAAGGAGTCTGGCATTTTAGTTCTGGGGGCTATTGCTGAGGGTGAGAGAGGATGTAAAAAATATAAGTCTGAGGTCTTCTTTTTATTTCAGCAAATGCTGAGCATGACCTCATTGTCACAGTAATGATCAAAAGACTGTTTCTCTTTTTAGGCTGCATGCAGGGTATGGTACCTTACTTGCCTGAGCTCATCCCCCACCTCATCCAGTGCTTATGTGACAAGAAGGCCTTGGTCCGCTCCATAGCCTGCTGGACGCTCAGTCGCTACGCTCACTGGGTGGTCAGCCAGCCCCCTGATGCTCACCTTAAACCCCTCATGACCGAGCTGCTCAAACGCATCCTCGATGGCAACAAAAGAGTGCAGGAGGCAGCATGCAGGTGAATCCTTTTTTTCTTCTTCCTCTCTCTCTATTTTTAGTTTTCTGCCACTTCCTGCTCGAATAATTTAACTCAATCCTGTGGTTTCTGCAGCGCCTTTGCCACCCTGGAGGAAGAAGCATGTACAGAGCTGGTGCCTTATCTGAGCTTCATCCTGGACACACTAGTGTTTGCTTTTGGGAAGTATCAGCACAAGAATCTGCTCATCCTCTATGATGCCATTGGAACGCTGGCAGACTCGGTGGGACACCATCTCAACCAGCCTGTGAGTAAAAAAAAAAAAAATCCCAGCAGGACATGGTTTTATTCACACCATGTTCTTATTGAATTAACTGCAGTAGCAGCAATGACGATGTTTCAATAATTTTCAATCATTTCCCAATCCCGGGATCAATAAAATACACCTTATCTTAGATTTGTGGTTTTCTTTTGTTCAGACAAGGATCCGAGGTCTTAGTTTCAAACTTTTCTGTCAGTTTTGGCAGAACTTCCAAGGAAGGGAAGTTAAAGCTATCAACACTGAAGACTAACACCTCATCTTATTTTAGAGGTCAATAGAAATTTGACCCATTTTCGTTACAATGATTTTCAATGAGTTTCAGGTCAGTGGTTTGTGGGCTTCTTTACAGCCCCATCCCACACTTCAGGTGTGTTTTCGGTCTGACCTTTGGGTCATTGCAACAACTTTGAACTCTTGCTTTTCAGTTGTAGATTTGCTGGAACTGTCGTTCTGTTTAGAGATGCAATTTTGGCCAAACTTTAGCCATCAGACTTGCGCTCTCATGTTTGAGCTGAATATTTAAGTATATAGAGGAAATGAAGGTCCGTTCATGAACTGCAAAGTGCCCAGGAATTGTGTTAACTTGCACATGGATATTTCAGACCAGCAAGCTGCTGGAACATCTGCATTGAAAGTGGTGGTTACACCTGCAGGTGATTAGTTATTCAGGTTTATTTGATAAGCAGCCCTTGATTGCTACGTAGTTACTTTATTCCTATGGAAACAAATAAGTGGCTACCCTGCATTTTGGCTTTATCCTTTGGTGTTTTTTATCTGAGATTGTCGTGACCTCATTTTACGACCTGGTGAAATGTATCTTTTTTTTTTTTTTTTTTTTTTTTTTTTTCTCTTTATACATCCTGATATGTAAAAGGCTAGAATAGATCAAGAGATCTTTTTTTTTTTTTTTCTTTTTCAAAATGATTCTAATAATAGACAGTAGAGAAATACATTTAAAAAATCCCAGATAAAATTGGACCTCCTTGTGTTTTTAGGAGTACATACAGAAGCTGATGCCTCCGCTGATAGCGAAATGGAACGAACTGAAGGATGAGGACAAAGATCTCTTCCCTCTGCTGGAGTGTCTGTCATCTGTTGCCACGGCGCTGCAGAGCGGCTTCCTCCCGTACTGTGAACCTGTCTACCAACGATGCGTCACGCTCGTCCAGAAGACCCTGGCTCAAGCCATGGTGAGCCAAAACAAAAGAATCATTTTCATGTTACTTAAAACCCATTATTATTATCCTCATTTTATGTTGCTGCTAATTCACAGAAATGACCCTCCATGTGTTTGTTTCAGATGTACAGCCAGCAGCCAGACCAGTATGAAGCGCCTGACAAGGACTTCATGATTGTTGCGCTGGACCTTTTAAGCGGCTTGGCTGAAGGCCTTGGGGGGCACGTGGACACGCTCGTCGCTCGCAGTAACATCATGACCCTCCTGTTCCAGTGCATGCAGGTGAGGAGAGTTCACAGGAGTCTGAGGAAACAAGGGAGGTCTTGTCTCCTAATTTTTTTGGGGGGGGGGTCTGTACTAGGTAGTAAACATGTATGTACTGTAGGAATGGGCGATATTTTACCGTTCACGATATACCGTCAAAAAAATTCTCCACGGTAAGAATTTGTCATCTCGTGGTAAAAACGATAAATTCCTGTTGATGACGGAAGGAAGGAAGAAATGAGCCAGAATGAATGAAAGAAAGAAATAAAGAAAGAAAAAAGAAAGAAAGAAATGAGCCAGAAAGAAAGAAATGAGCCAGAAAGAAAGAAAGAAAGAAAGAAGGGAAGGAAGGAAGGAAGAAAGAAAGAAAGAAAGAAAGAAATGAGCCTGAAGGAAGGAAGGAAGGAAGGAAGGAAGGAAGGAAGGAAGGAAGGAAGGAAGGAAGGAAGGAAGGAAGGAAGGAAGGAAGGAAGGAAGGAAGGAAGGAAGGAAGGAAGGAAGGAAGGAAGGAAGGAAGGAAGGAAGGAAGGAAGGAAGGAAGGAAGGAAGGAAGGAAGGAAGGAAGGAAGGAAGGAAGGAAGGAAGGAAGGAAGGAAGGAAGGAAGGAAGGAAGGAAGGAAGGAAGGAAGGAAGGAAGGAAGGAAGGAAGGAAGGAAGGAAGGAAGGAAGGAAGGAAGGAAGGAAGGAAGGAAGGAAGGAAGGAAGGAAGGAAGGAAGGAAGGAAGGAAGGAAGGAAGGAAGGAAGGAAGGAAGGAAGGAAGGAAGGAAGGAAGGAAGGAAGGAAGGAAGGAAGGAAGGAAGGAAGGAAGGAAGGAAGGAAGGAAGGAAGGAAGGAAGGAAGGAAGGAAGGAAGGAAGGAAGGAAGGAAGGAAGGAAGGAAGGAAGGAAGGAAGGAAGGAAGGAAGGAAGGAAGGAAGGAAGGAAGGAAGGAAGGAAGGAAGGAAGGAAGGAAGGAAGGAAGGAAGGAAGGAAGGAAGGAAGGAAGGAAGGAAGGAAGGAAGGAAGGAAGGAAGGAAGGAAGGAAGGAAGGAAGGAAGGAAGGAAGGAAGGAAGGAAGGAAGGAAGGAGCGAGCGAGCGAGCGAGCGAGCGAGCGAGCGAGCGAGCGAGCGAGCGAGCGAGCGAGCGAGCGAGCGAGCGAGCGAGCGAGCGAGCGAGCGAGCGAGCGAGCGAGCGAGCGAGCGAGCGAGCGAGCGAGCGAGCGAGCGAGCCTGAAAGAAAGAGTAGTTTAGTAGTATTTAGTATCTTTTAGAGCAGTGTTTTGGCTCCAAAGACTGAATGTGGTGATAGATTTATAGATACAAAGGTGGAGTTGAATTGGTATTTTTTTTATCGTCATTTTTATCGTTATCGGGATAAATGCCAGAAATTATCGTGATACATTTTTTAGTCCATACCGCCCATCCCTAATGTACTGTAACTATGCCACATTTTTTATTTATTTTTGGGTGTGTGTTTATGGATAAAATCTATTTTTTCTGAGTTAGCTTCAGACTCACTGAATAGTGTGTCCACTATCATTTCATCACAAAAGCCACTGTAACAGGGGCTTTGTTCCACTGACCTGGTGGCAGCTAATATGTTATAGTCATGTCTGAATTGCATGGCCTGGTGTTTTTAGCTTAGCTGGGGTCTCGTTACATATATGCATCACTTTCTACATGGGGACAAGTTGTAATTCTGAAATGTCGTAGTCTCTGTGACATTTCAGAGACTACGGGGGAGACGGGCAGGTTTGGTTTCAGATGAGCAGGATTGTGGAGTGCAGCTTCTAGTGCGGTTGTGATGGAGGAGAAGTTGTTCTCTGCTTCCAAATACAGCTTTTTTACACAGGCCCAGCTTGTTTTGCACGTTAGTGTAAGCTGCTATGATAATGCATGATGTTGTAGAAATCTGATTCTACAAAGCCTTCTGTGTTAATGGCTGCTTCAGCTTGTCTAATCTCATGCAAATGGCAAATACTACGTGCGCCACTGCACTTCATCACAGGACTGAATGAATTAAGCAAAGATGAAGATTAATGCAAAACCAACCAGTGACTGACAGCTACTGCTTTACCAGATGGATGAAGCCAGTGATTTATTTTGTTTGAAGTGGCTTAAAGAATGTCATCCATTTTTATTTTTTTTATATAATTTTTTTTTTTTAAACTGTACTTTTGATCAGCTCGTTCTCTCATTTAGAAAGTTTGTCATGTTTCTCTATTTTTCTGTGTCTTTTGTTCAAGGATACGATGCCCGAGGTGAGGCAGAGTTCGTTTGCTCTGCTGGGTGACTTGACCAAGGCTTGTTTCCCTCATGTCAAACCATGTATCGGTAATTATTTCATTGTTCTCGCTTTGCTCATTCATCTCTATTTGTGGGGGCTTCGCTGATGCTAGTTAAAACTAGCCTGATTGATCAGACCCGCTAGAAAAAAGTAGGGTCTGAAAACAATCCATAGGGCCTCCCCGAACGGTTGCTCATCAAATGCACTTATTTAGTGCTACGACCAATCAAAACAATGACCTTAAGTCTTTAAACAGCAAATGCTGATTTTAGCACTATCTTCTGTTCAGATTTCAAAGAAAAAGTCAAAATCTTCAACTGATTATGCCAAAGCTGATTCAAACAGCTGATAATCTTCAACTGTAGTCGTCTACACTGTTTGCATCCAGATTACGTTGCCGCTCTGTCGTCACTGTGAAAAGTGTGCCCAGACACTAGGGGTGTAACAATATATCGTGCCAATTTCGCGATACATAAACGTCACGAAACGTGTTGTGGAGGTGACAGTGTATCGCAATATTGTGTTATTAATATTAATCTATTGTGTTGACTAGAACGGCGCATCCAACCACGCGTGCCGACCGCGCCTCGACCTGCGGACCAAAATCTTACTCCGCTCAGAAGAAACTAGTCCCGTTTTGCGGTCCCGATCACGGGACTCTTGGGGGTTTTGAGCTCTGAACTTTTAAGTCTGGTGTAGAGTTAAGCCTTACCTTATTAAATTAAACCTTTTCGGGTCGTGAGTAGGATAAACATGGAGACAACTTCTGCACCTAGTGCCGTACTGTGGCGTATCACTCCGCCCAATCTAAAACAGACTAATCACTACAGATAAACTGACTAGTGTCATTATAGTCCCCGATTTACATCAGAATATATTTATAAAATAATGAACCCTGAATTACCAAAATAACCTTCTTAACAAAAATAAATCTCCTCTTACACTTATAAGGTGAGCATGAATCAATCTGTTTTATCATGTAAAATTGTATGTATTTATTTACTTTTATTTATTTATTTGATTTTAGTTGTTAAATTTCTGGAAAAGAAAAAAGTCAAATCATACATGAGAGAAACTATTCAGTTCGTGGCTAAATATTTTTATTTGTATGAAACTGAAGATGCATAATGCAAACCTGCCATTTACTTTTAGTTCAGTTTGTGGAAAATGGTTGGCCTGGCTTTCTCTTTAAAACTTAAACAGTTATAAAGCATTACAAACTGTAACAATAGGGCAATTGCACAGCATTGTTTTGTATTTTGTGTCTTTCAAATACAAGACCATTTTTTCTAGTCATATGTTTCTCATGCAAGGTTGTTAAAAAAATACTGCTATAATATCGTATCGTTATCGTGACCTCAATGTCGGGTATCGTATCGTGAGATTAGTGTATCGTTACACCCCTACCAGACTCTCCAAGGACAGACTGATTTGATTGGTTCCAAGACTTTTTGACATATTTAATGAGCTTTAAAGAGATTGTAGCTGGACGTACCTGCAAAGTAAATTAAAATTTAGCTAGCGGTACATATCAATTTCTAGGCTAAGTGAAAACCTAAGACACAGTGGATGCATAGTTTATTTGCACCCCTAAATTATACAAATACCATCTGCGAACCATCTGCACAATTTCTAGGGGCAAAGCATCTCTGCAGATTTCCCACACCTTTAAACAGTTTGTCGTCCCTTGTTTGTGTTTTTTTTTTTTTTTCAGACAGGTGGTATAGCTTTCTTTAATTGATATGTTTTGAATACACCAGTAGTCTTCCTCAAAAGGTCTTGCGTGATGTTGTCATGACTTGCTCACTGTTTTATGGGAAAAGTCCAGTCAGCACAGGAGGATTGTGCCCCCTGCTGTTTGAGGCTCTGCAAACGACGGCATCCTAGGGGGGGTAAAAGATGTGTGCCCCCTCATCTCTGTTGATTGTCCTCGGGGCTCGTTTTCTGATCTTGATAGCTGCCTTGATCCAGCGATGGTGTTTTTATTGCTTTCGGCACCGGTGACCTGCTTTTCCTGTTTGCAGTGGTTTGTTTTGGCTGATTTCATGTTTGTTTGTTTATTGTTTGTTTGAGGAAGACTGCAGGTGTAGTCGAAACATGTCAAGGTAAAAAAACTTTAGAACCTGACTGACAAAAGAACCGTAAACAAGATAAACTTGTAAGACGGTATGAACATAATCTCCTGCACAAGTGTAGGTTGGACCAATAATGAACCATTTCACAGGTGGACAGACACTGGCCTGTCCACAAGCTTCAGCTGCGATAGGTTAAGAGAACTGGCCACTGACACTAGTGGTGATAATAGAAACTGGTTTGAAGGGGATCCTTGAAAAAAAATGGAGATAAATGCATAGTACGCTTTTTATAATTTATACTTAAATCCCAAAGTTTTACCAGGGAAAGGTGTTGCTGCAAAGGATCACAAGCTACGCACAAAAGTGTCCTGGGAACACTGCTTTTAAACGGGATACAGGTAGTGATGCACCGATTGTTCGGTAACCGAAATTGTTCGGCAGAAAATGCCAAAAAAACACTTTCGGTGTTCGGTGGAATAAGTGGGGAAAAAAACCGAACAATTAATAACGGCGTTGTAAAATAAGGAAATAGACTGGCCGCTCCGTCCCGTAACGTTGTGCACTACATAAATCGTTGGCCAACCAAAAACTAACCCCATAAGAATTTTACCTAACATTCACCAGGAGGTGGAACCAAAACAACATAATGCTGGGAAATTAAAAATGTTTAATTTTTTTTATGTTCAATAAATATTTTTTACCTTGTAATTTTGTAAAAGATTTTTTTCTTTGAAAAGCATGCCTAAATCAAATGTATTTGATTCATGCAATAGTGAAAAAATTGGAAAAATAAATGAAAAACTGCTGAAGAACCATGTTCAGTATTGTTCGGTATTCGGCCAAGTGTTTATTATTAGTTTCGGTTTCCCCGCAAATTTTCATTTCGGTGCATCACTAGATACAGGACTTGAACTAATAAGTTGATGCATGAGTGATGGTGGATCATATCAATGTGTTCATGAAAATGTTGCATCAACTTTGTTTTTGCTATATATCTATATTTTTTTATCTCTCGTGTCTCCTTTTCATAAGCTGAATTCATGCCAATCCTTGGAACAAATCTGAACCCAGAATTCATCTCTGTCTGCAACAATGCTACCTGGGCCATAGGAGAGATCTGCATGCAGATGGGTTAGTTGCAGCAACTTTATATATTTCTGTGGTTTCAGTGAAATGGTTGTGCCTTTTAATAACAGATGTGTGATGCTTTGCTTCCCTACCCCGTCAGGAGTGGAGATGCAGCCGTACATCGCAATGGTTCTAACCCAGCTGGTTGAGATTATTAACCGACCAAACACGCCTAAAACCCTGTTGGAGAACACCGGTACGTGATTGCACCGATAAGTTTATGTACATATATTTCAGACGTGGATAACACTCTTCTAACAGCTGTGACTCATTTCTGTTGTCGTCTTTCAGCCATCACCATCGGCCGGCTGGGCTACGTGTGTCCTCAGGAGGTTGCTCCCATGCTGCCACAGTTTATCCGGCCCTGGTGAGACGCTGCTTGACTTCTTTCAAGCTTGATTTGATTTGACCAGGCTTCTGACATCCTCTTACACAGTAACGGTTACAGTTGGACTGTTGATCATTTATTTCAGTCTTTGACAGTAGGAGTCATGGTTGGTCATTTTTGCACTCTGCAGGTGTACATCTCTGCGCAACATTCGAGACAACGAGGAGAAAGATTCGGCCTTCCGTGGGATTTGCATAATGATCGGTGTGAATCCCGGAGGTGTGGTGCAGGTGAGATATGGTACACTGTAACTGCACGTGCCGTAGGGCTTGACCTGGAGACCTCACGCCGCTTGTTTCATGGCCCTTCAGGATTTCATCTTTTTCTGCGACGCTGTGGCCTCCTGGGTGAATCCGAAAGACGATTTAAGAGACATGTTCTACAAGGTAGAGTCTCGTGGCACTTGCACTTCCTTTCTTCAGCTCATCAGATTTCAGCTCTCAGCTAAAGATGTTGAGCGTGTGTCCCTTTTTGGCTCTTTCCAAAGATCCTGCATGGTTTCAAGGAGCAGGTCGGAGAGGAAAACTGGCAGCAGTTTTCAGAGCAGTTCCCCCCACTGCTGAAGGAGAGACTGGCAGCTTGCTACGGTGTTTAGATTCTCTACACCCACCCAAGAGGTACACCCACATCCAGCATTAATTTAAGGTATGATTAAAAATGTACGAATCAGGATTGCAACTAACTTCGGTGTCCTCTCCTCTTTTTATTGGTCCGTCCAGGTGAGCCAGCAGGAGGAGGGTGAATGGGAAACTCATCCATCTGTGTATTGCACTGCCCTGATCTGGGGGGAGGGAGAGGGACGCTTTTGGCCGCTCCCCCTGATGGACGGCCCCCACGCCCTATGTGTTTGTCCATAGAGGGAGGGTGGGCGGGTGGGAGGGAGGGACAGGGGGGACACCTCTAGATAAACTAGGCAGGGACCCGACACAGAAAATAAAAACTAACTGGTAGGGACAGATACAGAGAGGAGGACACACGGGAGAGTCGGAGGGACAGGACAAGTTGGGAAATAGAGCAGCGCAGAGAAAGTTCAGGGAACGAGAGGGAGGGAAAAAGAAGCTACAGAAAGGTCTGTTATTTGGCTGGGAGGACAGGGACAGTTGAGATTTTAATAGGATTCTTAAACTTGAGGGTAACTTAGCTTCACCGACAGACAAACCAACCTACACGGACTGACGCACGTAAAACTTGCACATGCTGTACATGCAGTACAGGGAACAGACTGTGGGTGGCACTATAATTTAGACTTTTTGAGAGCTACTACTTGTAGTTAGGGACAGACAGGTGTTTAAAACTCCTCATCATCTGGGTAATAACTTTATGTTCCGGGGAATAGGATTCAGTATCAACGACTTCATCTGTACTCACTGAATTCTACTTAATTGTAACGTAATTTCGCTTCTCCAGTGTTTCCTACCTTCATTTTTGACCAGAGTGCTGCTTCTCAGAGCTATCCACCTTTCACACATTTTGCTGTTGCATTTTCTACCTGATCAAACGACAGAGCAAGTGTCTTTCCTTGTGACTTCACAGAAACCATTCCTCTTGGAAGGGAGGATTAGGGCTAACACATCTGTTTTCTCACCAGAGTTGGAGGAAAACGTACAAAGAAAATCGCGACCTTAGTCATGTCTTTGAGGTTCAGCGTGTTTGTGTGAGTGGCTGTGTGCTCGTGCAGTTCGTAAATCCTTACTTCGGCATTCTGTGTTAACGGTGTATGAAATACGTGTCGTTTTTGATATGGTACCGAGCTAAAACTTGATTCCCATTGCAATGTCCTTGGCACCTGTTAACTGTGACCAAGTGTTTTTGTGTATATGTGTGTATGTTTATGTGTGTGTGTGTGGTTGTGTGTGTGTATAAGTGGGCACGTGTGAGTGAGTGTGTACGTGTTTGTCCGCATTCGTACTGATATCCATTTGATGCCATATTGATATCTTTAGTAAAAAAAACAAACAAAAAACAGTGATTGGCAGTGTCATTGTGATCTTTATCATGTTTTATTGTCTTTTTTTTTTCGCTGCTACTGATGTTTTTTGTTTCTATAGTGGACTTAAATTCACGTACTTAACACAATAATTGAATTAATTCTATATTCAGTGACTGTTGAGTTGTTTTTTGCACTTTTTATTTTATTTGGTTTTCCTTTCTTTTTTATTTGTATGGTATTTTTTTTAACCTCACCCATATGATATGTCTTGACCCTAATGTCAGTGTTTGTCATACTGTGTTGCACTGTGAAATTAAGTGTCTTTGACTGGCAAAAATATCCCAATACTAAATGGCAAATAAAAACAACTTTGTGAAACTGCGACTAATCCGCACTTTTACAATGACTAACCTTGCCATATTGCTGGTGTGCGTGCGTGTGCGTGCGTGCGTGTGTGTGTGTGTGTGTGTGTGTGTGTGTAAGATCCTGCATGAGTTGGTGTGCATGAGTACAATTTTTTTAATTTATTTTTCTCCTATGAGCATGCTTTTATTTTATGGTCAGATGGCATTTGTATGACGTAATGAGCGCAAATAAGATTTGTCCGTCTATAAGGGATGTAGCCTGCCCCAGCTAATGTGTGCATGCTTTGTTTTTCTTTGTTTTTTTTGTTTTCTTTTCCACTGAGTGGGTGTGTATGTATGAAGTATATTCCAGAGTAAAATGAATACCCTTTACGCACCAACACACCACCTCACAAGAAGAGAGCACAGTACACTTAAAGCAACGCTATGTTGCAGGGTTACTTCTGACCACATGGGAGAATATAGATCTGTTCTGTTGGCAAAAGAGCAACTGACTATAGCCAAGCGCCAACAGGCTCGTGCAGAAGTAACATTTTTGGCAGTGCCTCGGTTGGCTCCAAAAGCAAGTAAAACTCAGATGCCTCCAATGTTAGAATATCCAACTTTAGAGCAGAAATAAACATATGTACAGCCTGGTTTAAAAAAAAACAAACAAAAACCATTGTTGTCTTAATCATTTGATTTCATATCTATGACAACCTTCTTCCATATAGGGAGAACTTGCATAATGCAATATATTTATTTCTAATGTGATTGACAGTTGGCTCAGCTGATGGCCAGCCATGATCACTTTCTCATCCATGATTTTCACGCTACTGAGCTTACTGAAGCAATTACTTTATACTAACCCTGTATTGTCTCTAAACACAACCAGAATTGTTGATTTCGCCATTGAAACATCTGCAAACGTCTGCCGATATCTCTGCAGCTATATGGCGGTGATCGGCTGAAGGAGCTGATAGCCACTAACTTTGACTGACATGGTGGGCGTGTTCTGGTCGGCTTCCCAGCCCATGTTGTTGTGGGCCGTACAAAGAAAAGAGGCATCAGAACTGCTCTTCTGAAACCAATGAGTCACTTAATGCTTTGTCCACTGTATTTACAGTCTTTGACGATACTGCACTAATGAGTAGGGACGGTCTGACGCATCTTGTGTTACCACTTTGTCACACTAGAGTTGCACTTCATTGTTTTAAACAGACTGCTTCAAAATTAATGGACACTCCCATAGGCTTTTTTTTTTTTGGAGAGTCCTATTTGAAGCCTCTTTTTCATCTCTTTCATCTTAAATTTACCTTGGCCAGCTTAGCTTACACCAAACAATGAGTTCCTTCAGATATGTAATGTGTCTATATTGAGAGGCGCAACATTTACCACCCCCAAAATGGTTAACGTGATACCCATGCTACCCTTTAGCCAGTGGTTTGGGTTAGTCAACTTGGTGCTGAAACAATCTGAGGTGAAAGTCGCTCGACCAGAGGACCCAGCTGCTGCAAGAGGTCGAACTCGATGGACCAGAGCAGTCCAGATGTGTCCTCTGGTTAGCCCTGGCTTGGAACCTTCAACCGGGTGTGAAGATGGCTGCTTCTTTCCGGCTGCTTGCATAAGCTTTGCCCCAAACTTTTCTTTGCTGGCCTCTTAGTATAGTTAATAGTGCAAAAACCCACATATCTTTAAAATAAGTGATTATATTCTATTAGACCTTTTTCCCAGCTTAGTGAAGGTGTTTAGTAGCTAAAGTGTCAGGTAAATGTTTGACATCAGATGTAACCTGTCCATCAAACACCATAGACCTAGTTATGCATACATTTGTGGCTTTATATCATTTTACCTGATGAGGTACAATTCATGTCATGGATGTAAAATCTAGTCATGGAGCCTAAACAGTTTTTTTAACTGGGCTGTTAATATGTTTAGACTCACCAGACAGTTTATCAGGTAGTCCAGGTGTGCATAATAAAGCAGCTGGTGAATGTAAAGGCTGAATTATGCTTCTGCGTCAAAATGGCGCCGTGCCTACGGCGTGTGGTTTGGATTGACGCAGAGGACACGCCGTCACCTGCGCCGTCAATGACGTGCACCTCCCGAAAATTGTAACTACGCGTCGAGGCGACGCAGACCACACGCAGACAGAGAGGGCTGTGATTGGTTCGTTTGAAAGCGAAGCATTTCCGGTTTCCGGTTTGAAGCAGTAGTGAACTTCCTGGGCTCTTTTCTTCGTTTATGTGTGATTTTTTTTTGTTTTTGTTTTTTGCACAATAGTTGTCCTTATTTCTTTTATTTACTGTGACCGGAAAAAGTCGGATAAACCATTCAGAAAAAGATCGCTAACTAGTGGCCGCGGGGGGTACTGCACCGCGACCAAATGGAGTGACTGAGAAGTCCGAAGGGTTCAGCACGGCGTCACGGCTGCGGCGTGTGCTCTGCGTTGGTGTGACGCAGAAGCATATTTCAGCCTTAACTCTGCTGCACAGCTGGACAATTTAACACAGAGGTCAGCAGACATCGACTCACTTTTGTCTTCTCAACGGACCACTGTCTTCCCCCTGTGGTCTGTCGAGTTGATCTGCAATATTCTTGTAGATGACTGTCAGACAAGAAAACCAGATGCAGTTCCTTTGACTTCTACCAGGGGTGGACACACGACAGCTCTTGTTACATGCTTCCCCCATCTGGTCAGAAGTGGTGTTGCTACATAGGGTGACTTTAAAAAAAGAGCTAGTACACTGCCAAAGAGCAATAGCCACTAAAATTTGAAGATGCACAGTAAGTAGAAGGAAGCTGCTGTTTCAGTAATAAATAACTGCATCATGCTGATGTGATCCTGCAGGGACAGCAGGGCTGTAACAATTTAGTCAAAGTTGAGCTTTGCCAGAAATACACTGGGAATTCTATTTTTTTTTCACATGAAATATGCCAATGTTTTGGAGCATGTCGACATTTGGACACAGAAATATGTTGGTATTGGATTTGACCAAGACTGTGACCACTAAGATAATCAAACGAATCATTAGTCATTTCAAAAAGGAGACAATCTGAGTTCTTCTCTTTTTCCACTCTTTTAACAAAGAGCTTGTACAAGAATATTTCAGAAAATATATTTGTAGGTTATTCATTTATTTTCCTTTTTTAATTATGTTTGTAGATCCATGAACAGTTTTTGTATTTAAAAGGCCAGTATATATGTTCTTTGGATGATACTGTAGTAATCTGTTTCAGTGGCAGTGTTTTAATGCCAGTAGTTTGAATGAAAGTAGACGTGGGAAATCTCTGAAGATGAGAGCTTTTTTTCTGAATTCTGTTTTTGTAATTAAGAGCTTATTGTTCCAATAGATTTCAACTTGGAAATAGACTGGGCTAATTTACAATATTCACAATATTACTGACTAAAACACTTTGGTACCCTACTTTCAGCAGTTGTTCCCTTTATTTTGAAGGCGGAAATGAAATAAAATGCTTTTAAGTCTATTATATGCGTTATAGTTTATGTGTGTAAACCTTAATGAAATCCAGGTGGGTTGTGGATTTTCTAAATAAATCAAGTTATGCATGCTGAAGAATGGTTGTTATACTTTCCGGTCTTTCTTCCAAAAGAGGAGATTGGAGCATAACCTACACTGGAAAAGATTTGCAAAGCCTATAGGGTAAACTTAAAGTGATGTATTTTCTTTGTGCAAGGTGGGATGTTGTAAATATCTGCACACACTCAAAAGGAACTTATCTTTGACCCCTTAAAATATAACTTTTTTTGAATGTTTTCTTGCTCTCTAAAACGGAGCAGCCTGCTTCACCAGTTTCTCTGAAATGAAATGTGACGTAACCTGAAATATGCTCAGACCGCTCTCGCAGAAAGTCTGCTACTGTCTACCTCTCAACACAAAACTTCCAACAGATGCTTTTTATCACAACAAAGTAAAATATGCTAAAAGCTAAAAATGTCAACACTTAATGCTTCACTGTCTTAAGATTACAGAAGTTCATATCTATGACCATCTATAGAATCAGTGCAGAGATATTTGGTGCAAGATGCAATTGACTCCCTGTCAAATGGAGTGGATGTGGGGGGGGGGGTGTCATAATGGTCATAATTGACCATATTTTTTTTTAATTTTCTATTCCAACTACAATATGTCTAAGGCAATAGTTAGTGCTGTACTTTATTTCAAAAGCAATTGTCCTACATTTTTGTAATTTAACCATTTTAAGTAAAAAAATATGTCAATTGTTGAAACTAAGATTTCGTTTTTCTGACAGATACTTATTTTGAAATGAATCGTGGCATCATAGTTCAAGAAGTGAAAAAAAAAGGTAAGAATAGACAAATAGTTCTCAACACTGGTTACAGTTTTATGAGATGTTTCTAATACACAAATGGGCAAAATGCCCCCTAGTCGTGGTTTAAGAGTGTAAACCATTTTTGAATTTTATGTAAATTTTATTTGACTGCTTCCTTCCTGAATAATTGTATCATTATACAAAAATGTTTGCACATAATAAATGTTGTGGCTTCATATTTCTCTGAATCACTTTGTGCCTGACATGTCCCTTTGGTGTGAAATTTAAGGTAATATTTTTGGCAACCTAGAACTTTCGGACTCATTTTCACATTACCAACTCAAACCTCTGATCTCATTTGTCTGAGGTACCTTGCTGCTACACAGGCTTTTGTTTCGAGCTGGATATCCAGCCTTCAAGCTTGTTTGCCCTGAAGCTTGGGGCGGTAAGTGTCCAGGAAAGTCCCTGCACTGAGGTCTTTTGGTCACAAAAGGCCAAAAAAAAAAAAAAAGGTTTCATGACAACATCAGAGCAATTCAGATATGAATTTGATATGAAGATTTTTAAGTGCTGCAAGTTTTGAGAGATGACATTTTAAGCTGTTTAAAAAAAAACCAAAACAAATATTCTCAGGCTTCTCATTTTACAGGAGCGTCCTTATTTAGCCCTTTGTTCACATCCCAGTGAATTCACTGTTGTCTAGAAGCCGGGGCAGACTTTTATATGAAACCTTTGGTGACTAAAGTTGACTGCATGCTCTGATGAAGTTCATAGCCCACGCAGCAACAAGTTCACATTTCGTCCAGCAGTACACTGCAGCCCAGCATGTTGATAGTTGGCAATGCAGCAAACAAGAGTATGTGGATCCAGAAGTATTTTGAAGTGGCCGTGTGCCCGATCTTTGTTATTTGGAATTAGCTCATCGTGTGGTGATGTGGTAAAACAAAAACTAACACTGTTGCTGAATTTTTAAACATATTCTGAAAGTTTATTTTACAACGGTCGAGGTTCAAACCAAGCACAATGTTGAGCATTTTTCCAAAGTGAGTCCACCTTTCCTTTCCAGTACACACGTACACATGGAAATCATTCTGGACAATTTAAGAGAAGCACTGAGGTGATTAATTGTTTTAAATGATCTTCATCTATTGCTATGCATGTACATTTACAACTGATATGATCTAATTTAAGAAAGAAAATATACATATATAACTACTGAAAGACTCAAAGGGACCTGTTGCAAATATAGTCACATGAAATCGTTTGGTAGCGATATATTTCCCAGAGTTAACAACAGAAACGTGTATCTTCTGCAGATGGAGCTCAAATCAAGCAGATCCGGATAATGTCATGGACCTAGAGGTGCACAGGAAATCATACAGATGCGTTAACTTGAAAATAACCAAAATATGAAGCTGGGATATGCAGGAATGGAGATGGAAAAAAAAAAAAGACTATACCTGCAGCTGTGACCCTTTAACCATATAGAAACAATGCACATGCTGTGACCCTTCATCACCTTCCAACAGTAAAAATCTACCAATGTAGCCAAACTGACCACATGTAACAGAAAAAGGAAGCTAACGTCATACAGGTCCAGAAGGAGGATGGCAAGCTCAGAATGTTGGATGCAACTTCAGTTCTGCATCTGTATTTGGTCATACCTGAGACTTGTCCATCTTTTTTGGGGTCCCCCCCCCCCATAATTTAAGCAGTTGTTGATAATACTGGAACAGACAACTGTCCTGCAGGATGTTCATACTCTGAATTAAAGCTGCTATATGTAAGATTTATACTTATAAATATACAGAAGTCAAACTGTACATATATGGGTCCTCTAGCAGATGTCTAGGAGCAGGATCTTTGCTTTTCCTAGGATTGCGCTGATCTGGACCGAGATCTCTGATGTTGTTCTTGGGATCTGCAGGAGCCACTCTCCCAGTGCTCCAAGTGCTCCAACTTCTACTGGCACCACTACTGTCTTCACCTTCCAGATCTTCTCTAGCTCTTAATTCAACCTTCGGTACTCGTCCAGTTTCTCGTGTTCCTTTGTCCTGATGTGGCAATCCCAAGCAAATCAATCACCACTGCTCTTTTTTGGAGTTTGCCGACCACCCCAATGTCCTGTTGGTTAGCCATCACCAGTTTCAGTCTGGATCTAGAAGTCCCGTGGGATCTGTCCTTTTTCATTCTCTATCACCCGTGGAAGTATACATAAATATAAATATGAATTTATATGCATAAAATAGCAAAGGGGGTACAGCAAAATGCTGTGCTTGCAAGTGGAGATGATCTGGCAGGTCTTGTAATACCACTTTGTTACCACTAGAGGCTTTTATACAAAGCACCTATCGAAAGCGCTGCCATTGTCCTGTTTTCCCTCCTTCTTTCCTTTTTATAGTTTTATAGTCCATATACAGTATGTGCAAGACAGAGAATTGGTACTTAAAACAAAAAGAGAAAAGAACCATTTAATAAAAACATTCTTCTTTCAATAATGCTCTCCTGCTTCTTATCCTTTCACTTCCATCTCATCAGTCACAAGTTGCTGAAGAGCTCTTGTTTCTTGCTCCAGTCCATTGGGGGCGCTCTCTTCTTATTGCGGGTGCCCAGGGCCCTTAGTCTAGCCTCTGCAGCTGTGGGGCTCAGGCGAAGGCCGGTTTCCATGAAAGGGTCCGAGGTACGTCTGTCATCCTCATCAGGAACCTGCAATACATGCAGACAGACATGATTTTTGTTTCTAATTATTGGACCGGCTTCCCTGGCCCTCACATCAATCTTCTCTCACCTGAAAGCTCATGTCTGAGCTGCTGATCTCCGACTGGGTGGTGGAACTTCTGGAGGACTGGGACGCTGAGCTCCCATTGGCTCGGGATTTTGGAGACAATTGTGTTTCCGGAGAGTCTGTCAGAGTGACGTTTATGATCGGCGCATCTGCAGCAGGGAGTTCAATTGTTGGAGAAGGTGTTGGCGGCGTGCTTTCTGTAGGTTGGTCATCCACGTAGACCTCTGTGAGAAAGCAGGCAGAAACGAAGTTAAACGTTTCCTTTTGAGCACAGAGAGTTTTACGTAAGCAAGTGTACTTTTTGACCTTTGGTATGGCTGCTCGTCGGTGTGATTCCCAGTCTCTGGAAGAGTTCATCCGTCGCCTGGTCGACCACTAGGAGGCGGACTTCCTCCCCTCCGGCTCTGATGAGCGCCACCACCTCTGAATGCTTCAAGCCCTCTGTAGTCACTCCATTTATCTGAAATGGATAGAAATGAAACATCAGAAAAAGCAGCGTAGGACATTGAAGGCAAAGGAAAAAAATAGCCACAGCAAAACATGAGGAGCAGGATGAGGCGCAGCGCATTTTACTGAAAAGATGAAAACCAGATAAGAGCTTGGGAGGGAAGACATTTGCATGAATTCTCTTCCTGCCTCCACATTCTTCCTCTACACTTTATTAACTGAACACTTCATTCAGATGGAAATAGAAACAAGCGAGTGGATCTGTAAAACTGTGACACAAACACAGGTAACAGATAATAGCCTTTTGCTCCAAACTCACTCGTCCTCTCTCATCTGTCCTTCTTCTTTCCAACACCTCTATTCCAGTAACACCTCAAACACCTCAATGACCGTAATTGTTCAAATAAAAACTTTTCAGTCGCACCTCGACAAGTCTGTCTCCAGGCTGAACACCTGCTCTTTCAGCAGCTGAGTCGGGGTCCACGGCTCGCACAAACTGTCCACGCCTTTTCTTATCGCTGTGCAGGTTGAAGCCGTAGCCGCACTCCCCCTTTACCAAGAAGCACAGACGAGGCAGGAGCTCAACTGCCGGCTCGGGTGAAGACTCAACCTGCAGGTAGAGTTGGAGAAGAGACAGTAGCAAAGATGAGAAAGGTGCAGGAGGTGGAGTACCCACCTGAATGACACTCGGTTAACGAGTGTGCTTTTATCTACTCCTTTCAAGTAAAACCTGTTGCAAAACAGACCAGAACAAAGCAAAACCTGCCAATGTATACCACTGGAGTGCAGTGATACTTACTAATTGATCTGAACAATCAGCAGTCATACATGAACAAAGAATACAGGTGCCTTGGGAAGTCCAAAATCATGTTTAGGAAGTATGCAGTATAAACACTATAAAACTGACAAAACACTGGCAATAAGGGTACAACATTGCAAAATTGTACCCAGCCTCACGCAGCCAACCACTAACAGTGAAAAGTCAGAGTAGGTGAATTGAGAGAGAGGGAGAGAAAAAAAAAGTAAGCGAACTGAAAGCTAAAAGCAGAGCTTTCAGTTTCAGAAAGACAGGTGCTATTAGGAAGCTGTTGTGTTGGATTGGTTGGGTTAAGTATGGCCAGTAATTCAGAAGATTGTGAGAATGGTCCAATCGTTCTATGAAGACTTCCAGTGTGCAGTGGAAGACCAAGGAGAAATATGCGAGTGGTTCAATCTTAAAACCGGCGTGAAACAGGGATGCAACATGTCCGGCTTCTTGTTCTTAATAGTAATGGATTGGATAATGCGTCGGACAGTTAAAAAAGGAGAAAATGGGATTCGCTGGAAGCTGACATCAAAACCCGACGACCTGGACTTTGCGGACAACGAAGCATTGCTCTCCTCCACAAAACGACATATGCAGAGTAAAACAACACAGATGAACGAAGAGGCCAAGCGAGTAGGACTCGGGATCAATACACAAAAAACAAAAACTATGAAGATCAACGCAAGAAATCAGGAGAAAATCCAAATCAATGGGCAAGACATCGAGGAAGTAGACCAGTTCACCTATTTAGGAGCCACAGTTTGTAAAGAGGGAGGCGGAATGAAGGACCTAAAGAATAGACTGTCGAAAGCGAGAGGAGCATTTGTCAGACTTGGGAAGACCTGGAGCTCTAACAGCATCACCAGAAGAACAAAGCTGAAGTTGTACAAGACACTAGTAGTACCAGTACTACTATACGGATGTGAGACCTGGAAAATGAACAAAGAAGACAACAAGGCTGTCGATGTACAGTATTTCACAATAGATGCCTACGAAGAATACTCCGAATAAGTTGGCAGGATCACACCGGTAATATACAACTGCTGGAAAGAGCTGATATGAGACCACTCAGCAATGAGGTGAAGTTGCGAAGATGGAAGAGGATTGGGCACATACTGCGGCAGGACCACAACCACGACTGCAACATAGCAATGACTTGCGCACCAGAAGGGAAGAGAAGACAGGGAAGACCAAAGACCACCTGGAGGCGTACCGTCGAGAAGGAGAAAAGGGAAGGAGGATGGAAATCATGGCTGGAAGTGAGGACTGCAGCAGCCGACCGTCAGAAGTGGAGGAGTTCTGTTGAGGCCTTATGTGCCACAAGGCACAAAGTGGATAGGTAACAGGTAACAGGTAAGTAATTCACTTAGGGCAATCTGTTTTTTAGTAGTAGAATTATATTACCTAATAAGAGAACTGGCTTGTTCTAATCATTATATTCAAAACTATAACAAGCATTTTTCATTGAGGTTCAACATTTCATTGCATTTATTATTATTTTTGATCATGTCTTTATGTGGAGGTTTGTATTTGCTGTTTTTCACATTAAAAGTAGTAACTCTTTAGGCAAGCCAAATTTATTTATATAGCACAATTCAACACAAGGTAATTCAAAGTGCTTTACATTGACATTAAAAGCAGCAAGACATAATTGGACAGTAAATAACAAATAAGATTGAAAAAATTAAGAATAAGATGATAAGAAAAGAAGTAAAATAATAAAAAGCACAAGCTGTTAAAAATAAGGGCAGTAGAATACAGCAGGTAAGTATTTAATTTAGGAGTACGCTTCAGTAAACAGTAATGTTTTTAGGCCTGATTTAAAGGAGCTGACAGTTGGAGCAGACCTCAGGTCTACAGGAAGCTTGTTCCACTTAGCTTTACTCCTTTAGCTGTTAGTGTGGCTGCAGTCTGGCTGCCAGGAATAGCTGGCACTTTGAAAAAAGACGATCACATAATGGAGACTTTGGGTGTAGTCGTGGTCCTGAGGGCCAACAAGAGTTGACACATTTCATGACTCACTTAGCTGTCTGGGTCTTCACTTCTACTTTTAGTGTGTGTGTGTGTGTGCGTGCGTGCGTGCGTGCGTGCGTGCGTGCGTGCGTGCGTGCGTGCGTGCGTGCGTGCGTGCGTGCGTGCGTGCGTGCGTGCGTGCGTGCGTGCGTGCGTGCGTGCGTGCGTGCGTGCGTGCGTGTCTCCTGCAGATCTTTACATTAGTCCTGGCCCTTCAGATAACCATGGTTATAGCCGTGTGACGGATCTCTCTGTCCTTTCTGCTTCATCAACGACAGTCTAAACCGAGCGAATGATCTGGGTTTGTGAGTGTGTACGAATAACACCGGCAGGCAGAGTCTGTCCCCGTCTGACAACTGGAGTGTGAGCTGCCATGATGTAACTCAGCATCTTGGTGACAGACTTGCTGATATGTAAACTGGTTCGTGGCGTACTCAAGCAGTGTACTGTGCTGCCTCGTCCATTTTTCTGCATTTCAACCTGCAAAATGTGCAGTATAGCTTTTACCACTTTGTAATGCTGCTATTAGTTCTTGAAAAAATTACAAAACATGTATTGCAGTTCTTATTTCAACCCAGTCCTCATACAAGCACACGTTAAGGTATGCAATGGGCTTGTTGGATTTTCCATTTCAATATTCTCCAAAGTCTCTGCTGAAGACAGGTTAGGACAAGTGGCTGTACCCTGTTCTTCCCCAGTCACGTGTCAGCAAATTGTGCAAAAACTTTTATCTGCATTTTCTTGTCAAAAAATACATAGGCATTCCAGGAAAATATGTAAATTATCTTGCACTTATTATAGCATCTTTTTAACCGAATCCAGATTTTACAAACCCCTTTACAATTTGTTTCTCATCTATCCATTCACATTAACACACTAAAGCTCGTCTTATTACCTTAACTCTATATACACCAGCACTATGAATTTTACAATCCTACGCCAATGAGCACATTGGAGGGAAATGAGGAGGTTTGGTGTCCTGCCCAAGAACACTTCGACACGTAATGGCAGTCAGAGGATAATCAAATAGGAACACTGATTCGTCTGACTACAATATATGACTTTGCTGCGTGATGATCCACCCCAGATGCCCCCGGCCCACGACGTCAACACCCCCGGACAGGAATAACTTAGAGCTTCCCTTTTCTTTGTGAATGTAGCTCTTTATTGTAGCACAAAAAAGGTTTCCCTAAGCCTTCCCTTGTTCATGTAGTTGTATCAGGTATAACCACACGGACAAAGGATTATGGTTCTTGGTGCAGTGCCATCTGAGGAATCAGAGCTCATAGCGTGTGCCTTTTCCCTTTACACACTGAAATTCCTTCAGATTCTTGAATTGTTTAATGATAGTATGCACAACAGGAGAAATTTGCAAATCTCTTTTGGTCTTTTTCTGAGGAAAAAAAAGCCCTTAATTTACAATTTCTACCCACTTAGAAGTAAACAGGACCTCCAATTTTTCAACAAAGCAAAGTTGACCGTTCCAGGGAAACATTTGGCCTTTAGTGTGTTGCCTTTTAGCCATTTTAGTTCCATTGGTTTGTTCCTAAACATGACGCACGTGAACAGATGGCAGGAGGGAACAGGCATATACCAAATCATGATGGCATATTGCATAAAATAATATAAGATAATGATCTGAGTCTTGTCTCTGATGTATGAGTCTGGATGCAGTTAATGTGTGTTTCCGACTCCAGGTCTGCATCACCAGTCAAGTCATAAATCCTTAAAATTTGTGCTTGAGTCCAGGACTCGGACTCGGATCCAACTCCAAGTGTGTGTGAGTGTGCGTGAGACTCGACAAGCCTGGCTTTTGGACACCTTAAGCTGTATTAGCAGGATGATTGTAAGGAAAATAACAATCACGTGGTCTTCTCTGGTCAACATAGCTCCTACAGTAAGTGTTGTGAGAAGGAACATCATTAAAAAGTAATACAGACTTTACTGTTATGACTTCTTTTTTTGAATGTGTTGCAGGTTTAAGGTGTAAAAATTGATGAATCTTAACAACATAAATCACATTTATGAGAACAAATATGAAATGTTTTGGGTTTGTACAATCTGCAAAGAAGTAATAGCTAAGTAATAGCTAAAATCGGTCAGGTTTTCAGGCTGCATTTGCAAATAAGAATTTGTTCTTAAATTGCTTGCCTGGGTAAATAAATGTTAAATAAAAAAGGTTTGCAAGGTGTTTATAATTCCTTCATGTCATCATTATTATTCAAATGAAACTATTATGTCTCTACATGTTATATAATCTCAATTTCATGTTGAAGTCCATGACATATGCCTAGATTTGGTGACTCTAATTAAATGTACTTGATAGCTAAACATCCAGAGACTACTGTCTTCCACCTCCTCAACATAAGTGTCTTCAATATTTTTTCAGTCACCTTTTATACTATTTTGCAGATGTCATCCTGTGGATTTATCAGGAAAATATAGGAAAGCATTATTAGGACAAACACACTGAAAATCAGTCTCATTCAGTGAGGTCACTGAAACTGAAGTGTGTGTGAGTCTGCGTGAGATGGGATCAGAAGAGCGTGAGTCTGCCAGCGCTGTAGTTACATCACACTGCTGGATAGGGGTATCTGCTGCCAAAATAACATCATGCAACAATTTAGTTGCGTCTGTATTTACATGACCAGTGAGGTGAATGTCAGTCACAAGACGAGGTGGAAAGATGAGAGAGGGGTTGTGTGTGAATCTTCACGCGCATGAAAATCATAGATGTAGCTCTTATCTGAGATTAATTTGTCAGGATGGTTTCCCTGATCAGAGCTGCTAAATTAACAACACTATAATAATCAGAATGCACTCTATTCAGACGAAGTGGACCAAATAAGACCAACAGAGGGAATTTTCACTGAATAATGGTTATTAAATTTAGCGGCAGGGGCGTAACTCTGCAGTAGAGCGGCTCTTCTCATAGTTTTTCATTTTCATTTCATATTGTTTTGTTTTTATCTAAAACTGGAAAAGACATCTGTGAAGACCAGCAAAGGAACATTGTCTGTTTACTCTGCCTTCAGCTAAACAAAAAGAAAGACGCCAGCCTTGCAGAACTTGGTCCACTTTGTTTGGACTCCAAACACTGAGCCCAGTCCGTGAGAGTCGGGTCCCAGTTATTTCTGCAGCCCTGCTGACATGAAGACGTCACGCTGACGCATCAGGGCACTTGTTGTTCGTCCTGCCTGCTTGGCACTGAATTTCAGGAATTTGGATAGGCTTCCACACATTTGTGAGCAAAGACCTTCAAATCAAACCCAAGACAGTTGGAACCAGAGGTTTACATAAAGTTTAGAAAAAGACACACACGCTTTTTATCCAGACAAATGGGGCAAAAAAGCTGATGGAACTTTTTCTGAATTGTATATAAACTTTTAACCATCATTTGGTTATCTCTGATCTTGTAATTACATGGTCAGAAAATGTGTCAGTGATTAGTTGAGTTTAATCCTGTGCATCAATATATAAATCAACAAATCCAAGTTCCTTTGTACCCCACAGACACACAGAGCCCCCTCAAACAAAGTCTCACTTCTACACACTTGGACACATTTCTTGGTACCCTTCAATTAATGAAAGAAAAATACACAATGGTCACTGAAATAATTTGAAAAAGACAAAAGTATGACTACATTTGAATTGATTGAACATTGACAGTGAATTGTGGTTCAAGAGAATAATTTATTATTACTTTATTATTAGTGACATTTGTCTTATTTTCTTTCCTAATGTAAGGGTACCAACAAATGTGTCCATGTGAGTACCGTAACACAGACCAGGTTATTAAATAAATAAATAAAATTAGAAGCATCACAGGCACACGTTTAATGTCGAGACACATTTGGGCGATGACAGCAGTTTGCTTTTATACACCAACACAATGGATTGAAGATAGAGGAATCAAGACTTTCAGCCTTAATCTAAGTATGACATTAACCATTTGGATTTATGGCCTTTTAAAACAATGTACCCCCATTTCCAAGGACTAAACAGTATATGAACATAGTAGTACATAACTGCATGTAACTGTGTGGTTTGGGAGCAAGTCTACAGAGGAGGGGAGGCACGTGAACTGAGACCGGGCCTTTTGATGCTCTTTGAGCTCACCGGGGCTTTCTTTCTTTTAAAGAATGTTGGGATTTGGCTAAGGTGTTTTTGCCGTCTGTTGTTTAAAAAAATATATTTTCTTTGTTTTTTTTCAGCCAAATGACGCCCTACTTCACTTGCAATGAGATCTCCTTGGCATTCATATTGATAGTGCCAACTCAATAAATTATAGACTTTTTATTTGCTTTTTCTGTACTGAGGTGAAGAGGGAATGGTCAAAACTCTTTTTAATTAATGCTGAAGTACCCATGTTGATCCCATTGTGATCGTTTCATTTCAGATCCATTGAGGTGCTCTAAAATGGCAAAATCATACAAAATCTGTGATTGTCCAGATAATTGGACCTGGCTGCGGTAATGGTTTAGAGTCTAAGCTCCACCATCATCGGTACCCAGATATTACAAACATTGAGATACCTAGCGTGATGAATCACAGCTTAATCCCACTCTCCAAATCCTTCACCTTAAACAGACTTTCAGCTGACTTTCAGCTCTGTTAAGCTAGTTCCTGGTTTAAACCTTGAACTATTGACCACACTCATCCTTCACTCATCCTTCCAAACACAGTGTTTGACTACAATACCCATTCTTTTGTTTTTGCAGGAAGCACGGTCACTTGAGGGGAGTTTTGTCTCATGTCTTCATTCCTGTGCAAACAACTCTACCATGACAGAGAGCTGCTGAGTGTTAACGTGCAAACAGAAACAGCACTCTTTAAATACGACATGTAGTTTAACAACTCGTGTCCCTCACAGTCAACAGAGGTTCATTAAAGTGTGTGACAATAGGCTCACACTGTCTTGAAACAGGTGTTTAAGGATACATTTAGTGTCTAGAGAGAGAACTGGCAAATAAAATGTGCTGTTGCACCGTGAGTTAGACGAAGGGACACATATTCATCATCTGTTGTAGTTACAATGAACTTTTGATTTCCTGGGAGACTCTTTTTGTTAAGGTATATTCACCAGAGTGAGCAGCATGTGGGAAAAGAGAAACAAAGTGTTTTAAGCTATAAAATATTGATTAAAATAGTCTGTTGGGACAAGCTGCCAAAAAAAAAGAAATTATAAATCACTGCTGTGGATCCAATCAAGTCTGGATCAGGGTTATAATAGTTTTTAATTTTTCATTTTAGTTTAGTTAGTTTTAATTTGTTTTTATTGTGGGTTTGCTAGTTTTTATTAGTTTTTATATTTTCAAAAATGCTTAGTTTTAGTTTAGTTTTTATTAGTTTTAGTTTTAGTTTTAGTTTTGACGTCACGGGCCGTGAGGCGTTCAGGTGCCGTAACTGCCAGTTGGAGATAAACGGCCAGAGCAGAATAAATTGATCAAACAAAGAGGCTTATATTGACAGGGACGAAAACGGAGGAAATTATATCTATAATTTCAGTTCGTTTTAGTTAGTTTTCTAAACACGCAATATAGTTTCAGTTAGTTATTGTTTTTGTCTTTTAATTTTCGTTTTTATTTAGTTCAGTTAACGAAATTGTTTTTTCAATTTTAGTTTTCGTTATTTCGTTCGTTTTCGTGAACGATAATAACTCTGGTCTGGATTAAAGCTCAGTTAAGAGTGTAGGCACGCTCTTAAGACAGTAACCCAATCTGCAACTTCCATGTGTGACCAACTAAGAGTTCAGTCCTACCTGTCCCTTTCTTTTGGACTCCAACAACACTGAAAAGCCCTTTCAGTTTTAGATAGCGAGAGTCTCAATACCCCATTCCTACCTCTGTGTCTGTTGCTGAACTTGATGCCGCTGAGGTCCTCTCGACTTTGCCATATGTGTTCATGCGAGTGGGTGACTCTGCAGCAGGAAAAACAAATGATTGGCTGTGGTTGGTTTTAAGGGACAGGGGTGAGTTCTCTCTGGGTATTGGAGAGGCGCAGGGTGTGGGCCTGGGAGAGGGGCGCGGAGACAGGGTTCCCATTTCAATGGCAAGCTCCTCTGTACAGGCCAGGCCATGTCTGCGGAGGTAGTCATCCGTTTCTCTGTCCACCACCAGTAACCTGGTGCGGTGGGCCACCTCACAGATACGGTTCACCACCTAAATTGTGGAGAAAGGCGGGGCAGTGAGGAGTAGAAGAAAAAAATGTCATTAGTATTGTGAAATTTTGGGAATGCTGGTCAATCTCAACTGCCTTGCACTGAGCCGTTTGTTGCTTCAGGCAAACTATGCAGATGCCCCCAAACCACAAGGTCAGCTGGAGTACACAATATTGAGGAGAAATAAAATTGCCTTTCTTCATCTGTAGCCAGCTAAATATGCACATTTAAAGAGACACAAAGGAACTTTTGCACTTTTTAGCTCAAAGGTCCCCCTATAGACCTTGAGGGTAAGTCAGGTTTCTATCACTGTCCAAGATTAATACTCTAGTTTGATATCTCGTTCTGTCACTCTTATTTTCTCTTCCATCACTACTTCCTTGAGTCTTAGTATCCCCTGCTATAATGTCCATGGTGGCTCTGTAGGCTAGTTTTGTTGGTTTTTATGAGCGACATAGCACTTATTACATTTTATAAAGTCGCAACTACAGTGTTTTCTTCGTCTTTCTTTTTTTTTTTTTTTGGGGGGGGGGGGCTTTTGCTTTCAAATATAAAGTCACAGATGCTGAGGTTTCTCTTGCAAATTGTGAGTGTATAAATTAAGAAATTTAACATTTACCCCATTTTTTCCTGCTGCAGCACTAACATGCTATATTAGTCCACCAGCCAAAGTTAATTATAAAATAAAGTAATTATTAGATGTTACGGAGTGTGAATCTCAAACCATATGATTGGAAGGAGTTTGTAATTAATACGGAAGATACATTTGCAGCAAAATGGCTATCAATGTTAGCCCAGAGGGCAATCTTCTTATATGAGAGTAATATGAGAGTAATATATGAGAGGACTGGTCCATTAAAACTGTAAGCCTCTGACAAAACTCACGCATCTCTATTTCAGTGATAGTGTCGACAGGGCTCCTACAAATAAACTATATGGTTTTAACTATATGTCTATAAAATGGTTTATAAAAGGATTGCTTACAACGGCAGCTACATTACCTGACCAAGTCAACAAGTCACAGGCAAAATACTGTCACTTGATCCAAAAGGAAGAGCGCTCACCACTTCTGCTTCCATGAAATATAATTATTTTAATATCTAATAGTAAATTGTTAAATTAATAACTTTAACAATTAAAGTTATATATATATATATATATATATATATATATATATATATATATATATATATATATATATATATATATATATATATATATATATATATATATATATATATATATATATATATGTAAATATAACATATTTAAATCTGTGATATTAACAATTAAAAATGAACTTTGTTGCTTTACATGAATAGGCTACATCAAGTTTTGAACTTAATCTGCATTTGTTCAAAAAACAAGACATTGTGCATTTTTTCCTTAACAAGCAGTATTTAGGTAATCCCAGGCAATCTTTTCATTTACACACAAACAACAAGCAATGATCTTGTTGTATTTACCTTTCCTTTAACAATTTTAATCTATTGGGCAGATTGACCCAATCAACGTTTAGATGAAACATGCTTTATTTGTTTAAGTAGAACACCACAGTAAAAAATATCTTGCTTGATCTACTTAAAAAAATTAACTTTTTTGCATGAGATTTTTATGTAGATCAAGAAAGACTGTATAAACTAGCGTACTTAATTTCTAGTATGTACAAAATTCATTTGCAAGTAAAGTCAACTTAATTTTGATAAATAAAGTACACTTAACACAATTAAATTGACTGTACTTGCAAAATGTATTAATTACATACAAAAAATTAAGTAGTTTATACAAAGACTAGTCTTTCTTGATCTACATAATAATCTCATGCAAAAAGTTGACTTATTTTTTTTAAGTAGATCAAGCACAATATTTGTATCAGTGTAGGACACACGCATAGGGCCCTGAAAATGCAAGAAACGGTCCTGCCCTTGAACATAATATACTTTTGTGTTATGACAAAGACACCCAGAGTGATTCTCAGAACACAGGATCATATTGACCCATTTAGTGCCCACCCTCCTCCTCCTCCGTCAGGCAAGAAAAAGTTGTCAGACCGGTACAGAATTGGCTGTTTGTACTTCCGAGAGCTTCTGTTCATCTTTTGGATCGTCTCTATATTACATGTGTCAATTATAAAGGCTGATTTATGGTTCCGCGCAGTACTGGAGTTGAGGGGGGATGAGGGGGGATGGCATCCCCCTGAAATAAAAACGGTCAAAATCATCCCCCCTGTAAAACTGCCATCCCCCCTTTTCATCCCTTATGTCATTTCATCAATGAATGTGGTTTTACTGCTATTTCAACATTTAGAGTCATCACCAGAAAAATAACACCAGAAAAATAACTTATTTGACAATTTTATTACTTATTTCAAGTGAAAATCTACTTGAAACAGGTGAAAATTGAATCTTGTTTTAAGTGTAATAAGATTTTTTTACTAAAATGAAACATTTTAACTAGAAATAGGAAAAATATTCTTATTTTGAGTTTTTGCAGTGATCCATTTTACTTTTATTTTACTTATCATGTGAAGGACAGAGTCATATTGATATGTTCAGAAAACTGTTTTTTATTGTTGTGTTTTGATGTATTTGATGTAAGCCCAGTGGATATTTAAAGCTTACAGTTAGTTTTAGTTTAGTTTAGTTTATTTTCGGTCGTGACACAAAAAAAAAAAAAAAAAAAAAAAAAAAAAACAAGAATAAAACTGACAACAAGAAAACGTTCAATTGTTCAAAGAAAACATAACAAAAAAGTTTCCAGTATACAAATAAACAAATAACATCTAGACCGAAAAAGGGGTAGGCTGAAGCAAAGCTTATTATTTGCCTACCCTCAAAAAGATTAATTAAATTAATAAAATAAAAGCAAAAAGTAAGAGAAAGACTGCCCGTAAAACAAATTGCCTCTGTAGGGATAACAAACATTCCTCAAAAAATAAAAAAGATTTTTAAAATAAAGGTGCAGTCTACATGTTACCTTCATCCTTAAAAAATCAAAGCAAATCACCAATTAAATAAATACCCAAATCAACATCAAGCCACTCATTAATTTCATATAAGGAAATCATCCTTCTACAGAAGGCTGCATTTAACTGCTGCTATGTCATTCCTGCAGTATTTCTGCAGGTGTTTTGGTCAGTGCTATTATTTGTAATATATTATATTATTTGTAATCAGCACAAATTATATGTCCCCATATGATAAAATCCACCATCCCCCCTGATTTTCTTTTACATTTCGAGTACTGCACTCACCTGGTGATGCGAGGCGCTCTCCACGTTCTCCCCGTTCACCTCCACCACCCGGTCCCCCGGCCGGAGCCCGGCCAGGTCCGCCGAGGATCCGGGCTCCACTTTGCGGATGTACTGTCCACCTCTATTCCGCTCGCCGTGCAGGTGAAAGCCGTATCCCCGCTCTCCTTTCACCAGAAAGCAGAGCCTGGGTCTCAGCTCGGTCTCCATCGTGAAGGGAAAACGGGCTCAAAGTGTCTCAGTCAGGGGGAATTAACAGGTAGACTCGGTGCGAGAGCTTTGGAGAGTCGCCGGCACCTAATCCAACCTGCGTTTACACGCTTCAGGGACAAAAAGATCAGCATCATTTAGCATCATGCGAATTCCCTTGTTAATCCCAAAAAAGTTTGTTTGGAGAGAGAAAAAAAAAGAAAAAGTACATTCAAAAGTACACGAGCAAGGAATCCATGGTGGTAGAAAGTGTACAGGCGCACAAAAATGCTGCAACGGTGTATTTAGAGAGTGATCAGAAACTATGGACAGGGGCTAAATCCTCCCATTAGTAGAATAATCCCCGAGATCGGAGATTAGAAAGCTTTTCCACTGGTGTAGCACGTCATTCTCCCCGTCAGCGGGGCGTGTGTCATCCTGAACCATCAGCTGAGTGTAAAGCCTGAATTATGGTTCTGCGTTAAATCGACGCAGAGGCTACGCCGTAGGGTACGCGGGAGACGCGCACGTACTGTGCGAGTCGGCGCGTACCCTACGCCGTAGGCTCTGCGTTGGTGTAACGCGGAACCATAAATCGGCCCGGACGCTTCAAAAACAGATGCCACTATATCCCCCGCAGCGCGGCGCAGCGCGCACCTCAACAAGCAGGACATGGTGGTGGCTGCAGCCTGCACGGAAAATGGGAACAGTTGTTATTAGCTACTGTAAAGAAAAAAAAAAGTAATGGCATCAGTCCACAGAGGGCACCAAAGTTGCGTTTGAAATGTGTTTGGGGAACACTCCACACTAATGCCAAAATACGGGATCTTATTTGGTCCTGAAACTGGCAGACAATGACCCGAGAGAGGAAATCTTCCTTATCCGTCCCTCTGGCCATATCTTCACTGGAGATCAGGTTATGTAAAAGGGGATTTAATGTTTTATGAAATTTAAGCTGCATGTGTTTGTGACGTGCCAGCAGGTGCCTATATTTAGTCCACCCTTTTTTTTCTTAAAGGGGGACTTGCTTTGTTTAGATACAAATACTCACATTTGAAAGACAATGTTTTTTCTTCTTCTTAGGTGTCTGATATTTCTCTGCCTTCAATGCTTTTAGAAACATTTCATTGTGTCTAAACATTGTAACTAAACTTACTATAGCATATTCCCTGCTTAGCTGAAAAAACCCAACATTTTAATATATGTTTTTGTGTTTCTATGTTACACACCCACAAGTTGCCTTTTTAACTTTATTTCTTAAATAATTATTTAGGAAGTTGAAATAAGCAACAGCGAACCACCTGGTAAGTGGCCACATTCACTGCATGCCATACTCCAACTCAAAGTTAAATCCAGTCTTAATGTCTGAGGCCTTTTTCCAGATTTACTTGGATGCAACAGACAACATTTACAATTGCTGTCTCTGCAAGTCCCAGCAGTCAATAATACACCAGCAACTGTGGAGCGCACACACCTAAATGGGCTGCAAGCAAGGATTATTGTTATCAATACAACTACTTCAATTTTTGCTAACAACACACCTGTTGCTCTGTAGAGAGGAAGAGGATTAGCTGCATGGTTAAACATCCGTCAATTCTGTGTTTATGAAGATGCAGAGTGTAGGAAAATAGAAATGCTATTAATTTGAAAGAATAAATGAAATATAACTTTTCCTCTATCATATAAGACCTTTCAGTTAACACTAGATAAACTTTGCAGGACATCTTTGTACTGAATGAGGATTCTGGTGTTTGTTTCAAACACTGACCCTTAAATATAAAAAGGATTTAACATTCAGCTCTGACAGGGAGTAAAACTCTGTTTCAACATCCATATCAGAAAGACTTTAATATCTTTTAAAATGTTTTATGAGCCGAGTAGCTGTTTTCATGTTTGCAGAAAGGTGCAGCAGCAGAGCTATGCATGCACCTTTACGAGGTTTGTGAACACAACGTATTTATGCACCGAGATTTTCTAAATATTTTGACAGCATTATGTAATGAAGATGTTGAAAGTCAAATGCTCTTTAAAATGATGTGTTTAGTTGTTTCCCCTTTTTTTAAATTGACTGATGGTTCTTCAAAAGCATAGATCTTCCTTTAACTCCCAATGCAGACACCCTTGCCTGTCTTAAATTCCTTTTCTAACTGTAGAATCTCCCAAAGTGAAGTTATTTGTATACTTGTATAATTTCCTTTACTTGTGGCTAAAAAATAAAAGGTATAAATAAAATAATACATTCTAAAGTTGTTTTTGCCACATTTGCAAAATCTTTGCAATTTTTCTGAAATTAGGTTTGTACAAAAGCCAAAACAAGACATTAACTCGCTTTATTGCATATTGTTTTTTATTTATTTAAAAAAAATAAGAATATGCAAAAATATTTAATCCAATTTGAAGTATAAAAATTGCTATAATAGTGTAAAAAAGTCCACAGATAAAGGGAACTACTAACATTGTGTAACACATTGTTTACTATAATACATTATATACAGTAAATGCCTGTTTTATTATGTATAAACACAAACAGTATTTCTTGGTTTGAACATTTGTCCCGGGTTTAGACAATAACTCATCGGTTAACCTTGGTCTTTATCCGTCTTCTCCGTGAAGTAGAGGTGCATGTTGGCTCCTGCTTTATCATTTCATTTTTAGTTGCAATTTCCTGCTCAGGTTCAGTTTTTACTTTACAGGGGGAAGATGAACTTTGAGCACGTGGTGATCCAGATTTAGGCCTCTTCACTGGAGAGCTCTTGTGGGCTGATGGGCAGCTGTACTGGTTCAGGCACACAGAGCAGAGGGGATTGACAGGCAGGCAAACCTGCTGTCCAAAACCCACAAGCAGCCAGTTAATCTCACTCCACAACTCCCTGTAACACAGACAGTTTAAGGGGGCTTTAAATATTTATTGTAGAGTTCAAATCTAACACATTTTTGCCTTGTAAAAGTTTGATGACAACGATGTTATAATACGTTCATATTTCTGGTGAATGCCAAAAGTATATTGTATTTGGTTAGGGTTCAGATCATCCATCCATCCATCATACTGAACTGAAATCCCCCCAAGACCCCCCCCCTATGAACATTCAGGACTTTTTTTTCTGCTGCCTTTAAAAAATGGCCTTTTTGCACTACAATAACCTAACCTATATAGAAAACTTATGCTGCTACTCCTGATCAATACTTGCACTGTCAATGTCCAAATACACCCTAAAGAATGTTTCTTTTTTTTTTTTTTTTTTTTTTTACAAAAATTGCCTTTTGCACTACCATCTTAGTACTAGAAAATGTTGTATTTATGCGAACTTTTTAGGAAATGTCTTGTCTTTCTGTTGTGCCTGCGCACTTTATATGTTTCACCGAGGGAAGTGGGAAACATCCTCTCGATTCCTTGTATGTCTTGAGATGTGAAGAATTGACAATAAAGCTACTTTGACTTTGATCCTTATTTACTCTGGTCTTTTATTCATAGACACCCCACTATAATTTAATGTAATAATTTTGATTATTATATTCAGGTGAGACCCATTAACACCTAATGAGACTCAGTCATTCTGTTACCTGGGTAACCACTCCTCCAGGAGCTTGCGTGTTTCCTCAGGGTTCTTGGTCGGTTTCCTGAGCCAGCCCAGCCTGTTAGAGATACGATGCACGTGGGTATCCACACCTAGGCAGGGAGTTTCGACACAAATGAGCAGTCACCAAATCTCCTCTCAATAATGTTATTCATGAAGTTGCATGCAATAGTTCTGCAGCTGATCCTACCCTCATGACAGACATCATGAAGTTGTTAAAGATATGTCTGATACATTCAAGAGAATATATACGTTGGAATTTAGGAAAGTTGGTTATGAATATACTACAATTATCTGATGTTTTTAAGTTGAAACAACTGCATTTTAAATTCCAATAGTGTATGTTCTTTCTAGGTAATATAAGGATATATGTACGTTACTGTTATAAAATGTGTTCATAACACTGGTTTGTTTTTAGAGTGAGCTGCACTTGCAGCTTCTTAAAAGGACACCTCAAGCCTTCGCACATCGAGCAGGACTTATCTAAAAAGGTAACTAATCACCAAAGCTGATTTACCACCTGCTGTTTTGTGCCAATCTGTGTTAAATAACACTCCTGCAATTATGCAATGATTCTGTTTTAATAAAGTGGATTCATACACATCTGTGCATGTTTCAGACTCTAGCCCCCACCAATGCCAGACACTTGGTCCCAAGCGATGTCCATTGCCAGGTGAGCCATTTTTGGCCCGACTCCCGGCAGGCGAACCAGCCCCTCCACTGTGTTTGGGATGTCTCCTCCAAATTCCCTCTGCAGCATGGCTGATGTCAGCTTCAGATATTTCACCTTAGTCTAGAAAGGAATGGGTGGGAGAAGCCAAGAGGGCAAGAGACAAATATAAAAAACAGATGAGTTCCCCTCATTATTATTTTTTTTTACTTTTAGCGATAACGATACAGGGAGAGAGTCTGTTACCCTCCAGAAGCCGACAGGATAGATAAGTTTGCCGAGTGTTTCGTCATCAGTGGCAAGTATATTTTCTACAGTGCAGCCGTGTGCTCGCAGCTTTTGCATAGCAGCTCCTGTCACCTGGTCCTTCGTCTGACTAGACAACATGAGTGACACCAGCACCTGGAAACGTCTCACCTGCGAAAAGCACCAGGAGATTAACTGACACTATAAATTACGCTGAGTTTAAAAAGAAAAATACAGCCCACACCAACCTGTGCAGGGGCCTTTCTGTCGTAGCATTTTTCTGCTCCCATGTTATCTACGGGTGCATCACGACTGCTCCTCATCTCACGGATTAATTCTAACGGTTTCTTCCAATTCAGAGGTTCCCAGTGCTCCGTCTTCACTGAGGAAACACCATCATTCCTGTCATATTCCACTTTGAGATGTGTTCTCTTGTGTCCACGTGGAGAGTTTTGTAAAACCACAGTCTCTGTTTTCATCAGCACTGTGGCCTGCTGGATGACTTCATTACAGCTTCCTGAATGGGTGAAAAAACAGCAATGCAGCAAGTTATTATACGTTATACAGCTTATCTGTGGTGTTCTGCCATGGACCCTGCCCTTTCAATGACTTGGACTCATGAACAGAGATGTTTGCCAGTTCCAGTGATGCCTTCACGCCTTTATCTGTTACTCACGGGTTCTTTATCTCACTGAGGATTTGGTTTTGGTTTAGACTTCAAAGTCATCTTGACTGGGAAACCACTTCTGGAAAGAGTAATGCAAAACTAAACTGCCTCAATCTACAATTTACCTAAGTGTGGACAGATGGACACCAACTACTTTTGAATGTGTCTTCTGAGGTTGTCTTTTTGCAAGTCATGGTTCACATCAGCAGATGCTTCTTATGAGCAGCAAACCCAAAAATTGTTTAAGTGTATCAATCAGTGAAAATTGATCTAAACCTCTCCTATAAACTAATTTCAATAACTGGACTTTTGGTGTGCAAATGACTGACTTCAATTAGCTTTCATTAAATACTTTAGTCATTTACTTCACAATGGGATTGTTTACTGGCCATGCTGTATAAAAGCACAATATGTGTGCTATCAGTTTAAGTGTATGGTATCTGTCTATTATTCTGACTTATAT
This sequence comes from Cololabis saira, assembly GCF_033807715.1. Classification (NCBI taxonomy): domain Eukaryota; kingdom Metazoa; phylum Chordata; class Actinopteri; order Beloniformes; family Belonidae; genus Cololabis; species Cololabis saira. The sequence goes on from NC_084587.1 coordinate 33,025,054, forward strand.
GAAGATCGCATTACATTTTATTGTTCATTAAATCAGATTTTAATCTATTTATTCTAAAACAAACACATTTATGCATGGCAATGTGTGTTTTTTCAGCCTTCTGATGAGTGTACAGTTAAATTTAAAGTAGAAAATGTTCAGAGAACTAGAGCAGGTGCTTACATGCCTCATGTCCTAGTGTGTAATGGTCCTATGATAGATTATCTATACATCTCTAAACCAAGATGAGACCATACCCAGGTGAATAAAATATTTTGCATGTGTAATAGGGCCTACATAACCTGAATACTCAAAAATCAAACAAAACAAAAAAAAAACGATTAAATTTGGCAGGCACGTACAAATGAAGGCTCTTTCATTTTCAGCAGTTTGTGTGGTACCATAAAGATTGATTGATTTTTTTGATTGATTCTTTTGATTGAAATTCTTTATCAGTAACATCACACTACAAGCATTATCAACACAAACATTATTGAAAAAAATAGTGACTGAAAAGGCACAGGCAGAAGCATAGTGCTTATATTAATGCCTATCCTACATACAGGACTGTCTCAGAAAATTAGAATATTGTGATTTTTTGTAATGCAATTACAAAAACAAAAATGTCATACATTCTGGATTCATTACAAATCAACTGAAATATAGCAAGCCTTTTATTATTTTAATATTGCTGATCATGGCTTACAGCTCAACTCAAATATCTTATCTCAAAAAATGTGAATATTCTGGGAATCTTAATCTTAAACTGTAAACCATAATCAGCAATATTAAAATAATAAAAGGCTTGCAATATTTCAGTTGATTTGTAATGAATCCAGAATGTATGACATTTTTGTTTTTTTAATTGCATTACAGAAAATAAAGAACTTTATCACAATATTCAAATTTTCTGAGACAGTCCTGTACATACATACAAACAAACAAACAATAGCAAAACTAAACCAGAAAAGGAGGACCAATAAGGTTTACATAGTAGTAAAGACATTTTTTTATATAAATATCAGAGAACAGCAACAAACAAAAACAAATAAACATTATATTATATTATATTATTAACATTTGTAGCTTTCAAAGATTGCTCTACAAATCTTTTTTTTTGTAAACCGAAAATGAGCTGCACATTCGTAAATCATTCCATAGTTTAACTACCACAACTCCTTTTAGTCCCTTTTCTAGCTTTTTTTTACAACAAATTTACAAACATCACGCAAATTATATTTTGACTCATGTGTTGAGAAAAACCGTTGTACACAGACAGGGAGTAACTTTAATTTAGCATTATACATTATTTGCATTATTTTATAATAAACCAAATCATAAAATTTAATAACACGGGATTTTATAAACAATTGATTTGTATGTTCATAGTAGATCATAATAAAAATGTCTAAGTGCAGGCTGAATGTACAAACTGAAACGGTCCTTTTACATATAAACAGTGTTTATGTTTTACGCATGCACAATAATAATTATTAAACAAGTTCGTAAATAGATGCATTTTGTTTTAAAAAGTAAAGTAATTGAAACATACCGGTTGTTGTGGAGGGGACCGAGGAGACCTTGGGTTCCTCGGCCTCTACCTTCACCTCCACGGGGGGAACCGCGGCTCCAACCCCCGCTGACCGGGTGAGTTTGGACCGGAGAGAGCCTGCAGCAGCTCCGCCTGCAGCCCCAGCTCCACTCCGGGTCACAACAGACCTGCACGTCTGCACGAAGTACGGAGAGTTCATGGTGAAACCAGGGACTGCATGGAAGACCCTCGTGCCACAACAGACTAGAAGAAACATTGAGGTGGACATAAAGTTAGTTTCACGTTCGTAGTCTCCGTGGAGAGGAGAGGGATACTGTGTTATTAAGATATGTTTATTTTTCAGCTATTTTGAAATGCATTGAAATTGAAATGAACAAGTATTCTAAAATACCGTTCGCTCTCCAATACTTCTCTCCAGAATGTCTTAAAGTAAATTATTTAGATATAATAGAAATCTTGGGAGATGAAACAGGACATAGGCCTACTGTACTCTATCACCTCTTAATGGTCTCAGAGGTCACTTGTTTGTAGAAGCTCCTTACAAAACTATATATATATAGACCCCTTTCCAGCCTACGTCATCACAGGATGCGCGCGCATTGTTGCGGCAGAAGAGCGGCAGAAGTTGCATGAGTTTGAATAGAGCGAGGGAAGATTTGTTTCTTAAGTTGCGTTTTTGGAGTTGCAGTAACGTTATAGAAGAACAACATGCCCACCAGCTGTTGTGTGTACGGGTGTACAAATCGAAATCCTGAGGAACATACATTTTTTGCAATTCCCAGAGGAATAATGATGATATTGTTATTGTGTGTGCTAGTCTCACAAACCTTAGTAAAAGTGTTGTTCCGAAAAAATCTAAGAAATAAAGGTTCTGAATAATAACATCAAGTCTTGACATTTTTTTATTTTCTCATCAGTGATTTGGAGCTGTGACTATGAATTGAATATCAGCCATTAATGATTTACTTGACTATTACAATTTTGCTAATAAACTACCGGAGTTATTTGTTTTTTCTTGCTGATTGTGTAAATGTATTGATTATTTTCTCTTTTTAAAGCTACAAACATCCAACTTCTACAGCTGTAAATATGCTGCACAAATATACATATATTCACTATATGTGTTGTATATCAAACTCAGGTATATTATAGATATATTAATCCCCACAAACCGTCAAATAAAAATAATGAATTTACCTAAAAATAATGAACTAAGTTTTAAAAAACAGTATTTTGCATTATATGCCTTTTAATGTTTTTCTTTTTATCATATTAGTGGGAATATGTTTCTGTAAATTAATGGTGATAATGTGAGATGCAGGATGGACAATAAAGCTCATATAATTTGTAATTTTAATTTTTTTTTAAAATAACTATCAACTTCATTCAGCCAGCACAGACAAAGGTACACATGACATGGCTTTCATTCAAAGGCAATGCTTAATGAAACTCATTAAGAAACAAAGGGGACACGGTAAATTAACAAAAATAATAAGATAAATTAAATAAATATTAAATATTAAAATAACTTAAAATGTCTAGTGTATACAATACATTCAGTTGTCATAATTACAAACTTCAGCTGTGACAGCTGCTGACAGTGTCGCAGCTTCTCCTGAGTGTAAACACTGGTTTCTCAACCAAATACAGATGAATATCCGGCCATTGGACATCGGGCCACTTTGTGATATCTTCCTCCGGGAAGGAAGTTGCTTTCCATCCGCCACAGTTAGTTTAGTAACGTAATTTCCACGATCTTTCTCCGTCAATCGGCTGGTGTAAACTGTCATGAACTCCGTCTTTCTGCCGCAACAATGCGCGCGCAGCTTGCCTACGTCATACTTGTTTACAAACACGGAAAGGGGTCTATATATATATATATATATATATATATATATATATATATATATATATATATATATATATATATATATATATATATATATATATATATATATATGTATATATGTATATATATATATATATATATATATATATATGTATATATATTGTGAAGTGCAGTATACATGAAGTGCAATTGAAAGATACTGTAAATCCTCCTTGAGTTTAGTAAAGTGACAATATTTACCATTTTCTTGACCAAACAAAGATGACTAGACGAGCTCTGTCTGTAATGCAGCCAGCTGCAAAAAAGGAAAATCAATTTTCCGATTTCCCTTTTTTTAACATCGATTGTGATTAATAAATCCGATTTAGATTTAAAATCGATTAATCTATCTATATATATATATATATATATATATATATATATATATATATATATATATATATATATATATATATATATATATATATATATATATATATATATATATATACACACATATGTATACAAAGACTTGCCATTATGGCACAGGGCTTATCTTACATCTGTTTAGCCTCTCTACCTCCCAAGGTGTAATAGCGTGAGACAAAAATGTAGTAGCCTACAATGTTCTGCCCCATGTTATTAAATATAATCATTATAATCATATCTTTCTTTTCTTGCATTGCCTTCATAGTACCCCCATAAATATATATATATATATATATATATATATATATATATATATATATATATATATATATATATATATATATATATGTATATATATATATGTGTGTGTGTATATATGCGTGTGTATATATATTTATATATTTATTAATAGCCTACCTCACACACATTACAAAAAAAGCAGCAACAGTTTATTCATTACAGTAAAATTCTAAGGGCAACACTGAACATTATTATAATAATTACACATTTTTTTCTACTGCGGCCATTCTTCAACACAACTTTAAAACTTTTTAAACCATTATTTGAGTCGCTCTCTCACAGGCAGTCACAGGGCAGCTTTTGACCAACAAGGAACCAACTTCAGCAAGAGCAGCAGCGTTAACGGCACAGATATGGTTAGCTAACCTCTCTAATCCCTGCAAACGTTTTAGTCGGGTGTCAAGTGTTTGTCTGTTAACCTATATACTCGGAACCTTGGCTTCTTCTGGGAACGCTTTTGCGCTTTAATTTTCACGGTCCTTAATAATAAAATGACTTAAACTGGCTTGAGCTTACTTTTGATTAGCTCGCTTGGAACTACATGTCCCATGATGCACTGCGAAAAACGTGTTTTTATAGGAAGTGCCCTGTCGAAGCATTAGTGTGTCATCCGGTTGGGGAGTGGAGGACTGGGAACAGGATTCCGGCAGCAAACAGTGTTATATCAATGCACAGATGTAGACGGCTGTGTTGGCTGTAAACGGACGATGCTGTGACCGAGAGAAGCCCAAACAGACTCTGTTCTAATAAGGTGAGGATGAAGACGCAGTGCAGGAGGTGTTGTTTAGACTGCCTTCAGTTGTCAGAGAAATGCTAACCTGCAAGAGGCAATGTAAAACGTAGCTACGCTTTGCATCAGCGCCATCGTGCATTTCTCCTATCTATAAATTGTTTATGGAGCCTCGGAGCACACTTATGGATCGGAGCACACCTTGCATCGGAGTGGTGGTGGCTGTTGTTGCTGCTGTTGTTGGTTTGAAACAGACCAGTCGTTGTCTGACAGCTGACCTCCCCTCCCCTCCGACTCTGTCAAGTCCACATGACAGCAAATTCTTGAAACCTGCCGACTAGGTTTACACATTTACAGGGTGAAGCTCCAAACTGCACTCCGGGTTAACCTTAAAGAGTCTGTAATGTAACATTCTCGTTTATCTGTGTTTTTACGTTGCTCCATCTAATCAGAGGTGTCAAAAGTATTCACATTCATTACTCAGGTAGAAGTATAGATACTAGAGTTTAAAAATACTCCTGTAGAAGTTGAAGTATCAACTCAAGTTTTTTACTCAAGTAAAAATATAAAAGTACTGGTTTCAAAACTACTTAAAGTATAAAAGTAAAAGTAATGTAAGGGGGGGGAAAAGCCTTGAAAAGCCATTGAAAATGAATGCATCTTAGTATAATGCAAATATATTAAAGAACCATATATGTGTACTATTGAGCATTAACATGTGTTTCAGAGAGCAGCAGATATGATGGCTAGTTGCCTATAAGTATTGTAATGGTGCAAAAAGTCAAACTTCAGAGGCATGTTATCATTTATCCTAACCTTTATTGGAATGTACATCCAAGTTTAGTTGCAGGAATCTGAGGGAACGGATGTAAGAACAAAACTGGACAAGAACATCTGAAACAACCACAACCAAATTCACTCTATCCGGATGGAGCAATTTAACTGGATAGTTTTTTTTAAAGGCCGAAATGAAATAGAGTAACAAGGCTGTTTTTAAAATGTAAGGAGTAAAAAGTACAGATAATTGCGTGAAAATGTAAGGAGTAAAAGTAAAAAGTCGTCTGAAAAATAATTACTCCAGTGAAGTATAGAAAACCAAAATTTCTACTTAAGTAAGGTAACAAAGTATTTGTACTTCGTTACTTGACACGTCTGCATGTAATATAAATAATAACGATACTAATCAATTCTGGTCCTGTGCTGAAAGCTCATGAAAAAATAACTTTGTAGTGTTGTTGCTCCCCCCAAAAAACAACAAAAAAGCACAATTAAAATCAGACACTCCTTATCAAAGAATTCCTGCTCCTCCAAATTTGCCTTTATTTTTTGCATATAATCGGCTTTAATCAATTCTGTAATTTATCACTCAAACACTGCAAACTGTCATGGCAGATAGTTGATAGTTCGATCAAAACAGACACACACACACACACACACACACACACACATAGTGATAATAGTCAATTGTCACTTTTATCGTCCAAAGCTTTTTGACTAACAAAATAAGTTTCAGGGACCCTAAAATGTATGTTAATGTTACAGGTTACCATCGGTCCCAGCTTGCATAATCTGTAACCCTCCTTCGGTCCGGGGCCATGAATAAACAGCCAAGCAAGGAGAGCCTTAAGGACAAGGTGAAGGGGATCTTTGGTCTGGGACCACCTCGGCCACCGAGCAAAAGCACCGATGCCAAGCCCTCAGAGTTCATCATTACAAATGACATTCTCAAGGTGTGCAGAAGACACCTTCTGAACTATTTACACATTCTGAGATCCAGTCTTTTTATTTTTTCTCACTTGGCGTGTTCCTCTGTGTTGTGGTCTACCTCTTGCTCTTCAAACATTGCAGGAGCTCCACCCAGACTGTGGTCTCAGCAACCGTGTTCGCATGATGAACCACATCTGTGATCTTGCCAAAATGAAAAAGTTTGAGGAGGTGAAGAGTTTTTATCTTTTTTTATTTTTGTGTTTATTTTTTTCGCAACAGCAACATATGCAATCTTTGTTATTAAGATGTGTTATTTTCTGCTGCTCAGAATGCGGTGGAGGCGGTATGGATGGCAGTGGAGGACATGCTGACTCCAGAGCAGCCACCAGAGGCGAGACATGCTGTCCTCCAGCTTCTGAGGGCCATTATACAAGGACAGGTATAACACACACACACTGGGGAAAATAAATGAATACATCTCTTATTTAATAATAAAATGTTACCTTTCAGGGTGAGCGGCTCGGCCCTCTGAGAGCTTACTTTTTCAAGGTGATCAGAGACTACCAGCCATCCAACGAGGACCTCTCCGACAGACTGGAAGTGTTCAAGGCCTTAACTGAGAATGGGAAGGACATCACGTACCTGGAGGAAGACATAGGTTAAACATTCAAATGGACTCTTTCTGTTTTTCTGTTTTAGAACTGCAGTAATAGTTTCGGAACCTTTTGACTGCAAGAAAAAGAAAAACAAAAAAACTTTATTCAGGAAACCCACAGGGGAAATGATATCATTCTTTATAAACCAAGACTTGACCTAACCTCCATTATCATCATTATTATTATTGTTATTATTTTTATTGTTCTATTATTGACTGGCTTATTGCTTCACAACTGATTAGTTTCATCATGTGATCATCGCCCTTTTTTTATAGATAAACTTTTTTCAGATTATGTAATTCTGCCGTTCGTTTCTAATTATCTTTCTGTATTTTTAGCACAGATAAAGTTAATTTCCACTCCAAGAGTTCATACATGTCAGTCTTGAAAACATCTCACACTTAAGTTGTTAGTTTAACTGACACATCTGGCATTTGATATGCAATCTCATGGGTTATGTGGGCAGTTATTTGTTGGTGTGAGTACAATGTTCCTTGAAACACTGTGAGGCAATTGTGTTTGGTGTTTTCTTAAGTGTAATACAGCTCCGTTAATATAAAAGAGCCATATTTCTTTCTTCCAAATTTAGTTAATTTGATCTATTTATTTTCTCTCAGCACGGTTTGTCCTCTTGTGGATGGACATAGGTCTCACTGCCGACTTTCTCCATGTTCTTGTAAATCTGGTGAAGTTTAACAGCTGCTACCTGGACCAAAACATCTCCATCATGGTTCAGTAAGTCTCATATAAACACACAACACTTTCTCTGGCACAGTTTTACACCTCCCTGCCTGCCTCTGGTCTTGGCAGTGCAACAGTCATTGGATGGTGGATTTCCCCGGTCAGACCATCTCTTGCACTGATTTGTTTGCACCCATTCAAAGCCTTCTTTACATCCCTCAACCCAAAAGAGCGTCTTCTTTCCACTGGTTTTTACACATCCTGCTCTGCAGTGACTCCGCTGCTGTGCAGGACATATGTTGTGGAAACTTCTGTAGGAAGTAGTGGTACAATTAAGGGCTATATATGTGTACATACTGTGGCTGCAATCATGTTACTCCACATACCATAAGTGGATTTACGCTTTATTCTGAATGTGGTGTTTTTTGGGTGGAAATTGATCAGAACATGCTTTTCACATGACGACAAATTCTTAATCTAGTAAATATTGGAAAAAAGCCTTTTTCTGTCAGCGTACCTTCTCTCTGACAGAAGAGACAGGCTTTAAAGCTCAGCTTTTTTTTTTTTTTTTTAGGAAAATCTGTCTGCTGTGCAATAGAACGACATCTTCAACAGATATTGAGGTTGGTGTGTTTTGTATTTTATTTTATTTAGAAATATAGTCAATGGTGGTATTTTGGTCATTGACGACTTCCAAGTCTAAGAGTTGTAGTTAGAAATTTCTATATTGTCATTTAATATTACCAGTGTCTATTTCAAGTTGATCAGGTAAACGTAACAAAGGACTGACAGCTTTTTGTTGCCGCAGCACAACATGAAGAACCCATTTCTCATTCTCTTTCAAAAAATAGCAGAGGGCCTCATTTATTTATTATTTGTATCAGCTTTGCTGAATGGTTTGTATTTAGCTGTGTTACCATCGCCAACTGCCCTTTAATTAACCTAAAACCACAAAAGGGTAGACATCTTATTTCATCCCTGAGTTTCTGATTATTTTTTTTTTTTTTAAGAGTTTATATGCTTACGTTTTCTGTAGGGTTAGGAGTTTATGTACATGAAACTACATGAAACTTTACATGAAACTCAACAATGTGATGCTTGGATAACAAAGTCATTGACTCTCTTATTTAAATCTATACCCATTAACTTCACAAAAAAATGTTTCTAAAATGTATGAACCTCTAATTATAATATGCTGCCATGCATACTGGTTTGTGTAGTAATGTGTGTATGTGGTTGTTTTTTGTGGCGTCCAGGTGGCTCTACAGGTGTTGGATGCTGTCGTGTGTTACAACTGCCTGCCTTCAGATTCTCTTACTTTTTTCATCATCACACTCTGCCGCACAGTCAACGTTAAGGAGTTTTGCGAATCTTGCTGGAAGGTGAGTGTAAGTGGCTTTCAAATGTCACTGACTTGATGGTGCATGTCGTTGCAATTTATTGACGCGCTCCAGGCTTGGCTCCCACAAATCAATGTCCACACATTTCCCGTTGCTTTTGTTTTGTTTATTTCTCCGGTCTTTAAGTCCAGCAAATGCAACACCTCCGTTTGCTATTAAGTAGCCTATAATTTCACACTGCTACTATCGGCAGACACCTCAGCCTTGCCTCAGCCACGGTCAAAAACTGTTTGCTTCCACCAATCCACATCTGGTCTCATTAACGTGGCTCAATAAATGCACTTCCACAGGAAGTTACCAAAGCGCCACCCACAGTACAGACAAAAACATTTACAAAGAAAACCCACATAGGAAAATGGCTGTTACAGTGAGAAAACAACAGACGCACCTGTTTGTTTGAAGGAACGCGATTCATGATTTCTGGTCATTGCTTTATTTGTCCCCAGCTGATGAGGAAAGTTCTGGGGACTCATCTCGGCCACAGCGCTATTTACACCATGTGCCGCATTATGGAGGAGAAGTATTGTCTCTTCTTTTCTTGCATATTCAGTATGTCTGTGATGACATGTGGCTTCTTTTGTATTTGTGTGCGTCTCTAACCACCAAATCTTCGGTCAGGGTGTACATGGAGGATGCACCGTTGCTGAGAGGAGCGGTATTCTTCGTTGGGATGGCACTTTGGGGCGCACACAGACTCCCTGCCCTCAAAAACACACCAACACTCGTTCTGCCATCTTTCTACAAGGTAATGCATTTACAGACATGCACTCGCCGTGAGGCGTAGCACACCTTCCATTTAATGCATTTGATTTAGTAGGTTTCATAGCCTTCAAAAATATTCAACTCGGCTTTATTTATATGGCGCCAAATCCCCACGAATGTCATCTGAAGGCACTTCAACAATACAGTTCAACTCTTTCCAAGTGAGTCCAATTTAGTACAAAGACAATAAAATGAGAATAATGATTATGGCTTCACTGAGGATAGCACCTGACTGCATCAAAACTGTTCATCGATACAATCCCTCATCCTGAGGAAGCACCATGCGACCGTGGGACGGAAAAACTCCCCTTTAACAGGAAGAAACCTCTGGCAGAACCAGACGAAGGAAGGGCAGCCATCTGCCGGACCGGTCAAGGGTTGAGAGGACATGCCAACTTCTTTATTTGAAATTGCTATATTTTCACTGTATTTGGGCAAATAAACATTAATAATACAGAGTAAAAGTCTACTGACAAGCTCTGATCCACATTAGCTCAGAGTGCCTTCTGTACAGTGAACGTCCCGATTTAAAATAAATTATTCCTTTTTTATTAAAAAAGAAAAGCTTTTCACAAAGACGGGTATATGTTTCCAAGATAGTTTATGAGCTGCTGAAAGTTTCGAAGTGAGATTTTTCTTCTTTAGATGAAGAGCTAGCATTATATAAGGTTTTAGATTACATCTTTTATTCTGAAACTTCATTTCCAAGCTTTTATTCATTTATAATTCAAAGTAAATGGTCAACTTCTTTCTCTGCTTTAGCAGATCAAAGCATCCTTTTTCCCCTTTGAGCTATGATGCACTTGAATGTAATCTACATACTAAATTGTCTGCTTTCTGGCAGGGCCTTGGTGTGTTTTTGTGTTCGAACTTTCCGTTGTGTAACCGGATTAGTCAACCTAGATTTAGATTTAATATCACACCGCAAAAGAATGAATAATGAAAACTGCTCTTGATGGATCAAATGTGGTAAATGGGCCATTTCTTGTTGTCTGACCTCCGCCACACAGGCCATGTCATGTGCCAATGAGGTGGTGTCCCATGAAATCGTCCTCTCCATCACCAGACTGATCAAGAAGTATGGCAAAGAGCTGCAGGTGGTCACATGGGACATCCTGCTGTGTGTCATGGACCGACTGCTGCAGCAGATTCAGGTAGGTTCACGCATAATGCACATGCGCAAGCACACATGCATGCAGACAAAAAAAAACCTGTCCAATAAAATGGATGGGTTCACATTCTGACTGAGGGGGTGTGTATTTTTTCAATATTTCAGACAATAGGCAGCGTGGAGCTGAAAGCCATCGTGTACGAGCTGCTGACCACAGTAGAAGAACTGTACGAACAGAACGGTTACCACGGCTCCACGGAGAAGTTCTTCAGTCTAGTAGAGAAGTGTGCTGACAAGAGACCTGTTAGTGCTTTTGAGTATCAGCCTCTGGGTTATCTACTATTTCTTTTTAATTTTTTTCCCCCCACTTTTTAAAAAAAACTCCAATCTTTCTGATTTACAGGATGCATCCGTGCTGACTCTTATATCATATAGGGCACAGTCTATACAACCTGCCAAGGACGGCTGGATCCAGAGCCTTCACCGCCTCATGGAGAAATTCTTTAGGTAGGACTTGCACACATAGACATTAACGTGTATTTGAGCCGTGGACAGGATGTGGTGGGTTTTCTCCTGTCCAGTTTATACCAGGGATCTGTTTTGTGTTGTATTTTACTAATGTATTCCCCTCTTTCTATTTTTCTCTCGGTGTCGCTTTGAAAGAAACGAGAGTCGTAGTGTGATAAGGATTAAAGTACTTCACATCCTGTCCTTTGTTCTCAGTACCAACCGACAACTTTATGAGGTTTGTACAGATGCACATACACATTTTTTCTTGCGTGCGCGTGCGCGTGCGCGTGCGCGTGTGTGTGTGTGTGTGTGTGAGTCCAGTCCACTATCCATACAAGATACAGGAGTTACAAAAGTCCTTGCTGCAGAATTCTTACCTTCACTGTTTTAGGTTTTGATATTTAGAAACTAGGCTTTAATCTCTAAGCTGATTCTTATTGCTTTTCTCTTCATTTTTTAACGTGTAATACGTTTAATTTATATGCAGTTTATATTGATGTGTAGCACTTGAAGATGTCTATGAAAAGTTGATGTTTTTCCTTCTTCTTTCCAGGATGAGCTGATTGAAATGGTCGTGATCCCTCAGCTCAGCGGGATCGCTGAAGACAGGGATCCAGCTGTCAGGAAACAAGCTACGCAGCTTTTGGTGGATCTTGCTGAGGGTTGCAACACGCACCACTTCACCAGCTTGCTGGATGTTATCGAGAGGGTAAACACAAGCGGAACAATTAAAGCTGCAAGCAGTGATGAACGGGCCCTCGCACTCATGGCCACCGCCCCCCATAAGCATATCAGAAATGACACCACCCACGACTTCCTATGTCAAACCATTCAAAAGTTATGGCAGAAAATAGGAACTATGAAATATCGACCAATCAGAAGAAGGAGCGGGGCTAATTTGCACCAATTATGGTCAAGGACTCAAAACCGAGTCAGATGACACCACCCACGACTCTTTATGTCAAACCATTCAAAAGTTATGGTAGAGAAAAGTATTCTAGGGGGCGCTGTTGAGTCATCTTGCCACGCCCATTAATGCAAACCATGAAATATCAAATTTATCGCCAGGCCTGGCTTGCGTGCAAAATGTGACTTTTGGGGAACTATCAAATATGGACCGATCAGATGAAGGGGGGGCGCGCTTTTTGGCGTCTAGCATCGCCAAAATTACGAGAAAAGTAATGTGCGTTGTCGCAGGATGTAGACGCACATTTTGATGTATAACACACCTGGGTGCACGTTACGGTTCGGGCCGTATTAACTGCCGAAGGAATGGCATAAATTGCGCCAAAATTACACGATTAATTCAAAATGGCCGACTTCCTGTTCGGTTTCGGCCATGGCGCCAAGAGACTTTTCTTTAAGTTGCGACATGATACAGGTGTGTACCGATTTTCGTGCATGTACGTCAAACCGTATTGTGTGGCTTGAGGCACAAAGTTTTCTAGGGGGCGCTGTTGAGCCATTTTGCCACGCCCATTAATGCAAACCATGAAATATCACATTTTTTGCCAGGCCTGGCTTGCGTGCAAAATTTGGTGACTTTTGGGGCACGTTTAGGGGGGCAAAAAGGCCTTCCTTTTGTCAGAAGAAAGAATAAAGAATAACGAAAATAATAAAAATTCCTACAGATACAATAGGGCCTTCGCGCTGTAAGTGCTCGGGCCCTAAAAACGGCTATAATACTTTAATTAAAAAAAAAAAAAAGAAAAAAAAGTGATTTATTTCTTTGTGATTCAGTGAAGATGAGATCACATGGGTGTTTGCTTTCATTCAAGGTGGCGAGTCGTTCTCTGGCATGCTCTGGGTCCCTAGAGGTTTCTGACAGAGACCCTACAGCAGAGTCTCCTATGGACGATGTCAGGACCGCTATCTTGGGCCTGCTGGAAATCCTGCAGGTATGCACATGTAAAGATGCCACGTTGGCTCACCCAAGGTGACATTATGATACAGTGTTGTGGAAAAGTTAATGCCTTCAGGGCTGGAGTGGTTATCACCTTGGATTCATTGGGGTTCATATGTAGAGGGCCTTTATGATTTAATATCAGTGGCCCATTAGGTCATTTATTTTTGTTGACAGTAGACTGACCCATTCACATCTCATACTGTGTTGGCTCTGCCCCAGGCCAACCCACTCTGTCCTTGCAAATGCTGCTCTGAGTGAGTCTGTGGGAGAGTTCAGGAACTTCTGCCAAGTGTGTTAAAAGTGTGTAGGAATTGCACACATTTCCATGTTGATGGCCAAAACACAAAACCTCCGATCTGAAAAAGGCACTCCTACAAAATAAAAACTTGTTTCAAACAGTTATATTGTTTATGGATACCCAATAAATGGACTAGATTACCATACTATGTGGTAACAAGACTGACTCAGTATTAATGAATTGCAAAGTGGAGATTAGAAGATTTTCTTTCCTTTTTTTTTTTTTTCATAATAATTTTGCAGATAGGAGCTTTTGCCTTTCAGCTGCCGATTTGAACCTTTAATATCCGTAGCACATGTCGGTGGTGGTAATCGGCAGGCTATGAAGGGAGGAGAGCAGGAGAGGTGTGCAGAGGGCATGCACGTACAAAGGGATGCACAGGCAGGAACATTGGGCTGTGTGTCGAGATGTTGTTATTCTGAGTAACGTTTAAGACGGTCACTATTAGATAATGAAGGATAAGCTATGTGACCTTGTTATGTAATGTCATAAAATTTACTGGGGGGTTTCCTTGATAAGGAATCTTGAAAGACTAAAATAATCTAGGAGTAATCTATGTCTCTATACTAATGTGCAGAGCTCTTTAAAAGCAAACATTTTGGCTGTTTGCTGTTCTGCATGTTCAGATTACAGCTTCACTGCAAGATCTTTTTTTCCCCCCACCACATTTCTTCCTCCAGGATGATAGTTCACCACTAATACCAATTTTAGCAGTTTTGTTTGCTCGGTACAAGATAACAATGGGGTACCTATGTATAATCTATAAGTCTGTGTTTCTCATCTCCAGCACTTGAGGGTCTCTGCCCTGCATCTTTTAGATGTTTCTCTGCTCTAACGCACCCAAATCAAATCAAATGAATTGATCACAGCTCTCTTGCTTTGCAGGTCTTTGATTAACAGAGAATATCTACATTTTTTTTAGGTCCAGATAATGTTTAATCAAGCCAAGTTGTTGTTCCCCACTTTATGACTCTTACCAGTAACCTTTCACACGTTGCCAGTTGTTTCTGGTTCAGGTAAACTGGGTCTTTTGCAAGCTGAGGTCTGTTTTGAGCAGTTGGTGTAAAAAATAATTCTGTTTGCAGAAAGAAATGCCAGTTTAATCATTTGTTGCTTAGGACGCTTTGAGCTGTCTTCATGCTGTTAAATTTGTGTGGGCAGTGTGAGACAATGCAAGCTGCTGTCTCACAGACAGAAGCACGGCAGTTGAACCATCTGCAGTAAGAAAACATTTGTAATTGAATGAACTATCAACAATTTTTTTTAACACACCCCCCCATGCTGCGCAGTCTGCAAGTGTGTGATTGTGTTGGTTTTTTTTTTTGTTATTATCAAAAGGATATTTCTCTTTTTTGTGTGTTTTGCATTTTTCCACTCAGCTCAAAAAACTTAAAAGTCTCAGCTTGACTCTTGTAGGCTCCATGTATTGTGTTTGTGACTAAGAGATGATTATTAATTGAGCCAAAGGGGACTAATAAGTTGTTTATAGTGTTGATAGATTTTTGTGGATTCGGTATCATTTTAAATTTGACAAGCTTCTCTTTGATGTCTCCTGCCAGAGCAAACTTTACAGCCTGCCAGCCAGCCATGCGAGTCGTGTTTATGAGATGCTTATCAGTCACCTGCAGCTTCACTACAAGAACAAGTACTGTTCAGCTATCGCTTCCACGATTAGACTACAGGTGAGACTGATCCGGTTTCTCTGTATACTTGTTAATCTCTTCCTGCATTTCTAATGTCATTTCCCATCATTTTTCTGCAGCCCTCATTTTCTTGAACTTTCTCTTTCAGGTGTTTGACTTCTTCCTGATGATGCGTGCAGACTCTCTCCACCGTATAGGAGTTCCCAACAAGGATGGAGCCATTAGATTTAGTCCGTACTGCTACTGCGACACGGGGTGAGAACGCTAACGCGTTTATTTTCCCCACCTGCTCACTGCGCTTGAGCAAGCTCTGCTTTAACGACACTATGATGCTGCATAATTTGTTGTTTCAGTGAAGCAGAAAAGCGCGTTTGCGATAAGAAGCCGACAGGATCTACGTCTCCTCCCGCTGGCAGTCCTGCTCCTGCTGCTGCTCCTCCAGCGTCGACGCCGCCGATACGTTCTGCTTACCTTCCCTACGCACACGCCTTCAGCATTTTACTGCAGTGCCTCAAGATGGTACACTTAAAAAAAGATCCCATTGCACAACACTGCACACTAAACAGAATTATCAGGGGGATGAAATTACTATCATGTGGGAAAGTACTGGGAGTGCATCCCCTTGTTCCGCTGCTAAATGCTGGTTCGAGATGCGGTCGATATTATCAAATAACATGAGGAAGATTTTTAAAGAAACTATGGTTGTTTGGAGTTTCCAAAACCCATCAGTGCATCTGTTGATTGTTTGGACTGATACCAAGCCTCGTCCTCGTAGGATACTCTTAATATTAAGGCTGAACGATTTTTGAAAATAATCTAATTGCGATTTTTTTTCCTCAATAATGCGATTTAATATGCGATTATTTTTTCAAGGTCCTGTTCTCATGTGTTTTTCAACTACACAAGCAATAAATCAGTCTGTTTTATAATTAACAATGTCAGATTTATTTAAAGCACAGATTACAACAATAAAGAAAACAAATCTGTGGCTTTACCTCTTTAACACGTCTACACACGTCTGTACACACGAGTGTCGTTCTCTCTGAACCCAATCGCACGACACCAAACCGGGTTAAACTTTAGCCACAACGAGGCGTCGTTTAATAGAAAAACACAGAAAAACTTCCACAGGGAACAAAAAACCTTCCTCACAGGGAAGTCAGAACTTCTTCACAAATAACTCAAAAATCACAGGGAGAAAAAAAACACCAGCAAACTACCAAACAAACCAACAAAGCTCAGAGTTAACAAAACGAACCAGCAATGAACAACTGGCAGCCCGGCTGTTTAACCTCTCCTCCTGATGAGCTGACGAGCTGCAGGTTCAGGCTCACAGCGCGACTCAAGGCTGATTTATGGTCCCGCGTTACACCAACGATTTAACGCAGAACCATAATTCAGGCTTCACTGTCCGCCGGCGCGCGCCCAGCTCGTGCTCGTCGCCGCGCGCAGCTCTTCGCCACGCCAACTCGCGCTCATATATTTAATAAATTTATAAAGCCCATATATTTATAAATCCCTGCCTGGCTGAGCCCTAACGCTGAGGCCATGGTAGATAGGTTACACGGCACCGCTCTGCTCACTCGCACATTACGTGACCAGATCACGTGACTGGTCAAATCACAGCCTTTGCGGTTAGAAAATCTTGTTTTATCACATCGCGATATTATCGCAAATGCAATTAATCGTTCAGCCCTACTTAATATGATGCCTAATTACAGTTATTACCTGCCATCTTTAAAATTGGGGTTTATTTTTCTCTTGTAGGAGACGGATTGGAAGGTGCTAAAGCTCGTTCTAGACAAGCTGCCTTGGACGCTGCAGTATAAAGTGCTGCTGCGCGCATCGCCGTGCAGCTTAGACCAGCTGTGTTCCACGCTCTGCTCCATGGTACCACAAATACAAACAAAACCACAAACATCCAGTAAGAGGCAGTAATGCAGTGAAGGGATGTTCATCACCTATTTGTTTCTGTGCAGGTGACAGATCGTCTAATCTCTGAGCGGTTGAAAAAGACCCCAGAGGGGTTTTCACGCACAGATGTTCAGCTGGCAGTGGTTCCTGTTCTCACGGCGATAACCTCTTACCACAACTACTTGGAACAGTCGAGACAGGTGAAGTCTCTAGATCTAAAACCCTGTATGTGCAATCCACTGCTGCCTTGGGAGATGTTCTGAAACTCACATGATGGATGAACTGACTGAGACATGCACTGAAACGTTGAATTCAGCTAATACTAGTTCTCCTCACACATTTCCTCCAGAGGGAGCTGGTTCAGTGCCTGGAGACTGGTCTCATTTACCGCTGTGCCAAGCAGTGTGTGGTGGCCCTGACCATGTGCACGGTGGAAATGCCAGACATCATGATCAAGCTCCTCCCTGCTCTCATCGTCAAGCTCACACACATTTCTGCAACGGTTGCCATGGCATCTCCTATGCTTGAATTCCTCTCGAGTGAGTTTTCAGAGCTCATAAAAAAAAAAAAAAAAAGTTTTCAGAGTTCATTTCAGTAACAATCTTAGCTTTATTTTTCTTTCCAAGGTCGGTTGTTTTTTTTTTTGTTTTTTTTTTTTTTAAAGTCTGGGACACAAATGTTTGACTCTGCATCATCCGTCGTATTTCACAGCTCTGGTGCGCCTCCCTCATCTTTATGCCAACTTTGTTGCGGAGCAGTACGTTAGTGTATTTGCTATCTCGCTGCCCTACACCAACCCCTCCAAGTAAGTGCTCACACTGACTAGAACGTACGTATTCTCAGCTGCGCAGCACTCTGACCTGTATATTTCTTCCTCTCCCGTCAGGTTTAACCAGTATATTGTGTCCCTGGCCCATCATGTGATTGCTATGTGGTTCATACGCTGCAGACTTCCCTTCCGCAAGGACTTTGTGCAGTACATCACAAAGGTACATGGTTGTGATTCACAATATATTGCTTTATACTTTTGTTTACTTTTTGGACTGAACCAGAAAACAGACATAAGGCAATAAGGGATGCTGCAGGAGTTTTTACATGGAAATCAATTGGTTTTTTTGTTTTTTTTCTTCTTCCTTCACTCTCCCCCAACTGATCTTTAGTAATCATAGAAATAAGCCAGGACATTACCTGGAATTACACCTTCATACATTAACACATTAATCACCAGGATTAATTCTTAGCTCTGAATGTCTTCCCGAGTGACGCTTAGGTAGAGCGTGCTTGACACGATGGAGGAAATACTTTTTCAGATATCAGTGCTGTTTAAACGAGCCTGGTGGAAAATGTCCGTGTTTTGTTTACAGCCTGTGTTCGAAGGTCTGCTGGGATGTCTTTTAAAAAAAAAATGTTTTATATAAACAGTTAGCATGTTCAGTATAGCCAAAAGTGTGAAAACCACACAGTCAAGCACCTGTGATGGAGTACAAAGCAGCATTTGTAGCTATTAGTCATGTCAAAACAAGAGCTATTTCGAAGTATTAAAGACAAGATAACATCTAATTCAAATCCTTCTGTCACATTTACCTGGACAGATGCCCCCTCTGCATGCTTCTCTTGTATATTAATATTTTGTCGTATTGATTGATTGATTGATTGAATTGTTTATTTCGAACACATAAAAAAAATATAAGATTTTAAAACAAATTCAAAACATACAGAAAAAAAGCAACAACAAAAAAAAAACGTAATACAAACAGGGGAAAAAAAAAAAAAAAAAAAAAAAAACAGTGTCCGAAAAGGAGCAGGTTGAAGTAAAACTTATTTAACCCTGCCCCTTTGTTACCTCTATCATAAATTAAACATAAATATTAATAATAAATAGCTGCAATTACCTAATAGGCTACCAATTTTCCCATTGGTTGTGCCTTTGGGAATAACCAGCTGTATTCACACAGGCAACAGGAATATGAATAATGTGGAGTCTCAGACATTTCCACACAGATTTTATTGACAGAATATGAACTTTGGTATAAAAATCCAGTGATGCAGTACCTTCACATGTGGGGGATTATGAATTTAGTTGTTTGTTCTTTTTTCTGTCTGGGGTCCAGGAAGAATAGTTGCTGGGTTTAGGGGCTCGTCCATAATGCCTGCATCAACACACCTTCTCTCATCTGATCCTGTAGGACACTGAACTGCTGTTCAGCAAAATATTTCCGAATTGCATCTTTTTGTCTCTAAATCCCTGCTGGCGTCTTCTTCCAGGGTTTGCGTTCCAACGCCCTGCTGCCATTTGATGACGGTCATGAGCAAAGCCCGTTTCGTGCCCGGAGCACCAGCCTTAATGAAAGGCCCAAAAGGTAAAGCGCGCATTTGCCTTCATCTGATGTAGAAACCGGCAGCAGCAGCACATTGCCTGTGCGGTCGTTGTTGTCTTTGAGGGTTTGGGGTTGCTACGGTAACAGGGGATTCAGCATGACAAATACCGTGTTGTGATAGCTGCAGTGACTCCTCAGGTTGCCATGGTGATCATTAGTTCATTTAATTCATTATTTAT